>NC_052534.1:90103739-90412943 GCF_016699485.2 Gallus gallus | reverse complement strand
CTAAATGCATAAAACTTGCGTACATATACAGTGGTGAAAATGGGGTTCAGAAAGTAATCCATATAGATTTGGAAGAATAACCATCAAAATTTTGTGAGCTTCCTCAGTCCTAGTTCAGTTCTGAGAAAATACCTGAACTGTCAGGATCGCCTACAAAGTCATTTCTGCTATTCTCTTAACACACTGAGCATGCACGCAACACTTTCACAACCGTTCTGAATTATTTAGTCTTCATAAAATATTTCCATTTTACGAGTCAGCAGCATTTGTAATCAACGTCTGATGATTCATGTTATGTACTATTTTTTAAATGATTTTTTTTTTTTTAATGTCATCTCAAGCAATAACCTCAAGAGGCCTAGGTTGGAAAAGATTTGCTCAGTTCTCTTTCCCGCAGTGTACAGGGAATCTTCAAGGTTGTTTTTAAACCTATCATTGCCTGAATATCATGTCAGACTAATGGGTTGCCAGAAGTCTCCTGCAGGCAGGACTGCAATGGCAGTCCTACTTAGCGTATTCAGAATCTTACCCCGGGGCTATTACTGCATCACAGTCACTGGTAAGATGGTGGAAAGTCTCAGTGGAAGAGAAAAATATAGAAACTCTACTTTTCTCAAGAACATGCTACCTGTCTTACTTTAATTTACTAGGAATAAGAAGTGCCTGAAAGTAATACTGAGAATATTCTGTTTAAACAAACCTGACTAATCCTTAAAAATATTTCTTTTTTAACTCCCTTAGACTCTGAATCTGACCTGTACTGTGTTTGGAAACCCTGACCCAGAAGTGGTTTGGTTCAAGAATGACAAGGCCCTTGAGCTTAATGAGCACTATTTGGTTTCACTGGAACAAGGAAAATATGCCAGTTTAACAATCAAAGGAGTGACCTCAGAAGATTCGGGCAAATATAGCATTTATGTCAAGAACAAATATGGTGGGGAAACAGTAGATGTCACTGTAAGTGTATACAGACATGGTGAAAAAATACCGGAAGTTAACCAAGGCCAGCTTGCAAAACCTAGACTAATACCACCTTCTAGTTCTACCTAGAACCCAGGGGCAAGATAAAATCCAATAAGTAAAGCTTGTAACTATGTTTGATGAACAAAGTAGTATATGTGAGCTGTAGCTGAGGTATTCCCACAGATAACTAATTGGTACTCTCCAAATGGAATCTGAGCTTTTAGAAGTTTGCTTTAGGGTGGTAGCTGTGCTACAGCGCTGTACACATGTGCACTGAAACCATTATGACTACATGTAATAGGGTAGTAGTTCTAAATAGCAAAAAGCCAAATGCCTGCCCGAAGTTCCTATGGGCAATGGCAGATTGCATAAACCTACAGTAAACCTCCATTTCTATACCTCCAACAAAACCCATTGAGCACCCTCTTGAGAAAATTGAGAACAAATGTTTCATCAATGAAGGTAGTGAACTGTAGTTACTTGCTCAGAAATGATTCCTGCTCTGTTACACACACAGTCCCTTTGGCTTTGAAGCCTCTGATCGCATAACTTTAGTGGATAGTCTCTATTTAGTAATTATATTGTTATTTTATAGTGTGAATTTTTCTTTAGTAGAGCTCAGTAGTTTTACAGATGTTTACTGTTTGCTCATTGAAGCATAGGTTACATGGTTGTATTTTGCTTTTTTTGGATTGTGCTAATAAAACTTTGAAAGTCACCTTTGTTACTCACTGCTCCAAATCACACCTAACTAGTTTTGTTTACTCTCTTTCGTTGTTTAATTATTGCTTATTGCACAATTTCACAGCTGGTAGCATGCAGACAATCAACTTTCAATAAATGCAAATTATGGTTAATCACAGTCACTGGGTGGCACTTATGATATTAATTTCACTCTTTGCAATACAGACCAGGATGCAAGATCAAATTGGTATCAAAAGACATGTATATAACTCAGTCACTTAGAATAATTACCCCTTTGATTCTCCTCTATCCAAAATGAACAAAAAACCTCTTCCATAGATGGTGTAATGTTCTGCTAAGCTAAGATTTATATATGTTTATAATATATTTATATATGAATGTCTTCAACAGGACGGTTCATATCTTTCATACAATATATGACTGCAGCACTGTGTTTTTTGATTTTGGTAGGGGTTTTTTTAGATCAGGTTCTCTATTTCAGTAAAAGTTCATTTACTTACTTAGATGAGCCTTTGTTATTTGCTAAGCAGCTTTCAGCTGAAAGTTTAATGGTGAGTAATAGTGGTGACAATGACACAAACACCCCAGATACAGCCATCCTCTCTTGTGACTTCTCCCAGTCTCTAGGGTAAAGGAACCTTGTGGGAAGCATGGGAAGCATGGGTGATTGGATGAGCTGCTGTCTAGAGAAAAAGCACTGCAGAATCCAGGGAAGCTGGATATGAAGGTGTTTGGTACAAGTGTCAGGAAAGTAAGCTGTGCTTGGGCGTCATGGCTGAGAGCCATAGCTCAGCTCTGAAAATATGGAAAAAATATTTATTATTGTTTTGTTTTGTTTCTGTTTGTTTTACCCCGTAGACAAACTGGAAAAACAAAAACAAAACAAAACAAAAAACCACCCAGAACAGTAAATATATATATATTTATATGTATTATATATATATATGTATTTCTCATTTAAGTGACATAGAACTCTTTTTTTTTTTTTTTTGTCTGGAAAAGAAATACATAACTTGATTCAGAAATATTTTATTTTTGACACAGTTCGAAAAGCAGAGGATGTGAGAAGACAATTTACAAACTGTCAAATATCGTAGGTTAGGACACTCATCCAGGAGACAGGAGAACAACATCACAACATTTAGTTATTCCCTTTCTGCCTCGTCTCAATCCATGAGGATTTTGAACCTAAATCTCTTACCATCAAAGGTACTCTACTAATCCCCCATCTTCTCTGCAGTTTGTATTTATATTTGAAGTGCTGCTTCTCCCAGCTATTCATGTTTTTTCCCTTTGTGTGACTAGTTAAATAGACACTGAAAAAGAGACTAGACCTATAAGTCCTACCTCTCATGTGAGCATTTCAAGTTGCTCAAGTGCAAGCCTGTCTTGCAGTTCATCATCGTCTGTGAGAATTCTTGAAGAAAACAACAGGCTAGCTCCTCTAAAGGAAATAGTCACACATTATTAAAGGTTAATCTGTTTTTAAATAAAAAGTTTTTTGAAGACTCTATGGAAGGTGAACTTATATATAAATACAAAACAGATTCAAGCGTTACATTAGACTTTGATCAAAAACACTTTTTTGGGGGTGAAAAATTCATGTGGTTATGGAACCAACACATCTAGTCAGAGAACGAATAACTGACAAGGTTCAACACTCAAGAACATGACATTACCATGAAATAGTTTAAATAGGAGGTTTTAGCACAAAGCAAAGTAGTGCTCCAAGTACATAACAAGGTAAGAAAATATTATTTCTATGGATCTACTATCGCAAGGATTTCATCAAATCCTTCAATTACATAACTCAATTTTTCTTCTTTTCTATTCTAATTTAGTCTTTAAGGCCTTTAAGATTTTCAAAATCTTACTAAGGCAGGCTCACAAAGCAGCAGAGCCAGTCTCTGTAGCACACAAAGTGGGTATCAGCAAGAATTTAATATTTTTCTTATCTCCTTCCACAGTACACAGGTTAATTTTAGCTGAGACTATCAAATTACTGCATGTTATGGCAGTTTTTCAGAGGTATCCTTGGGCACAGGAGACAAGGTTAGCCTCATCTCGGTTATACCTTTAGCTGGCCTTCTTAGTTAAGCAAGCTTCACTTATTTCCTTTCAGGCAAAAAGAAATAATTTATTATGACAGTTAATCCTCTGCTGAAGTACAGAAATTATCATTCACAGGAACACGGCATTCAGAAGGCTAAGGACTTCCAATAAACTGTTTCACATTTTTCAGTGTTCAGTGCAGCTTTGATTCTCCTGTACACATTTAAAAATCTCGTTACCAGTGCTAGGAAATGAATCAGGTTAACTCTGTTAAAAAAGGGACTATCTTTTCAGAGCGAATGTGCATCTAGTCGCCCAGAGGGGCTATACAAGCCTGTGGCTATTACAGGGACAAATAAGATGCTCTGGTGATTGTCAGATGGAATTCACGATGAGGCACATTAGCATTTGTGCACACTATTCACAGACTTAATTTAGTTAATAAACGTTTTGAAGGACGAAGGGGAGAAAGTAAGAATTGCTTGAAAAGGTCTGATGTCAATGAGCCTACCGCCACGGAGGTCAACAGAGATCTCATTCATAGTGCACGTTGATCTGGCCTATGGCTTCCTCATGAGGGGGAACAGGAAGGCAGTGCTGATCTCTCTTTGATGACCAGAGGTAGAACCCAAGGGAATAGCATGAAACTGTGATAGGGAAGGGCCAGGTGGACTATAAGCAAAAGGTTCTTCACCAGATGATGGTCAGGCACTGGCACAGGCTCGCCAGGGCAGTGGTCATGGTCCCAAGCTGCCCAAGTTCAAGGAGTGTCTGGACAAATCTGTCAGACATATTTTCTGTCACACAGGTAAATTTTGTGTTGCCTGAGCTTCATGTTGTGCTTTTCTAGGCAGTGCTAGCATGGAACAAAGCGGTTTTGTCACAGGAGGCAGATAAAACGTCACCCAGTTGTGCTGACAGGCCCAACGCCACTGCTGTGTCTGTCATGTTGGCAGTCTGCTACAAGGCTGGCAAGGCTGCTTTTTTTCTGAGCACCCACTTAGTTCGAATCAGCTTTGATATGTTACTCTTTATTTGATGAAAACAAGTTCTATGAAAATTTTTCCTAAGGCCAATTTACAGGTGCTTTATATGAGAAAAAGGTATTTTTTATGTGACAGTATTCGCCTCCAGTGTATACCTTTGTCCAGCCCATGAGGTTCACTTGCATCCCACAACTTAAAAAGTTATGTATACTGCATTAATCTACTCTTGTATGGAAACAGAGGTTCAGTGATAATAGTACCCTAAGTGATGTTAATGCACAGACAGTTTTTAAAAGAAACTTTTGAGGTACAATAAAGCACTTTATATTGTTTAGTAGAACTAAAAATCAAACCTCTAGATGGCACCAGAAGAACAAGATAGAAATGAACAGTCCTTAAAAAATTCTGCCAGCTATAGCATATCCATCTTTTTGATGCAAACACATCACTTAGGGAATGGGAGATTATTAAAAGCATTACACTTATGCTAGTGACAAGGACAGGTCCAGCAAATGACTGTTTCCCGGAAATAGCAGGTGATTTTGCAAGCAATGATGCTGCCTCTTAATCTTTGCGTGATACACATTAAGAGGTTAAGTATGCCTCTGTAAAATATTGCAAGACTCACATTACAGCGAGTTTCTCCTTAGGATGTGATAATTCTAACCACAGCACATCGACTATATTTACAAGGGGAGATTCAGGCTCTAGAGGTAAAACTCTCAGACTTAGCAGCTTCCACTGTTCCTAATATTGTTAGATCCTTGCCCTACAGTTTTTGTTCAGTCCTTATAGAGGGATGATTCCATTTGAAATTAACAGGTCTAGAAGAAAAAGAGTGCAGGATCCGGCTCTCAGCACCACCACTGCAAGACTCAGTGATGCCAAGGCCTGTAAGAAACTATCAGTGGCCTTCTATATTAATATTTCATTCCTCACTGGAATGTGCAGTAACTCAGTACTTGCTTTGTCCTTGGATATTAGCTCAAGGTTTATCAGACTGTTATATTTTTAAAATAGCTCACTTGACCTCACATTTCCATAATGAACATCTGAGCTTTTTGTGATAGCAATAAAGAACTGTTAAATTGTAATAAACCTGTCTAATTTTTTAAGTTGGTGTAACTTCATTTTCTGTTATTGTTACTCCTATCTTACATTACTATTATACAGCTGAGAGCCTGATAGCAAAAATACAACCCTCTGCAGTTAGTTGTGTTATGGTTAATGGCTGCAGTGGAGGCCTTTCCCATAGTATCCTAAGCTATCTAGCAGGATTATCCCATGAGTTCACCTGGCACCAGTGTCTCTAAGAGAGAATTTGCCCTCTTCTCTGCAAAGAGCTTCTGTTGGAAGCCATTATCCATCTGATGATAGTGGTACACACAGCATGTAGAAGAGAGACAGATGGAATGAGCTACAACTAGTGTTAAACACAGAGCTAATACATGTTTTTTACATGTTAGGTCATGGAAAAAATGATGATCAAAGTTTTAGTCTGCTGACTTAGTGACCTCCAACGGGACCATTTTGAATGAAGTGCACAAAAAGCCAATCCGACAATTGTAAATCAACCCAAAGCCAGTCCTCCTGATTGCAAGATAATGTGTGGAAAAGAACCCCACATAGTCGTGTGCCACTTTCGCTGTCTGGGAAAAAAAATGTCTTCCATATATGAAAATGGCAATCAGCCTCCTGCATGGTGCTTAATGGGAGGTAAAACACAGTATGACTCCCTGGCTGGCAGTTACGAGGCCACATGCAGATGTCTCCATCTGAGCTAATCACTGAAACCCCCTTCTTAGAAAATGGAGAGAAACAAGTAGGGTACAAGTCATGTCATTCTAAAGTAGGTGTCTCAAATAATTCAGGTGAATCATGTCTATTATTTCCACTAACTGCAAATGGAGATTAGTGTAACCAGCTTTGATGGGAGACATCTACATGTTTGATGTTTGAATTTAGGTATGATAAATTCTGTACCACGTTTCTCTAATTGGCTCTTTAGTTGAAAAATCTATTTAAAGAGATGCTTCATAGCAGTTGTGCTTACAGGCTGGCTTCTTCCACCAGACTGCTGTGCCTTGCAGTTTTTGCTCCTTTATCTGATATTCATGTTATTTTGAAATCTCTGTGCAAGCATTTGCTGACATCCAGCTGCCACTTCACCCCAATTCATCTCCAGCTCTCATGATTTGGCCTTTATCATGACAATGTGTTAGGCTTGCTATTCTTTTAAATATGTAGCTTTTGAGTGGCTGTACTATCACTGTTAGTGTGGGACTTGTTTCTGACTTTGCTCCTCTCAGTGCCATTGCTCTGTGGTAACATATCAAACAGTAGAGGATGCAAGACTTTCATAAATTAGTGCCCTTCTGCTAAGCTCTTAAGACTTGCCTAGTGCAGTTCCTCTGTCATTCTGACCAGGCATATCCTCTGGCTGTGGAAGTACGATTCCATCAGGCTCATAAACCAAACTTCTGCCTCTGCACCTAGAGCAGCTAAGCAACTGACCAAAGCTCTGAATCCTTTGGCACCTGGCTTTGACCTGGTCTTCTCTTGTCTTCTAGTTGTCTCTAATTAGTACCCAGGTATCTTTCTCTTCAACTCTGTTACTCTCTGGACTTCCTGTTTACTTGATATGATTTGCATTTCTCTGTAATTCAGTCTGTAGTTTTTTGATACTGCTTTAATGGCAGCATTTTTATCAGAAAATAAATAAGTGCCAAGTTTGATTATCTAGTCCTTAGGCCAAGCTCCTGTAGTCATTATAATCTTCTTGCATCCCCTAATGTATGTAAGAAATCAGAGAGAGCAGAAAACCAGCATGACTGAGCAAGGACCTTCTTGTCAAACTGAGGTGTAAGAGGGAAATGTACAGCCAGTGAAAGCAGGTATGTGGGGCCTGGGAAGAATATAGGGATGCCATTCAGATATGTAGGGATGGGATCAGGAAAGATGGGGTGCAGCTGGATCTGAACCTGGAAAGGGATGAGAAATAACAGGCAGGGCTTCTACAGGGACATTGGTCAGAAGAGACAAACAAAGGTAAACGGTAAATTTTGTTAAATGAGAAGAGAGAACTGAGTTCAACAGACACGGAGAAGACTGAGGTACTCAGTGAATGCTTTGCCTCAAATCTCCACGGGTAGGCTTCCCACATTTCCCACATCTCTGAACCTCTATGCTGGGATGCAGGAATAAAATCCCTCCCATTGTATGCAAAGAGTGATTTCAAGACCACCTGATGAAACCTAACACATACAAGTCTATGGGGCAGGAAGACATGTATCCCAGGATCCTGAAGGATCTGGCTGATGTTGTTGCCAGCTGCTCTTCATCGTATTTGAAAAGTCGTGGCTGTCAGGTGAAGACCCCAGTGACTGGTAAAAGGGAAACATCACTCCTGTTTTTAAAAGAGGAGAAAGGAAGACCTGGGGAACTCCACACATGTGAGCCTCATGTCTGTGCTTGGGAAGATCACTGAACAGATCCTCTTGAAAGCAATATTAAGACACGTGCAAGATGAGGAAATGATCTGTGAGCGCTAGCATGGCTTTACCGAAGGCAGATATTACCTGACAAATTTGGTGGCCTTCTAAGATGGAGTGATGACATCAGCAGATGAAGGATCTACCTATCTCCTGCAAGGCCTTTGACATAGTTAAAGGGAGATCAAAAAAGAAACAATTGACTTTTTTATGTAGAGTGCTCTGAAAGTAATGCCTCCTATTTTTTTCTATGGAAATGACAACAGATACAAAGAACACAATAACAACATTTGAGTGAATTCTCAGCTATAAGGCATTATTTTTCAATATAGTCACCACAATTAGCTATGCATTTCCACCAGCAATGAACAAGAGCCTGCATGCTACACTCATACAAATCTACATCAGTGGAGGTGACCCACTGTTGCTACTGCTGAAGCACACAACCTACCCACTGTGCTCACATCTACTGTTTGGTCTCTATAAATGTCCAGCAAGTGTCAATGAATGTCAATGGGTGCAATTTTTTCTGCATAGTGGAATTCAGTTCCACACCTTTTCTTCTTATGTACTTCCTTGTCAGACACCATTCTGTCAGTCAGTCCTTCTGCTGACATCCGTTGCACAGCAATAAAATTTAGTGGAATGTCTTCAGAAAGGTTTAGCCTCTACTACCTGACTTCCTTCTGATCACATAGATAGGCCTCCAGCTTACATTCAGTAAACACCTGTGGAAGCTTTTTTTTATTAGAGGTTATCCTCTGACCATTCAGGAACAGGTTGACTCTAAGGAGACATTTCTCCTTGTTTTGGTGCTTACCCTTTATTGCTCCAGTCTGGCTGGCAATTATGGCTGCCCAGTAGTCTCCCAGGTTACCTCAGACGTGCCTCCATTCTCCAAGTGTGACATGCAAAACTGTTTTATGTTGTCATCAGTCCTTAAGTCCACTTTTGCACTCACTTGAAATACAATCTTGTTTTAAATGCATGGCTCCCCTTCTACTTGTTTCAGCTAAGTTCATCTTGCTCCTTTCAGGCTTACCCATCTGAAGTGTGTGTTCAATCCTTTTATGACTATTTAAAGCATCCCACTGCACATTAGAGACTATGTCTTGTAGACCTCTGTCCTGTATCATCAAGTCACCTACATTGTAGTTCATTTAATTAGCCATGATTTCTATTGTCAGTACCTCTCCTTACCACAGGACCAAAGACTCTGAAACACAATTTGGATCACATTCAGAGCCCAGCATTGTCTCCTCCATGTTAGTTCCCAGTGGGATGTTGTTGGAACTCATGTCCATTCTGTGCCAAAAGGTGAACTGACAGGATGGTTCCATTTGGAAGAACACAACTAGTAATTCCTCTTCCATCTGAGCACAGTCCCTTTGGGCCTGGCAGGTTTTAATTGAAAATGCCATAGGCCAGTGACTTTGCAGCAACTGTGCTCACAAATCTCCTCCTGAGGCCTCAGGCTGTAATTACAGATGCTACACAGGCATTATAGGATTGGCAACTTACTTGTATTCATCTCTGTTGTTTCAGATGATCTTATAGCCTAATGTTCTGCTTATTGTCTAGGTTCTTACATAGTCTTAAGCTTTGCAAATGTCTGATATGAATGTGCAAAATGTAGAAAAACTGCTATCCACACCTGCTAGACATTCCCTTGACAGCTCTCAGTTCTTCAAGATCTAGTCAGAGATGTAGAGGAGTTGGTAAGTGTTGACATCTTTTCGGGAATTATTTTAACTTTATACCAAGAGCATTTTTTCCCTCTGCATAGTGCATAAAAATGATTGCAGATAGCAAAAATTCCAGCACATGGGTGTTTCTTTCTGTTTATTTCCGTTGTGTAGCAGGTATGTGGGGCTTCATTGCCAATTAAAAAAAAAAAAAGGTACTGGTGGTAGGAGAGATCTGATTCTTATTGCATGTTTAACTTGAATTTGCTTACACTGTGCTAGAAACAACTAAGCTTTGAAATGTTTGCAGTACATTCCCAAGACTTCCTATTCAATTTACTTACTGCAGCCAAGGAAAACAAAATTATTGATCTACTGTGGACCGAGGACTAATTTTTTATTATATTTTTTCCCCACGAAATATAGCCCAATTCTTCCCCTACCTGCAATTTTTTATATTTAATGCACAAGACTCTTGCTCTTCTCCATGATCTTTTAACGAGATGGAAAGATGAGGTAGCAGAGGAAGTGGTAGGATTCATGACCAAAACAGCTCTGTGCCATTAACATTCAAGGCATACTATTGTGTATAAACAGCTGTCAAATAGGAAATTCAAAT
Source organism: Gallus gallus (assembly GCF_016699485.2). Taxonomy (NCBI): domain Eukaryota; kingdom Metazoa; phylum Chordata; class Aves; order Galliformes; family Phasianidae; genus Gallus; species Gallus gallus. The sequence goes on along the minus strand of NC_052534.1, from coordinate 90,402,442 downwards.
GCAGAATATTTTAATTTCAAATTCCTAATCAAAGAAATACTGGAAATGAAAACTAAGTCTAAATCAACACTGAAGAAATTCTGATTCTGTTCATATCAGATTTGCTTGAAATATGACTGTTATAATACTATTTTTTAAATAAATATGCAAAACCTAAGACTACTGGTAGAATTCTCATTATCTGAATGTTTCTAATTCATTCAGGTATTTTGGATTAACAGATAAACATATCTCTGCAGTCTTTTCAACTGAAATAGTGAAAAACTGGGTTTGTGCCAAAGCAACTAGAATCGACTAAAACCACAGACAATCAGAATACCAATTGACTGGTCTATATTCATTGCCTGAATGAAGAGAAAGGAAAAGAAAGAAGTACAAATGACAAAACTGTTTTTAAATTCTTCATGAACAATAATCAATGTGTTATGACAACAGCACCATAAAAAGAAAAAAAACCATAAACCACTAATAGTTTTACTGTCATTAGTTCTTCAACTGTATTAATTTAAAATGTATTCCTTCTTAAAATACTTTCAGATAATTTTTAGCTTTTATTTTCACTAAATGATGTGGTTTTAGTAAGCAGAGTTAGATAAAAAAAAAACCATGTAGAAAGACACAAACAGAATAGATTGTTGTTTGTGCAGACTCTGTACTAGCTGATAATAGCACTGTTGCCCATTGTTTTAATATTGCCAGCCCAATACAATCGGCAGTGCAAAAAGAAAAAAAATAAAGAAAAAAAAAAGCAAAAAAAAAAAAAAAAAAGCAAAAAAAACCAAGCACTCTAAAAGCCAACATTAACAATTCTAACACTTTTTGAAGTGGCTTAAGGTAGCAACACTGTGCAAGGGAAAATTTCTCTTTCCCTGGTCTACTTACATGAATAAACTGAAGCGTATGAAATTTCTCTTTGAAAACAGCGTTCCCACTGACTAAAGATGGCACACATGAAACCTCACCAGCAATTCCTTTTTAAAAATCCTGTTTGCTGTTCCTTTTATGTTTGACTCACTGTATTTCTTTCTTTCTTTTTTTTTTTTTTTTTTTAAACTGAAGTCTCTGCCTCGGGTTGTTTTTCTTTTAAAATTATTTTATTTGGGGAGGAAAATGGGATTTTTTTGGTAAACATAGCTCTGTGCTTGAATGCAAGAAGAATTATGTAAGGTTTATTTCATATACACATACACGCATATATGTTGTATTTTACATAAAGTGCATCTGCAAAATGAGCTTATTACCCACGTTATGAAAATTAAAGCCCTTTCAAAACCTTTTCTTCTCTACTTCCCAAACTTCTGGGACATGACCTTGAGGCCACCAAATGGAGAGGAGTGGGAAAAGGGGTTTGCAGAAGAAATTTGCCTCTTGCTGTCCTCCTGTAAACCTGTCTAAATATCATCCAGTTAGTAAACTGCAGCTTACACACGTAGAAATTTTCCAGAGGTAAAAGTCTGCAATGGTTCTTGTGTGCAGAGGTCAAGCTCCTGCTGACAGCAGCTTGCCCTTTCCCTGAGATGACTCTGCTGGGATGCTGGAGGCAATGCCTGCCTCCTCCTAGCTGTATGCTACAGCAAAGAGCATCTCTTCTTGTCCTCCTACTGCTGCTGGGATTCAGGCAGGGTGGTTGTGGGTAGCCTGAGGCTGAGGTGAGCCCAGGGAGGAGAGGGAAAGAGGGGCTGTTGGGAGGCAGAGCGGGGAACGGGGCAGCTCTGGAGACCCTGGCTGCAAAAACAGGCAAGAATAGGGAAGGAAGAGAGCTTTGAAGCAGTAATGTGGGGAGCTGGCTAGAGGGGATGCAGGCTTCGGTGAGGGGAAGTGAGACTGAGATGAGGAGCTTGATACATGTGTGGAAGAGGCAATAGTGAAACAGAAGGCATCTGGATAGAGAAGTACAAAAGCAGTAGGACTGGAGTTGATCCAGCACAGAAATATGGACTGGATGACATCTCTGGAGAGCCTGAGATCATGGAGATCTCCAGGTATCTGAAATTTGTACATTTAATGAAACCTGCTGTTGATTCTCTAGTATTATCAGTGGTAGCAGATTCTAGGGAGCAAAGCACGGTAGGAGAATGGAAAGATACGGACAGAAAGACAGCCTCACAGGAAGAAAGAGACCATTGAGAACCTGAGGGAAAGATGCTGCCATAACTGGATAAGGCTACATCTGAGCACAAGCCAGATGACAAGGAACAGAAGCAAGTGAGGTACTAAAGCAAGACTTGCAGTAATGCCAACCAGCGTGCAGTGAAGAGAAAAGTGAAACATTCAAACAAGCTTGCAAGCTGAGGAAACTCACAGTAGGTATATTCATGTCTATCTGAGGGCATTTTCAGTGGGAATGTCAGATTATTAGTTTTCCTTGCTGAAAATGTTTGGTGCAGAAGACACTGGCATTAGAAGCAGAGATGTGTGATTGAGCTACACAAGGTTCTGACAAATCAGATGAATGTAACAGTTGCTCTTTTAGTTACGGCAGACACATTCCTGCAAAGCTCTGACCCTCTACATTTGAAGACTGCTGAAGCTCACTAAGGACTCAGCTACCCAACTCTAAATAAATCGCCGAAAGTCTGTTACCAGATCTTCAAGATGAACTTTCAAAATCTCAAGCTAAATGTCTGTAGCACAACCTTCTCAGGATCTCTGTACAGCACAGGACTCTGTAAAGTTTACACACAGTGTTCTGAATGCATTATTCATCATTAGAAATGGGATTCTCTCCTTCCTCTTGTTCCTCTCCTTCTTCCTGAGGGGATGCTGATAGGGATTTCTTTATTTTGGGGAATTTCTTTACCTTACCCTCTGTCTGAACACAAACAGCAGAACTACCAACAAAAAAGAACACAAACAGCAGAACTACCAACAAAAAAAAAAAAGTCCATCTCTGAACTACACAACTTGATTAAATGTTCTTTTCTGGTTGGCTGGCAGTAGGATGGATCTCAAATAGGGCTGAGGAGGAATTGCACAGCTATCAGTATTCTCTCTGCAGTGATTTCATCTGTCAAGCTGCATGCAGCTTTTGCTTTAGTTTTATAAAGCCATTATCTTTAATAGAAAAAATAAGAAGTGATACTGTGGCTGCTAGTTTCACTGATGTGTACCAGGTTCTTTGTACTCAGCTCCAGTGCAATAGTAGTCCATAACCTTAATGTTATGACTCTTGTAGTGATGTTTCTCTTGCTTTGGCATGGTACAAAACAACAGCCAAGAATAAAGCATATATTTTTCTCATCAGTAGAAGCACTTTGTTTTCAAGGTAAAGGTGCAACATTGTACTTGCATGAAACAGATTTTGTATATTTTAACTACCACATTCTGATTTTTAAATTTTGCACTGTTAAGTTCTTTTTCTGAACAATAATAAGCTGCTTCAAAAATGAACCCAAACCTAATTTGGAAGAGAAATGGGAAGGTAATCCAGAAATTTATTTTACTTTTTATTTTGGTGGTTAATCCCAGATAAGACATTTATATCTTTTTTAAAAAACAAACAAACAAACAAACAGAAACCCAGGAAGGACCAAATTTGGTAAAAACTGACACAATATTCCTGTTCGAGCCAGAATGGCAACTTTTTGCTATCATTTACTAGCATAATTTTTACAGTGAAAAGCTTTAGCAGAGATTCTTCAGTGAAAATCAGAATCACAAGGACAGAATAACAGAGAAAAGGTAGTTAATGTGTTTCAAGCATAAAAAAAAGTCATCAAAGTGGTCAAGTCAGGCTTTCCTGAAAAGTCGTGAGCTACAGTAGGATTAACAAGTGGGAATGTAGAATGGTCTGTCAATAAAAGTGTAAACACCTGATTTAAACAGATATTTTATGACTTGCCCTACCTGTTACAAAATAAAGAAGAAATTAGAAGAAAAACATTCTTCCTCTTCCAGTGTCTTAACACAGGAGACTACATTAATTATGAGTTTTTGATGTCTTCCTCTGGAGTGATTGTACAGAACTGAACACTTCTGTATGGTGATTGATCCTCCATTAGATCTCAATTTCTCTCCAAGGATATCATAGCCTAGAGGCAATAGAACATGCCTCTAGAAACACAGAGATGATTAGGTGTCTTTTATAATGCAGAATGTTTCATGAAAGCATGCAAAAGAAAACACTGAAAATATCAGTAGTACTGCAGTCCGGCTCTTGTTCTGTTGCTTCAGATGTGAATAAACATTCAAAACCAGATATTAGGAGGAAATAAGCCTCTTTCAGGATAGCAGAATTCAAATTGGAAGCATGTTGCTCATTTTCAACACTGAAAATCAGTTAACATATGGGGCTTACCTTTCAACAGTAATTAAGACAGAAGATCTTTCTGAATAGCTGCAGATTCATTAACTTACAAGTTCTTTAAGAATTGCTCAACAGCTTAGCGTGTTGTTTTCTTTTTTTTTTTTTTTTTTCTTCTTGCTCAGGTTAGTTACTATCTTTCTACCTTAAAAATCTACAGAGCAGTTGCAATAGTCCTGATGATCTTAAGGTATTAAGTGAAGCTGTAATTTCTTCTTCAGCTCACAGATTTAGGGACAAGGTCCTGAACAAAAGAAAAAGTGAATCTGTCATCATGAAAGGCATTCACTTCAACAGTAACTGAGAGGGGAAATTTGACTAGAGGTTCCTGAGAGGGTTTCCCTTACAAGGGAGGAGACAGGAAGCATTTCTTTGTCAAAGATACATAATGAGATACAACTGTATTTGCATCAAGAGATGGTGTTCATTAATAATCATGAGTTGTGTGTAAGTCCTCATATATCTTCAGCCTGAAATTCTGAGTCATGGGCTTGCCATATTATTAAAATAAATGGGGTCATACAAAGTGACACGTTCTTGAGCATAGAGAAGGTTTGGCCCCCAAGGATTTTACTTACCATGCTAATTCTGCTAATCATTCAACTGGTCATTCACATTTTATCCTGGCAATAAAACATTATTGCAGGAGAATCTTAATTTGTGGGCTCCTTGTGCTCTCCTGTGAGTCAAGAAGTTAAACTAATTTGATATTGCACTCCCCTGATAATGAAAAAAGCTCATGAGAGTAAGAGTAAGATGGAGTTTACAGTAGTCTGTCCCATTGTGTTGCAGTAGTTGGATGGTTTACCTTTCAAGTGGTTTTTGTGATACAGGACAGATTAAAAAACTGTTCAAAAGTCATATTAAAAATATACGTTTACTGTTTTCATTATGATAACATTGAAATTTCTGGTAGAGATCACACCTGGTGATGGTGCCAGAAGTTGTACAAATATAAACCATCTCAATGAGATATAATGTTCCCAATGGCTGCAATTTCTGATGTAATGCCTCATAACTTAGACTCCAATTCCTAGGCTGCAGTGATAACCAGAGTTTTAATTTAAGATAGAAGAATGAATTTCTAACCTTGTGGTGGTGCGTAAAAGCTTGAGAACACAAATTAGAAAAGATCAGAAAAATGAGAAGGTAGCACACAGAAGAGAATGTTCCCTCTAGGAAAAAGAAAAATAAAGTATACTTAACACTCTCCAAGAGAGCCGGACTTAATCTGTTCATTCTAACCACATCATCCACAAGGGTGGCCTCCCCAGGTACACCTAAAGAATAGCAGTAGGAGTGATGTGGTGCCACTGGAGCCAGATGTAGAACCAGTTGCCATGGAGCCTTTCTTGGAGGCTGCGTGGAGTGGGGACAGCTCTCCTCAGGCTGTAAGAACTGTCTTTGTTACAGCTGCAAACTGCTCCTCCTCATTGTTTTTACGTGTGATCCGTCCCTCCTGACATGTCAGCAAGATAATCAATTTATTAACTGAACTCCCTCTCCCAGGCTGTTATTGAACTGCCTGCAGAGAGATGGATGCTGAAAGCAGCTGTATACTGAATTATTTGTTCTGGTTGGCCACAAGTAACTCCACGGGCTATGGAGTGAGCATTCCTGAGCTATAACATCATCATAACTTTGAAGGCATTTGGCTGATAGCTAATGATATATGCACTCAGAGATTAATTTTACTTTCACCTGTAATTAAAGTTGTGTGAGGATCAAGACTTATCAGAAAAGAACCTGCTTAAAACTTAAATTCAGAGCTTTACTCATAGACAGGTTTGATTTCCAGGGAAAACAGTGTGCTTATCTATGCAAGAAGGCTTCTTGATCATATTCATATTGCAGTCTACTTACTGGAACATGCAATAATATGACATACAGCTTTAATGACAGTCTGTTATCTTTAGCCATGAGCTTGTAAATAAAGCTTCTTTACCCTAGGAAATTTGCTGTCCTTTTTGTTGTTACAGCATTATACTTTGCTACTCTAAAGCAAATTTTTATATGCTTATTAACATAACTGCACGTAATATCTCTGCTCCTTATTATAAAAATAAAAGTCTTTGTTTTTTTACACTTTTTAAATTAAAAAAAAATTAAAAATCTATGACTTCTTTAGTAAAAAGGTTAGTCTGAGCACAACTCACGTTAAAGCAGGAGTTATTGACTTGAGTATTTAGTTTAAAGGGGAAAACTGAGGTTTGGAGGTACCTAATACCCTATAGGCTCATAAAGATAAAGCATATTTAAACAAGTTAAGCATTGGTCATTCATTGGTAAAATAGCTTACTAATATTTAAAATGAAGAAAGTTTGAGGGAGTTGGACTTATTTAGCTTGGAGAAGAGAAGGCTTCAGGGAGACCTCATTGTGGCCTTCCAATACTTGAAGGGATCTTATAAGTAGGAAGTGGAGTAACATTTTACACGATGTGATAGTGATAGGACAAGGGGCTCCCTGTGGCTGTAATCTAAAAGAGAAGAAATCTAGGCTAGATGTTAGGAATAAATTATTTATTCAGAGGATGGTGAGGCACTGGCATGGGTTGCTCAGAGAAGATGTGGGTACTCCACCTCTGGAAGTGCTCTGGGCCAGGCTGGATGGGGCCTTTGGCAGCCAGGTCTAGTGGATGAGAACCCTGCCCACAGCAGGGGGTTGGAACAGACAATTTTTAGGGTCCCTTCCAACCTAAGCTATTTAGTGATTCTATGATGATTACCTACATGTCATGAAATAAATGTCCGTTTAGATTAAGGGTGAAGACAAAGATGAGGAACAGGACCTGATTTCTTTTTAGAATATGAGTGGATGCCCTAAGACACATGCTAAAGGTTCCCAATAATGTTGAAAAGCAGGCCACGTACAAGGTTGCCTAAGCACAGGTTAATGAATATGTGGCCATATGTAGCCTCTGTGCACTGCTGCAGTGTTCATGAATCAGGGAACGGCAGCATCTTTGCAGACTGCTGAATCCTGCAAATGTTAATGAGGCAGTGTGCAGAAGTCATAACTGCTGCCACTGTCATGTGGCCATGAAAATGGTTATCTGGTAAGATCCTGGAGGCAGAACTCCTATCACCTAAATTCTCAAGGAACACATCTGATTTACTAACTTCTCATTGCATCAGGATTTTTAGTTTGTCATGGCAACCTAGAAGCAGATTGAGGAATAGGATGTGATCAGGCAGCACTCATAATGCAAGCATAAGTTAAATGCCTCTAAAGTTAATGATCCAAATTCTTCACTGCAGCCATGGGGCACACAATGTAACTTGGAGGAGGTGCACAGATGCTGTAAATTACTTTGGACACCATTACCATGACCCGAGCCAGATGCATATGAGAACAGATCGGTGGCATAAGTTACAATATTCCAACTGCTGCTGCGAGTGCTCCTGAATGGCTGTTACGGCAGCTCTGCAGTGCCAGGGCAATACTGCGTCCCTGCCAGGCTTCTCTTCCCTTCCCTTCTGCATTCTGACTGTAGGATTGAAGGCAGTATAGGAACTGCTGTGTTTTTTTTTCCGTCCCATTAGAAGATCACCCCACTCTGAATAATCTTTCCATTGCTGCTGGCCCTTTTAATTCAGTAAAATACTGTAAATCATCTTGGATGCAGAGTGTGAGCTAAGGCAATATACTCTCCCTTCATTTGCACTTGTTTCTCTTTTACCTTCTATTTTATCATAATAGCGTGGACATTAATTTTGCATGAATTATAAAGCCTAGATTCAAGGAAACTCTTTTAATAGTATTAAAAAAACTATTAATCTGGGTAAGAAATGGAAGAAATGGTAACTGAAAAGTGATGTTATTGACAACATTCTCTGTCAGTGCAACAGCATCCTCTCTACAGTTGCTACACTGTGATCATATTAGTGCATGTTAGAGCTGCCAGCCTGCTCTGCTGCCTGCTTTTTGATGATAAGTATTATATATTATATTGCAGGGGCTTTTGGTCAGAGACTGGTGTATTTTGCAGTTCTCTGAATTTATTTCAAGATCTTAACTTCAGGTTTTATCACCTGCTGATGACTTCTGCAGACAAACTAACAGAAATTAATCTGGTGGAAGAACAGGGAGCAATGTCTGCATCCAGGGACAGCAGTAAACTGAAGTTTGGAGACAGCAGCTGAACCAAGTGAAAGTAGGACAGCCCTAGCAGGGAACAGTCACTGTTCTGTGCAATAAAATCCATGCAGTTTAAGTCACAGCAGTAAAATTAATGGGGTTTTTGGTGAGCTGCCACTCCCTGGAGATAATGCTCAGCCTACAAAAAAAAAAAAAAAAAAGCAGGTCTGGATTTCTTGCCTCCTTCTTTCCTTATCTCAGTCACCAAGGCTGCTGAACCCCTTTCTACATGTCTTGTCCCTCTTTCTTTTTTCCCCATGGAATATGGCAGAATGGGGCCATATGTCATAAAGCACTCATGGTATTAGGAGACAGAAAACTCCCAAAGCCTGGGTAAATGTCAATGCCATGGAGCAACTTTACCCCTGAAAGGTCAGAGACTGCAGTTCCAACACATTCTGGGCCAGGTGGCAAGCAACAAGTCAAGTGTATCTGTTCAGCATAATACCACATTATTACATTTATCTGGCCAGCATTAAGCGAGCTTCACTCTCATGCTTTGTTTTTCTTGACTTTGTATGCGTAAGAAGGCTCCTGCAGGCCATCCTAAAGCTTTTTGCTCAACGATTAGTAAAAGGCCATGGTGTCTGATCTGTGGTTTAGACTAAAAGGAAACTCAAAACACCAAAACTATGATCCTCAAACTGAGCTTCTGTTTAATCCTCACCATTTACATTTGCTAAATACGTAGTATAGAGCATTAAAGTTGCTTGGTAGCACTGCAGTTGTGATGCGGCCAAGATGCCCCTGGGATGAGCTCTTATTTGTCTGAATCTGAATTGTCCTGAGCCAGGGATGCAGAGAGGTGAGCCTTGATCTTGGAGACCAACAGAGTGTGTGCAGTCCTCTCCTACAAAAAACAGTAGCCTGAAAGAAAGCAGCGATTTCTCCTCTCTTTTTTGGGGGGTGTGGAAGAAAAGGTCTCAGAAGTTTCCAGTCTGCAAGGCCCAAATGTCCATGCAGCCTGGTAGTGCTAGGGCACTAATATATAGCAAAAATCCACCCTGCTCTCTGTGTGGAAAGCTGTTCCTTGTGTGTCACCTGTACTGCATCAGGGTGCCTAGATGTTAGGCACTGCACCACCTAGCATTTTCACTCCTGAATTCACATGGTTTCTTATTTTATTTTTATTTTTTTATTCTGACTGGTTGTTGTTCATGGGGGGCATGTTTTGGGAGCTAGATTTTTAAATTTATTTAATTAATTTGTCAAATTGCCTATCTCTTGAATTTGAAAAGTATACCAGGAGCAGGTGCTTAATTTTCTTGAATTTACTTAAACAACAGCACAAATAAGATATCAGTGGTGGATGCTGATAGACCCTCCATACTCTTTCTGATTATGTATTGCAATGGAGTAGAGATTATATATTGATTCCATATCATTTTTTAAAAATATTAGTTCAAGTTTTCACAATCACTGTGACTGATTGTTCAGACAACTAGTGATAAATCATTCATCTGATGGCTACTCACTGGTAATGACTTCTTTTCCTGGGATGATTATTCTCCTGGAGATTATTGCACACAAACTATATAAGTTTCCAAAGCTGTGCTTTGTGTGGGTGAGCCAACAGTTTTTAAGAGGGCTCTGCATATTACAATGCTGCCATTTGCTAGGGCAGACTGCTGATCGCTACCTTCAGTTTTCTGAACATTATCAGAACATCTAATTTCTATTTCGCTTCAGGGTCACGCTAAGTTACCAATTTAAAACAGTTGCTGTGATGTTGACAGTTTTAATTTGTTCCACTTTATATGCTAGTAGGCCTATTGTCTGTTCAAAGTAGATTTTGTGGTTCTGAAAGAGAGAGTTTCAGTATTTTCTTAACACAATGCAATTTGTACTCATACTGCAGCTTCAGACATCTCCTTGGGGGCAAGTCTAATTGAAGTTGGTTGATTTCTGTTACCAATCACAGTCTTTTCAAACTGCATTCCTTTTCATCTCTAATGCTTTAAGTTTATGCTGTATTAGCTGGCCCACTCAGGTGTAATGTTTTCTCTGACTCTGTCCGCTTGACCACAGACCTCTGGTTGGCTCCAGTCTCCCATCTAACATTTAAAAAGCACCCAATGCACTCTGAGACTGTCTGAGACTTAGAAGAACTTGTTTATCCCTTCTTAAAATGGTTGTACATAAATTAAGCCATAAATCTGGGTCTGACTCACCTTTGCATGTGCTGCACCTTAAATGGCAGTAGTTGGCTTCAGTTCAACTCCCAGCAGTCGGGGCAGCAGTCAGTATGAATCCGAGAATGAAAATCATCTGGGTCTTTGTCATTTAGTAGGCATTTAAAGGGCTAATATTTCAACAGTACTGAAGCAAGTTACCTAATTGGATTATTGCACAGAACTGTATATGAACTCCCCTCTTGGAAAAAAAAAAAAAAAAAAAAAAAGGTTTTGTTGTCAATTTCAACAGTACAGTACACGATGAGTTACGAGGAGATAAGCATAAGCTTACATGCATTTGCATTGTAATAGAACTAGTGAAAGTGATAGTGAAGTTGGAAAATTTCCTGGAAATACATTCTTCATGGTTAAAAAACCCCACAGGTGTAACAAGCACTCCTTTCGGTTTTAGGAAAAGCATGGGATGCATTCCTTGACGGTTTTACTTACTCATTTTTATCAAGACAGCAAGTGCTTGACATTTGTAGATCTATTCTATCCCATTAATTATCCATTTCTTATCCTGGTGGATTTTTTTTTTGTATGTTTGTTTTTTCTTCTTTTTCTTGGACTTTTGTGTAACTTGTATTTTAAATACTTTGGTTTTGTGTTGAATATCATGCCTTGTGTTAGACTCAGGTTGTGGGGATACATCCAAGTGCCTTTTATTTTCTTTTTTCTTTCCAGTGAAATAGATAATCATGAAAAGATTTCTTCTCAGCAGTTCACAGACTGGCTTTTTCCTTTTGGTTTTCCTTCCTCACACAAGGTTTGTTCTCCAACCATTTCTGCATTGGGAAGATGGAGAGGCAATAGGGACTGACAGGAGAACCAGGATCTTGTGCATGAGTTGTCTTCAACTCCACTTGTGCATGAGTTATCTTCAACTCATTGTGCACAAGTGTCTTCAACTCTGCTTAACAAGAGCAGTGTTTGCTGTTGAAGGATCCTCTTGCCCGGCCTTCTCTTTCCATTCCTTTAAGGCCTGCTTTTTTTTTCCCAGTAGTAAAGGCATTTAATAAAGAGTGGAGGCAGGTGATTTTTAGCATGGGACCAAGAGGGGTGGACGGAGCTTACTGCAGGAGATGGTGAGAGTGGTTAGCAGGCGAGTTATTTCTCTCAGTATTAGTAGATGGAAGATTTACAGATCCTCTTAGTTGTGTGATCTCCAAATGATGCAATATTGGCCTGGCTGTAGAGTATATAAGTAGTCAATTGTAAATTTCCTGCAAAATGGATGTGATTTATTTTATCATCTTTAATTTGGATATAGGGAACTCAGACACAGAAAATTAAGTGATTTACTAGTGGGAATAAAGACAACTGAAGCTGGGAACCACAGCAGAATTAATGCACTCCTACTGTCCACTTTTATGTCCATTTACATTTTGTCATGGGGCTGCACACAGAGACTTAACAATTTTACACTTCTAAATAACTTAAGATAATAACTTAGGCCATTATTAGTTTTGTGTATTGTTGAACATTCCTAAATATTTTAAGATGGTGCAGCTAGATAATTCATTATGAATTAACTGATATTCAGACACTCCTTTGAAAACACTCTAGAGCCAGATCCAGAGCTAACACAGACGTATATACTCCCACTGAAATCACACTTACTGAGCAAGTTCAGCATTGCACTATTTCTCTTAGTAATAATATACACAAAGTGAAGTATTTCAGAAATTACAGAATAGATATTACGAACAAAACTACCATACTTACTTATTGTAAATCATTAATAGCTCATTATATCCACAAGAGTCCCATTGTAGAGCATAAAAAATATTTTATTTCAAGCCTTTTTTAACATGCAGCACTTTCATCCCATATGTAACATCAAAAAAGTTTCTAATGAAATAAAATTGGATGGGAAGTCTTATTTGTATACAGAATTCAGGCATACTGTACTAAAAAGACACAGATTACTAAAGGCTCTGATTTTTGTTGCACGTAAATATTAATGTATAGAAGAAAACCTTTCCCCTGCAGGGCTGATGACCTCTGAATGAATTATTATAGGAAAATGAATTCCTCAATAGAACATCAACATTCAGTCTATGGTCCTGAGGATGAAGCTGGATCCTTGTAAATCTTTGCTGATAAAGTACTACCTGTCACATTGTTGTCTAAAATAATGATGCTCCATTTCTAAGCTAAATCATAGTGCAATAAAAATGCATGGAACCAGTAGTCTAGTGAAGCATACCATGAAAAATTATAATTGTTCTGCATAAGACTGGAGATTTGAGGTCCATGAAGCTTTTGTTAAACTTATTGTCTTGAACATACCATGCTATTTACTGATAAAATAGGTGTAACAACAGAATTTTAGCTATGTTAAAACTGTTTCTAGAAATATTATTTGCCATTAATATATGTATATTTTCATACACAATAGCTGTTTCAATCCAATGAATCTATTCATTATATATATAGTCATTACTGTGTGATAATCAGCATGATTTCCTTGTGTCAGCATGATAAATCATGAGGAATATTAGTTTGTTTGCTTTTAAAAGAGATTAGAATGGAGATGTTATAGTCAAAAATACTAATTATAATATAATTTATTAGAGTTTACATCAGCTGTTGACATTTTAAACCCGTAGTCCAAATTTCTTAATTGATCTCAAGAGCAGAACATCATATTCAGCTTGCTGTTGACTCCTGCATTTAATTGAAAAATGATATTGCTTCACCTTATGTATCTGAATCTGTTTGCAGAGAGCATTTCAGCTGCAGTGATATCTACATTAAATTAGTACCATGGATTAAAAGAGGAGGAAATGTTTAAAATGACATTAAAACTGAACAGTAAATCTTTCAGTTTTAAAAAGAAGAGAAGCAAATATTTCATTTCTCATTTCTCATTAAAGGCAGGCAGCTAATTAGTCTCACTCCAATTAAGACTTGTTTTATATAGAAGATGATTGATTCTGTCTAGATTTTTGTCCTTTGACTGTAAAGCAACAAGGAATGTGATAAGTTTTCATCATTCATTTTTGTGCTGGTACATTCAAGTATGAATGTATGCATTATGCACAGGCAGTGGTGCATAATTTTGGCTGAATGGATTGCCCAGTGAGTGTGTGGATGTTCCCTCCCTGGAGGCATTCAAGGCCAGGCTGTGAGCAATCTGGTCTAGAGGGAGGTGTCCCTGCCTATAGCAGGGGGTTGAATTAGACAATATTAAAGGTCCCTTCCAACCCAAACCATTCAGTGATTCTATGATTTAATAACTTTATTTCCACGATTTTCAGCTGAAAAAGAACAGGTCTTGTCCATGCAGGAAGAATACTAACCACATGTAGAGTCTACAGATGGCTTTTGAAAGCATATCCAGGCTGATGATTCCAGCATGAAGAAGAGGACATAACAATAATGGGCACTCATAAAATATAAGTTCAAGGTATGATGCAGAGTCAGGATCTTTTACAAGATAGCCTTGCAAAAAAACCAAAACAAACAAACAAACAACAACAAAAAACCCTAGCCTGTCTTAATTCCCTACAGCATGTTCCATGTGGCTGCCCACTCACCCAGCTTTTGCTCTCTTCTTATCTTTTAAAGAAAGATGTAGAGGGGACTGCTTTCTTTGTAACTGCAGAAATCAATTGCAAATTCTTATACAAAGATATCCTAGAAGGTGAGGAGAGACAGGCAGACATAGATTTCCCATTGTCAGTGAGCACTGGCCTGTTGCAGACTGCTACAGACACTCAGTCTCCTGCTGCAATACTTTCTTCATTTCTGTGTTTCAGATATGGTCCTTGGCATACATCACAGCAGTGCTTACTGGAGCTCCCCACTGATGGTTGGCATGCTACAAAGAGAGGGAACTGATGAGAAGTGGACTTACCACAGCCAGAGTTCTTTCCCATTCTGCATACTTTCCTGTTCCATGTGTACACAAAAAGTAGACATAACACAGAGGCAGGCTGCTACTGAAGTGTAGCTGCTCTTACAGGCAACAAATCTGCTGTTAAGCAGTAGGAGTAGTCACCCCATTTAACAACATCTTTACAAAACCTAACCTGCCTCCAGGTCTCCTCTGTAGCATGAATTAGGCTTAAAGGTCCTCAGAAAATAAGGCTAAAGAAATCCACTCATTGTGAAAAATAATAAGCAACATAATTTGAACAGTATGTAATTGAACAATGTTACTTCCACAGCATTTTCTGGCCTTACCTTGTAAATTAAATCAATTCCTGATAAATACGTGAAAATCCAATATAATTACTTTTCTTGTTCATACATCTTGCTTGAGAAATATTTATCTGTAACAAAGCATATTTTCTGCACTGTTGAACTACATTCATTTGAACAGTATGTGCCTCTTTTGGATTTATATGTTTACCTGAGTAGGTGGCTTGCTTGCTTGCTTGCTTGAAAAAGGGAATTTTGTGAATCATGAAAACAGGGAAATCTCATATCCACAAACCACTGCCTAGGACTTTTTGTGTCACAATTTATACATTAACAGAAGAACTGTTAATTTTCAAACATAACCATCAGCAACTATTCGGAGTTTTTCTTCATGAGATGTGAAACTGAGAACACTTTGTGGCTCTGTGTTGAGGTACTTTGCCTCCCTGGAATGAAAAGGAGCTTCAGTAACCAGATCCTCAGATGGTACAAACATATGAATGTTGCTGAAGTAAATACACAGCCATTTAGGCTGCCTCATGGTGTTCCCTTTCATTTTTTGTGTAATGCATGTCATCACATTCACACAAGCCTAGCATAGCTAACGTTATCCAAGATGCAATTTGCAAAGCAGGGGAGCCTTGCTCTCTGTATGGTGAAAGGAGCAGTCATTCTCTATCCAGTTCATTCTTTCCTCAGTTGAAAAACTGTTCGCAAGCTATTGACTCAAGCAAATAACCAGAACCTATTTTTACTTCCAAAACAGAAAACAATAAGCAGTTACTCAAAGGTATATCAGCAAATTGAGTAGAATGGAACTATAATCATTTACTCTTGTTGAAAGTTTGCCCCTAGGTTTAAAGTATATATTTTTTATATCTGAATAACTCTTCATTTTCCACTCACCACCTTCTATTACAAATCACTTATTTTCCTGGTGCCCATCAAGTAAATTCAAGCATCATGTACCGCACATAAAAAACACCGTGCAATTATTCTGTTATGTTGACTCTAGAGACTGGAACAAAGACAGCACTGCATCAGGAGTTGGAAGGAGGAAAAAAGAGAAGGAGCCATTGAGTAACATGCAGCAGAAAGGTACTGAAAGAAATTCCCAAGGAGTTCTTCAAGAAAAAAACAAAAGTAGTCTAAGAAGATAATGAGCCATGAAATGGTGAAAGATGAGGAAGGCAACAGTATAAAGATATTTGCACTTTTATTTGGCAATAACTGCAGGAAAACAAACTGTAATTTTTGTTGTTTGTTTGCTTTTTTGTGCTCAGTGGTACTAATATTTCTCTCACAGATGTTTTAAGTGAAGTAGAGAGAACATTCAGCAAAGTTTAGCAAAAATAAATTACTGCCAAGATTCAATTTAATTCAAGAAAACTTTTCTATAGTTTAAAACTACTCTTGTAAATCTGCTGTATGCACTCCTTTGAATTAGGAGTGATACGTTTGATTTAATAAGTAGTCATGCTACAAGTATTGTTTTACTGTG
Organism: Gallus gallus; assembly: GCF_016699485.2. NCBI lineage: Eukaryota > Metazoa > Chordata > Aves > Galliformes > Phasianidae > Gallus > Gallus gallus. Next base: position 90,386,173 of record NC_052534.1, on the reverse strand, counting down.
ATTTGCTAATCAATAATTCTTCGCATCGCTTTTAAAGGAATTAAATAACATTCACCTGAAACAAAACAAAACAAAACAAAACAAACCCTAGAAAAAACATATTGATTTCTTTACTTTGACCACAAGGGATACTTCAAGGGTCCATCTCTTGTGTAGATATCTAACCTACAGTCTTCAGATGAAATGAGCTGATGACCACTTCCTCTCTAGAAAAGAAAGGTGACATGTCCTGGACAATATAGTTGTCAGTGTCTGGGGATGAGGGGAACCACATGAGGTGTCCCACTGCCTTTGGGATCTCGTGGCTAGTATCTCCCATCTCCTAGTAGACTTTTGAGCATGGATTTTAGACATGAATATGTATCAGAAGTTACTGAAAAAGCCTGTGAGTAAGCTTGGACTAGGCACAGCTTGTCCAGGAAGGTTATGGAGTCCATGCTTCTCCAAGATACTGAAAACCCATCATGAAATGATCTGGAGTGACTAGCTTGCTGATGACCTTGCACGTACACGAGACCTCCAGAGATCCCTTCCAGTCTCAGCCATGGTATGTAATTCTGTGTGTATGGATAATATATTCAGCAACTAGAAATGTGCAAGTGTGTGACATTATTCTGAACAAAACATCAGCACCTCTGTATCTTCTTGTTGCTAGGGATTTAGAAATGTTCAAAAGACTGAAGTCATGACATCCATTTCTATCACAGCCAAAAATTCCACAGCTACAGAAATAAGTATATACAATTAATTACATTTTGCTGGCTGAAGGACCAATTAAAAGAGTACTCCAAAATTATGAAAATCTTTGGGTTACAGCTGTTGATCACACATAGAAGTGGCAAAAATATAACTGTCTTTTCTACTTTATTTTTCTTTCCAATCTTTGAATCATGTAGTTAACAACGCATTCAAAAGATATTAAAAGTTTAATGTAGTTTGCTATATCTTATATTCAGACTTCTTTATTCCTAAAGGATGAATATAATTATTTGAATTCTTCACATTATTACAGATGTTTAAAGTGAAGTCAAAGAGAGTATATGAATGTTCTTTGATGGCCCTATTCAGATATGAATACAAAGTTGCTCTTTTTTTGGAAAAATTACTTAGTGAAGCAGTAAATTTGTCTTTAAAAGAAAGCCAATTCCTCTCTTCTTTACTGGATTGTGTATTTTTGCTGTCTGAATTGATATGCCCTGGGCAATTAATTGCTGGAGTTCATTTCTTCAAGCTGATTAGGTAGGTTTTCTCCATCTTTATTGCTCAGAGGAAACTACCCTCTAATTAGAAGTAAAATAAGTCTACAAGCATCTAGGTTCCATCTCAGTTGTTAAAATATGTGTTGGATTCTGTTACAAAGAATGATAAACATAGTTTCATGGTGAAAGTAGGCAGTAGTAAACCGGAGTCTAACTACAACAATATCAAGTGTCAGTTTTTTGATTTCTAGGTTTATAGGAAGTACAAGAGCATGGTGACAATAAAACATAGCAATGTAAAACATTTTTTTATCTTTCTTACATAAGAAGATCTTTGCAATGTTCTATATAATAATAATAATAATAATAATAAACAATAACAGTTTTGTACTGTGTCATATATATTTTGTAACATAAAGGAATGAAATGCATGAAACAGGAGCTATGTGCAAATATGGTACTGTATAATTGTCCTTACCCTGTAGAATTTGCAGTTCAGAATCAGTAGAGGAATAAGAAAAGCTGTGTAGAAGACAATGAGAAAATGTGTTTATTATGTGTGCCAGCAGCTGCCACATGGTCTACATTCCTGTAACCATCGTGGCAAGGGAAAATTTTAAAGAGTCTTTCAAAGAAGAAATGAATGAGGATGGTTCCAGCATCATTTTCAGTACTGATTCTAACCCATCATGACAAGCTAAACTCCTGTATTTTCCTTTCTCCTAGAGCTGTGATCTCTCATTGTAGCTGAATAGCTCCTGCATTCCACAAGATTTTATGTCATTATACAAAAATCACATTATTTTCAGGCATATCCACAGAGTACTGATTTACGTGGAGTTTTAATTTATGAAATAGGAACACTTCCTGTGTATCTGTAATGCTTGCATATTGATGCATCCTGCATATTCTTGCACCTTTAGCTTCACAGAATCAGACAGATTTGCTTAAAAGTTCCACGCCCAAAATACATATCTGCTGTTCTTGAGCCTTTCTATGGAGGACTGTTGGGTTTCCTGTGGTCCAAATGGGTTCAATAGCTTTCCCTTTCTTCAATCTCATTGTTGTGCTCTACAGGTTCTGATTTAATCTTCACAGCACTTCAGTTTTATGATCCAGTTACCCTACAGCCTGAGGCCAATACTCACTGTGGTTGCTGTGTGGGAGTCTGTCATCAAACAAATCGGTTCATGATCAATCTGTAGTACAACCACAAAACGGGAGGGCTGCTATAAGGATTAGATGACAACTACTCTTTAATTTTGATGGCAGAAATGATGTACTGGTCCAGACATAAGAAATAAACCAACTGTATAGATTGCTTATTATATCTAACACCGAGAAATAACCTTTGACATATGGTTTGAGCCTTCCAGAATGCCCTTTCCTATATTTGTCTTCTCTTGCAGTCATAAACTGGTAAGAGTGCCACTTCCTCCCCTTTTTTTTTCTGATTCTTCAGTTATGCTTGTACATTCATTGCTGAACAATGCTGTGGAAACAGACTGTTTCTACTACAAGAGTATGTTCATGTAATTCCTTTCCCAAATATGTGCTTTTAAAGACTTCATTCATATTTAGCTTCTATGGAACAGCTAAATTGCAGGATTAAGTAGAGATAAAACAAACTGCTTGGAATCAACTTGGCAGCATAACACATAGCTAAATGAAGGCTAATTTACTCAAATGAGAGATGGAGTATGTTAGTACACAGATGCTGTATGTGCTATGAATGATATCTAAGTTTCATTCTACCACATCTCATCTGCTCTTAATCCTTTGATCAAGCTTAGAAAGGACCAGCGGAAATTATTTTTACTTATCTTCTTTGTCCTTGCTTTATACTGATTGTCGAGTTCAAAAGTTTATAAGTTCTCAATATTTGTTCACTCTAAACATCTGTGATGATATACACAGAAAATGCATGCTATTTGCTACTTTCAGAGAGTGTCTGTTGAAACTAATATATTTTTTTACATTAGAACTTAACATACACCTCCTGCCCCCAGCAAAAGGAAAGCAGGAAAACCAAGTCACCGTACCTCACAGAAGCAACAGAACTGCATAGTATTGTACATGCTTTCTAACGTAGAATCATAGAATCACCAAGGTTGGAAAGATCATCCAGTCCAAATGTTCATCTATCACCAGTATTTCCCACTAAGCCACATCCCTCACTAGAACATCTAAACATTTCTTGAATACCTCCAGTGACAGTGACTCCACCACCTCCCTGGGCATCCCGTTCCAGTGTCTGACAACTCTTTAGAGAAGAACTCTTTCCTAGCATCCAAACAGAATCTCCCCTGGAGAATTTGAGGCCATTCCTTCTAGTTCTATCACTAGTCACATGGGAGAAGAGGCTGATCTCCACCTCACCACAACCTTCCTTCAGGTAGTTGTAGAGATAAGGTATTCCCTGAGCCTCCTCTTCTCCAGACTAAATAATACCAGTTCCCTCAGCTGTTTCTTATAAGACTTGTATGAAATATGTCTTGTATAACTCATAAGTATCATATAAAGATGTCTCACATTTCAGTTTGTCTTCTTTTAACTACATCATAAATGCAGTGTTATTTTTATAGTAGAATGTATTGTTTTTATAAGAGTCTTTCTGATAAAGAACATGCTTCTGTCTTTTTAGGATTCCTTAGTGTTGGATATCTTTGACTATAAAAAAATTATTCTCAGTTGAACTTCTAGCACTTTTAGTTTATACTTCAGTAGTATATTACACTCTTAATGCACTATCCTGCTATTATATTTTTGCCTTGTGATAAAGGCCTGTGAAATACTGTCTTTGACATTAATTACACAAAGAGCTGAGTAAGTTTGTATGTTTACGATAAAATATTCAGAAGATAATGGGAAGTAGGCCTTAAGTACTATACATTCTACTCCACATCTTGAGATGACCAGATGTTCTCATTCCTAATGGGGTGTTCATTATTTGTTATTGCCACTTTCTTGAGTTGCCTAGCTGTTTTATTGAATGTGTTTCTGAATCAGCAGCTGTCCATAAGGCTTGAAAGAGATGCTTTATTAGAAGGAGTCTTTACATTCATGAAGAAAATATATCCTAGGGTGTGTGAGACCTCTCTGGTTTTGCAGTAATATTTATGTCCTGTAGGAACATTATGTAAAATTAAGGACTATGATTATTACACTTCAGGAAACCAATGAAACACAAGAATGGTAGCAACAGCTTCCCTGTAAATGCACTGCAAAACAAAGAAAGGTAATTTTTCCATTCATATAGACTGTACTTCAAATAATCTCTTCAGAAGGTTCTTGAGCATTAGTGAACCTTCGATGTGCACTCATTTTGCACTAAACTCAACTAAAGGTTACTTTTAAGCACCACTGTCAATTCCTAGTAAGAATTTCTGAATTTGACCTATGCCTGCAGCTAATGGAGCTCGAAGGAAGTTCATGGTTGGAAACAAAGCTTTGTCTCCAAGTCCTTTAGTCCTACTCCTTTAACACTAAGTACTTGAGCATTAAGTGATAAGTAGCTGGTTTCTTGTTTAGGGTTTTCTTCCTTTTACAGCCCACGATTCCCTACTTAGCTGAAATTAGAACAAAGCTGTCCCTTGAAATGGTATGAAAAGGAGCCAGTGCTCAAAACAAATAAACAAACAAACAAACTGAAAACAAACAGCCACAAATTAAGGCATAACTTGGAGAGGCTGGTCCAGATACAGTGGGCACATTGAGTGCTCCACCACTGTTTCTACTTTTTCAGATAAAAAATATAAAAACTTACACCTCTTTCTTACTGCATTTTTTTCTAGTCTCTTCCCTTCCTCTAGCTTTTTCTCCAGCCTAGTTATTATCAGTGGGAACCCTAAAAATGATTATAATCAGTATCCTCTAGTTCTTAAAGAAAATATTATTTTCATCACTTCAGTCTTGGATGTTGCAGCCTTCTGCTGTCAGGTCCCTCCTCCTGTCAGTATTCAGTATGTATGCACGTATGTATCAGCTTCTAAAAAAAGATTAGAGCAGTTAGCAACACAAATGAATTATGTGTTCTTATTGTCAATGGCTGAAAAGTTGAAAGTTTCAGTGGAGTATTAATGTCAAACAGAATAAAAACAGTAGTTTTACAAGTTTATGCAGCCACAGAATACAGAACAGTTGAGATTGGAAGGCAGCTCTGGAGATCATCTGGTCCATCTGCCCTGCTCAAGCACACTCAGCCAAAACAGGTTATCATAAAAGAATCATAGAATGGCTTGGGTTGGAAGGGATATCAGGGTTCATCAAGTTCCAACCACCCTGCCACAGGCAGGGCTGTCAGCCACTAAATCTAGTACTAGGTCAGATTGCCCAGGGCCCCATCCAGGCTGGCCTTAAACACCTCCAGGGACGGGGCACCCACAACCTCTCTGGGCTCTCTTCCAGTCTTCGGGAGCATCTACTGATTGCCATAAATTTTCAAAGGTAATTCAGTATGGCCTTACAGTGACATTAGCCTTGTTCATCAGAACAAGTGGATGCAACCTGTCAGGTCCCATGCACATATATTTTTTGCATTTTATTTGACCAGGTGAGCCTTCTCTATCCTAACTGAGCCTGCACAATTGCACAGCATCTCTATAATCTTCTCTGGTTGATTGCCCCTGCTTTGCCATCCCGATGCTTCCTTTTTACATCAGCAGGGTGATCCTTGAGATGTGGATTTAGATACATTCTAGGAATAAACATTTTAAAAACATATTTTCTGTTGGTGGCAATACAAAAAATGTAAGAAGTGATGCAGAAATATTCATCCATTTACTAATTCAGACTGTTTTGTATTAAAATAAACCTAAAAGAAGTATCTCATAAATGTTTTCAGTAGAAGAGATGTTAAAATCTTATAAAAACTAAAAGATAGCATCTGTTCAATTTCAAGACATAAACAGGGATAGATATTATATGTGAGAATATTAGGGGCTCCATTTAAGCATATTTCTTTAGGTAATTAATTAAAATATTGATTTGAGTAATATTGGAACTTTAGAAGAAATGGATAGCTGTGACTGCCATTTTTGGAGTTAAAAGAATTTAAGCTGTGGACCAGTTTCTGGACATTAATCCTCAGTAAAATGATTGGGATTTAGAGCTTACTGAAGAATTTTAGTGTCTAAAAGTATAATTATAGCCACACAGTAAGAACTGCTTTTGGATGGATTATGTATATTTATACTGAAAATTGTGTGGTATGATATGATATCCAATGACATATTAATTAAAAATTTGACCCATAGAATTAACAGGAAATGTATCAGACTAATTAAAGGCTAGTCTACCACAAATGCCAAAATTTACTTGCTATTTGTTCCAAACTATAGAACTGTCTCTTTGGACTACTTGTTTAGTATTTATTTATATAGCAATTTTCTCAATGATGGTGAGGACAAAGCAATTTAAAAATTAGCCATAATGTGACAATTGATGGGAGAACAAGTAATGAGGACTGCATATTCTCATACAGGAATATAAATTGCTAAGTTGAGTGGTCAGATGCCAACAAGACACTTCAAAAAAAAGAAAAAAAAAAAAAAAAGCTGTGTATAAGAGGATAACGCAAATCATGGAAAATAGGACTTCAGGAACATCCAGCTCCCCATGTCCTCCACAGTGTAATGATGGGGGCAAGAAGAGCTAATGTGATTCTTGTATAGGTAAAGAGTAGAAATAGGGTCATGAGCTTGCCTCTGGCTGCATCACTGAGAAAGCTGAAATGATAAACAACTGCATCTGACTCTGTAATATGACGGGATGTACAAAGACAGTTTGAAGGAGGACACTCAAAATGATCTATGAATTGGTAAACAATGTGGGACTTAAGGTGCTCAAACTATTGAACTTATTGGAAAGCAGGCTGAAAGAACAGTTCACACATAAATGACTCTGCTGGGTGGAACCTTTCTAACTTTCCTAGGAAAAAATCAAAACAGGAGTAAATAACTGTATGTTAAATTTAGAGAAAATCAACCTTCAGGTAAGATGAATTTGACCTGTAGTGTAGGTAATTAAAGATCAAGGAAATGATGGAGTCACCATTGTACAAGGAAAAATAAATAAGCTTGGATATCTATAATAATTCATATTGCCCAAATAAGTGCAATTCAGCACTAGGGCAAAATGGATAGGAAAAAACCAATTCCAATATTTTCTTCAGGGCTTGGAAGGAATATTTTCCTATAGGCACAACTATGCAAGTGTCTTGTTTATATTTTTTTATTTGATTTTGTTTTCCTCCCTCTCACCTCAGAGATATCAAAGACACTGCTGTGCAGTGCCCTTAGGTGGACTGGGTCTTCTGTCTGGAGAATAAACCAATCATTCATTTAGAAAAATGCAGCCTGACCAACTGTCAATACTGGAGCCAGTAAGAAATATATCCTCAAATTCATAGGGCTGTAGAGTTCCTCTCTTTTTTTTTTTTTTTTTTTTGACTTGGCAACACGAAGTAGAAAGCACCTTTAGCATTATCAAGGCATATACTGTTTATTTAGTTCTCAGCTATTTGGGGGCCCTGAAGTGCTTCTGCTGTACCCTGCACTTCACTACTTTGCTTGAGCTATACAACAGTCCAACTGTTCCAGCTTTTGAGGATAGAAGTACTTTTTCACAAAGCAGATGGTTGTGGTTTTTTGTTTGTTTGTTTTTCTTTGCTAATAAAAGTTGCTGGAAAAAAAATAAATGACCTGAGATATCCAGGAAATAAACCTAAATGATTTGATGATCCCTGAAGCCTCAAATTCTATGGAGCGATGGAAGTAGTACATAAAAACACAATAAGGCACATTCCTTTAAAAGGAGTATGAACCACAGGCAGTACTAAATATAAACTCTGAGAAGCTCTTCCTCCACATTCACCCTCCTCTCCCATCCCCAACAATTAGAGGGCAATGTTTATGTAGAAAAATCTTCTATTAAACTCATAATTAACCATTTGTATATGCATTCACCGGACTAAAATGTTAGTGGCTAGCTTATTAGGTTAAATTATCAACCCACGTTTGATCAATGGCTCTTCAAATAAAATAAAGGCATTGAAATGGAAGAGTTTGCATAAGAAAAAGCAATCAGTGATCTCATTAGCATTTTTTCCTACATCAGTAGGATACAAGTGTTTGGAAAATTTTCCTGTCTGAGTGTTTGTCAATGAACAGGGAGATCACTGTGAGGCAGCAGCATCAATAAGTTTAGAAACTGAGGTTTCTAATTAAATGTTAACTTTGCCTTGGGCTTGGAAAAGAGATAAGAAGCTGCTTCATACTGATAAACAAATACTCTTTCAACACAATGGGACAATGAGATCACTAACTTTGCTTTGCCATATGTGGAATTATCAAATTTTCACTTTATTTAAATAAGAATTATAATACCTAGAACAATGTCTGTTTACAAAGATCGAAGGCATGCTTGAGATTACAGTGATGAAAGTGAAAATCAAACTTCATAAGGTTCATTGCTTGAGGAGTAGTGACAGATAATCACTACCATACTTTCAGTGGGTGACCTGTAAATCCCTATCTTTCATGAGCACTAGAGATGATGTATATGTATAGGTAACATAAAGAGCTTAGCTGGGAAGTGTCTCCTCTAAAAATTGTGCTCCCTCCTCATCAGTACTGCCCTTGCATCTGAATATCCTTGTGTTACTACTGTCCTGTTACTACAGTCTTGATCAGGTTTTCTGAGGATGTGGCTGTCTTGAAGACTTACTTACATAGGTGCTGACTTGATGTCTATGTGTTGAAATCTGTATTTCCTTTACAGCAAAATTCAAATTGGAAATTGCTTAGTGCTTGTAAGTAGCTGATCTTTTACTCTGTGTTTTCTACTGGATTTCAAGTAGATTTTGGAGAACTAATGCTTACAGTCCACAGGTGAAATTATGCAAGTGACATGCAAAGTCAGAGTCTTCTTCATTGAGAAAGTTGGTTCAGCAGTGGAAAAGAAAACAAGAACAAAAGTCAAACAGTGAATAAAAAACACATCACTTTGTTCTTTTATTTATATTGCTTTAGGCAATCACTAATGTTTTTTCAGCTCAGTTTGATCCAAGAAACTATTTCACTTGAATAGTCTGCAAATTATAAAAGCTGCACGAGAAAAAAAAGTAAGTGGAGAAAATTATTTTGTATCCTGTCCTCCGTGCTTATATGTGACCTGTTTTGGGAAAGGAGAGGAGGTTTAAAGCATAGGAACCTAAAATTGAATCTGTATGTAAGGCTAGTAACTGAACTTAAGAAAAAGAATTACTTCTTTTCATTTGTTTCTTTTCTCTTTCCAGTCAAAGGTTATGGTGTCAAACTGTGATGAAAGAATGTATAAAAGAAAGGGCTAAAGAAATGGAATTTGATGCTACATGATATCCCAGAGAGATCTAGGCTGACAGAGCAGCCTATTCCATCTGTAAATGAAGATATAGAAATAAGTGATTTTTCCAAACTAGAGTCTATAGAAATATGGTTCAAGCTGAATTTTCAGAGCATCTTTTGTCTTTACTTAAAACTCACAAAATGCAGATAGAATTACCACCTTCTTTTGACAGTGTTTTGTAGTGATTTAGTTCCCCTCTCAGCTTATGTGTTCCTGCCATGTTTCCCAGATAGTGTCTGAACCATTAAGAAATGGCTTTTTTTGGATATAACTATATTGCATTCTTTCTATGGAACTGCACATTCTGCACTGTTGTGCAAAGATGATGACAAAATTTGTTGGACAATAAGAATATGCGAGTATAAGTATGACTTTGTAGGACAGGAAAGTTCTGTGGGATGAGGTATTGTGGCTTCCCTTCTCTGCTCGTATGATTTCTGGATTTTAACCAAAGAATAGTTAACAGCAAACATGGATTCAGAATTGAGATAGAGTGGGACAAGAGGACCAACCTGAGTTTTGGACCTATGATAGTGGAATTTTAAATAAATTTGTTTGCTTTTTTTTCTGGAACATACTGAAGTACTCTGTACTCTGCATGTATCTCACTGCACTGGATATTAACCATGAGACGTTATAGTTAGATCTTTTCTGAGGCAATTAGTTCTTTTTTTTATATTATGTATAAAATAATAGATGTTTAACAAAAGCTGAATTGTGCAGAAGGATCTACAGGTCAGACATCGTCACTATATCTTTTGTCTACATTGACTAGTACATGAGATAAAAGGAAATGCATGCCAAGAGTCCACCAGGTGGTTACCAGAGTAGTTTGTGGCATTGGTTTGACTTGAACCAGCTATTTCTTTCTCAAATGATTCCTTGGTGTAGCTCAGGCGTCAATGTGGGCCATGGACTACTCTCAGTAGGGAACATGCAGTCAACTATCTTGTACTGGAGGATAGAATGATTTTTGTAGAATGGATGAAAGCTGTTTTGCTGAGACTGGTCTCTATTAAAACTTTTTCCTTGGAACAACTTGTTTGTTACTAAAATCAGAATGTAAGCGTGGTCTATGTGTTGAGCCCTGTTGACTGCAAAGACATCATCAGGAAAGTTTCTGAGATCCCATATTTACCATAGAATGATAGAATCATGGAATGATTTGGGTGTGAGATATCTTATAGATCTAGTCTTTATACATCATATTATATTATTTTATTACATTGTATTACATTATATATCTGGTCTTCTGACTCAGTGAAAAAGGAGACAAATAGACAATTAACATCTGTTTGGAAGCTCCAATGAGTGCAAATACAACAGCAGACTCCTAAGAGTACGTGAAATCTTACTATTGGTCTTTATACTGCTTTCCTGTACAATAGACTCAAGGTAGTACATAGCCTCTCTGTCAGTCTTTTGGTTGCTCAGATCAGCTGAATGAGTGAAGTTTCTTTTTTATCCTGTAAACACAGTCAAAGAAGATTTTTTAATGGATTCCTCCACTTTTCAGTAATTTTTTTTGGACACATATCTAGTACCAAGAAAATTTTAGAATATCTGGATCTAAAAAAAAAAAAAAAATCCGCATAGTTTACACATGTGTGTGGACTTCCTACAAAGAAATTGTGATGTTTCATTGTCCCAGGAGGTTTTTTTTTTGTTTGTTTGTTTGTTTGTTTGTTTTTGTCAAATATCAAGAGTTTATTGCAAGCTACAGGTACTAAATTTATTCCAGTGCATATAAATAAAGGGAACATAGTACTCATTTTCCTTACTATACTAAAAAATTGCTGAACTCTTTTCACTCAAGTAACACAAAAATGCCTCAGGCAAAAAGCAGAGGCAGAAAATGTCATTTTGAATGTTAGAAATTTGGTAAATTTGAGTGCAAGTGTAAACAAGTCACTGTCAAACATAAAGTCATGCAATCTTAGCTATTGGGGTTGCTACGTAATGCTGTTTCAGATAAGCTTATCAAAGTGATTTTTCTCTTGCTGCAATTTCAGCTCAGATGAGACCTAAACTACAGGAGTTTAGATCTGTTTCATACTACTGAAAACAGAGTGAGAGAAAGGTGCATTCATCAGTAGTAGGATAACTGGAAGCAATCACTGTACTGTAGATGTGAAAAATATAAATGTGATCATGGGCACTTTTCAGGAAAGGTAAAGAAGTATTACTAGCTTAAGACACAGGTAAAATCTGACAGTTCTGATTATGTGTATTCTGTAGGGATGGTTCAAGGATTCTGGAACGGTAAAAGAGATGAAAAAGATTTTATAATAGGAAAGTAAAAGGGCAAGAGTCCTTCTGTTTATATAATACTGGAAAGAGATTCTAAAGGATTATGAATAGATTTAGACAAGGGATTCAAAGGAAATTTGTCACCACAGGACAGATTCTCAAAAAACATACTATAGATAGTGAAGGAAATCTGAATTAGCTTAAAAGTTGATCTTGTTCAGTATATTAACAGAATTGCCTGTGATAACAGGAGACTAGATTTTATCCAGAAACTCTTTTCTTGTCCTGCAAACCTTTAACCCGATGCAACTTCAGTTTTCAGAGCAAATATCTTTTGCAGACTCTCAGTACATACAAATTACAAAACAATATCAAACTGTACTGTGTTCTCATTTCCTCAATATATTTTCCTACAGCCAATATGTTGACTTCTGAATGAAAGAGCAGAAGCATCAATTAATAGAAAGTGTTCTTAAATAACTGTTGTTTATTTTTTTCTCCAGCCTCCTAAAAGTGATCCAGATCACTCAGTATCATCAGAGGTCCATCATCTTTGAAGAAAATTAGGACTTGTGGGGAGAAGACACTTCCCAGTCCACCCTCCTTACATGTGCCATTTATTAAGTACAGGCTTTCTAACATGATAAAGACTACTGGGTGGTTGTAGCAAATGTTAAAATAGAAATCACAAGTCATAAGTAGTATATATACATATAAATGAAACCGATAGCTGTGGGAGATGTACTATTTTCAGTTGTGCCCAGTGCCAGGACAAGAGGCAGCAGGCACAAACTGAAACACAGGATGTTCCTTTTGAACACCAGGAAGAACTTCTGTGTTATACAGGTGTCAGAGCACTGGCATAGGTTGCTCAGAGGCTGTGGAATTTCTTCCCTGGGGACCTTCAAAAGCCACCTGGATGTGATGTTGAGCACCCTGCTCTGGGTGTCCCTGCTGGAGCAGGGGTTGAGTCAGATGGACCGACCCAGAGGTGCCTACCCACCTCAATCAGTCTGTGATTCTGTGAAATTGGAAAATGAACAACTTTCAGAACTGAGGTATGTCCTCGTTAAATTTTTCCTTTCTTCCTAATGTCTGCCTGAAGGAACATGAGTGTGCAGGCTTATCTCTCCGAGGATGAAATTAGGAAGTTGTGAAACAGAAGGGTATGGGAATGGATATGGAAGTGCTGAAAAATCACAGTTACAAAGAAAACAGGGTTAATCAGCTGCATAAGGATTTATAAAGCTTGGTGTTTTTCTCTCCATGTCTCCACTTCCTGCAGCCTTCAGCTGCATTTTCTGGTGTGTTAATTGTGAGTGCTTGATGAGGAAGAAGAACCTGTTTTGCTGCATGATTCAAGGGGATGTCGGGTGCCTTTTCAATAAGAAATGATCCTCTCGAGCGCACCTAAACACTGGTAATCCAGGAACACTTCCCCAAGAACCCGCAGTACAATCCCATCACCTAGAATTGTTGTCTATGTCTATTTATACTAGAAAGTGCCAGGCACATTAATTGAATTGCTTTTACTGAATTGTTGCAGTGCTTACTGGAACAGCTTTGATCTGGCCCAGCTAGCACTCTCTCAATCAACTGAGCATGCCTCAGGATTAGCATAGGTCAGAGGCTACTCTCAGTAGATAACCTGGGTATGGCCATTTTGTTTCAAGAAGATTTGACAGCATAAAAATTGCCTGACAGTGTGGCCCTGACAATACTTACTTTACAAGCACAGCCCTAATCTCAGAGGTCTTGGCCAGGCTGGCGAGGTTGGTATTAGAGTGGCTAGTCCGGATCCTTGTGCAGAAATGACAGAACAGCAAGCTTCCAATGCTTTCAGGGGCACCAGCCTTCTCAGTCATCTCTATGGATCCTTGCTGGCTCACTGGCAGGTGCATGCTGCTCATTGCAAAAGACATGTATGGCAAAGAGCCAGTGGTGAACTCACATTCTTCCTGATGATAACTGTGTTTGGGGTTTGGGAACAGAGAGCCCACCTAGCTGATTTCCACTCCTGTTTGATGCAAAGCCAGCGAGTGACATGAAAACAGCAGGGAGATTATTAAAATTGCTGTCTTCTCCTCCCCAAAGCCATGAGCATTTTCTCCTAAGACAAGGCAAAATGTGACCTTGAGAAAGAACTGACACCCTCCTTTTAGCATTATATGGGTTTGTGTTCAGTCTTTCCTCTCTGTTTAGCACCAGCATTGATGGTAGGGGCTGGGGATGGGCTGAAAAAGAGTTAGATTGTGAGTTCTGGATTCTGTGAATGTACAGTGGAGAGAACAGAAAAAGGCAAAGCATCTGGCAACTCCTCTGTTGTTCACAGGAAAAAGAAATTTGCCTACTAGCCGTTAGATGTGGTCAGCAGCAGTAGATGCTGTAAGTCAGAATGGACTCTAGCATGCATGTATTTGTTAGCAGCACAACTTGTCTTCCACATGTGGATTTTCATTGCTAGAGAGGTTTATTTTGCCCAGCAAACAAAAGAGAAGACACTAAATCTGCCACATCACATAGAGGTTCTGGATGCTAGCATGGAGCATTAGACAGCCTTTCACTTTGTAACTGTGAGGATGAGAAAGGGAGACTTCCTGCAGTGAAAAGAAACTGTTGGACATCCTGTGAAGTTTAATACTTTGTTTGTTTGTTTGTTTTTTAATTTTGTGTCTTCCTCTCTGGCAAGAAATCATGTGCTGTTTGTAGTGGCCAGATGAGAGGATTGGGCATCTTAAACAGGAAGGCAAGTAAGCACTGATGTGTGATCTGCAGACATGGGATTGTTTATTTCCATGAAGTCTCATTAAAATTGCCCAGTTCATGCTTGAGAAGGTACCAGTATAACAGTGAGCATTGCTGAGTTTCACTCTCCTGCAGTATAAACTTCATTTTGTGGGTTGGTGTAGAGAGCAGGCAAGTACTGTGGCAGTCAGGGAATTAGAGTCCTGGAGCATATGAGGCTGTCCTTACAGGGGAGTCCAGCTGCAGCCTGCAAGATTGATGAACGCTTTTGCAAAGCTGCAGCAAATGCCGGCATGAATCTACATCTCCTCTGCAATGCTTTGCAGCTCTCCTTCAGCCAAGGTCTTGTGCTAGAGCATAAAGTATGCAAGCTTTTTTTTTTTTTTTTTTTAACAGACAAACAAACAAACAAACCAAACAACTGCTCTTCTCAGTCCTCTGAGAAAATACTGAAAAAATACATCTAAAACTGACTATAGGTAAAATACAGAATTTAGTCTGAACTGAAATAAAAACAGTGTTTGACACTAACTGGGAGGATCATCTAAAACTTAATTAAATGTAAGTGAATTTTGTGGCTAAAATCTTTTCAAACTCAAAAAAGATTTACAGCATACACTTTTCAACAAAATAAAAAAGATAATTTGTTGCATTTCTCAAAGTTCCATGCATTAATAAAAGTTTTATTTCCTAAATATGGCATAAATTTGTAACCATTAGAAAACAAATTTTGAATTTTGTTTCATCGTTCAGTAAATATCTACCAAAATAACACAAATCCCTGCAGAAACTGCAGAAACACTCTGATTTCATGTGAAAATATCCTGTGTCTGAAACCTTTCTTCTCTCTTCAGTTCATTAAATACTATGGCATATTCACTACCAGTCCCAAACTGTAAGAATAGCTGATATTTGTTGTCTCAATGTTTGCTACACCAAAAACTAGCTGTTTAATTTCTTTGTAATGTTTACAGTTAGGTTCACACATACTGAACTAGAAATAGCAGTAATAGCTCAAGATATAACTCCAGAAGAACTACAGATACACATTCATTTTAATTGTAATTACTAAAAGATTGCTGTAATGACAGAAAATTAACATGTTTACACCATATAGAAATTAAAATTGATCACAAGATGCTGAATGTTGACACTTGTCACTTTCAGAAAATAGTTTTTGGTTGATTTATTCTTGAGAAAAAGCATAAACTAAAGATTGAGCTAAAATATTCAGTATGCTGTAGTAGCATATGACTGTTTCATCAACAATTTCTATATTATTTAATAAGGAGAAAAGAGCAAGAAATGAATTATTGATTGATTATGGCTTCATCAATACGGCAGTATTTCAATTCAAATCTTGCTATCAGAGTTATCTGAGAGAGAAGTGGAAATTTCCTTCAATTAATGTACAGCCTATAGATACTACAGAATCCCACTGCAGGATTCTATTCTGATACACACTGAAGAAGAATAGCAACTGAATAAATCTCATTATGTCAGATTTGTGAATGAGTGGGTTTTGGGTTGTTGTTTTTTTTTTTTTCAATTTTGAAAAGGATCTCTCATCTAGCCTAATTTCTACCTACTCACCGTAATTAGAAGAAAAAAAACCAAAAAACAAATCCACAACAAAACAACTCTCTGAACAACGTAACCCAATCTACTGCAAAATGTTAAAACTAAAAATTGCTTGCTAGGTAATTCAGTTAATGTAGTGGCACATTATTGTGCACTTGGGAGAAATTTTTATTAGCTTATATAGGCAGAGACAATGGTGATTACTGATTATCATTTAATTAGAACATACGATTTGAATGTTGATTAGGTTACTTTTTTTTAATATCTTTAATGAACTGTAAGACTATTTTCAAGTTTTAATATTCTTTTGAAACCAGGTTCCCTTATACCTTGACTGCTTCTATCAGGTGATAAAAGAAAACAGATTGATGTGTGCAAGAAAATATTTATTTTATATATATACATATAATGTATATGTATACATATACTTGCATTCATTTTTCTGTTAAGTGGTTTCTATTAAAGAAGCAAGAATCACAGCACCACAGTGGTTGGAAGGAACCTCTGAGGATCATCAAGTCCAACCTCCCTGCTAAAGCAGTTTCCCTACAGTAGATTACACAGGAAAGTGTCCAGGTGGGTCTTGAATAGATCTAGAGGAGGAAGGAGGCTCTACAGCCTGTCTGTACAGCCTGTTCCAGTGCTCTTGTAGCCCTCAGAGTAAAGAAGTAAATGTTGATGACTTTTTAAAATTACCAAGCACTTCGTGTATCAAAATAATGAGTATTTTAACTGTGAGATTATTATATGACGTGCATGCTATGTAATTTTTCCAGAATCTAAGGATGTTGAGAAGGACAAAAAGCCTTTTTATACTGTACCTGGTATTACTTACTGCTATATTGTTTTACCTGTAAGTTTTTTTCTCCTTGTTTTCTTTTTTTTCCCCTGAGATATGACAGATTGCACACATTAGAACAATATGTGCTGATCTGCTACTGGTGAATTTGTTTGTATCAACTAAGATTCGACTTTCTTCTTCCCTTAACAAGAAAGTGTTTTGTTGTGGCATACTATGAGCTGATAAAAAGAAAATTTTAAAGACATTTTTTATCATGCATTTCTTGTGGTATTTTATGGGTTATATTCTCCTTGTTAGTGTCAAGAACCTCAGAAAAGTGTCTAACATTTTAGCAAACGCCTCTATCAAAGAAAAAAAACATAGTTTTATTAGAGGGTCTTTTAGATTGACCATAGTAATTGCTCATGGTGAGCCAGCATATCAAAATCAATATTCTAAGCTGTCTGGGACAGGCGCTCTTTGTCCTGGCAGTAATGTACCTTGGTCCCTTGTGAGGGTGTCCAACAGCCTGACACAGCATATACAGCATACATCCTTCATGTCCCCGAGAGCTGGAGACCTGTGGACCATCAAAACTGAAAACAGTTTGGATTGGAACACCCCAGTGATGATCACAGATTGAGACATATGTCTTTGATTAAGGTTAAAAGATTAGATAATGTGTGAAACATAATTAAACTGGATTGCAGTTGTTCTTGTTTTAACAAAAGCCTAAATGCCATAAATATTTGTTTTATTCAAAGTGGACTGGGAAGAAAAGTAAAATATTTCCTATAGGAGATATTTAGCAACAAATTCATCTTTAGCAGATAGCTGGCATGCTGCTATTTATGGTGTGATACATAAGATGCTAGAAACTACATTCTTCAGTTTTAAAATCAAAGCCCTCGGTTTTTTCTTTCAGCTTCAGCTATTCAGCAAATGTTACATGTTTTCAGTAAATTCTGAATTACATTCTCAGTTTCCAGTAGTTGAGAGCTTTCATTCTAGATCAGATACTTTTTCATCTAAGTCATTTTTTCATCAAGGTTCTTCCAACTTTGAGTTTTGCCCTCAACATTTTATCAGGGAATCCTTTGCAATACTTTAATGTCTTTTCCTATATTGTGGCATCAAAGGCTTCTTTTACATTAGCAATAAAAAACATAGTTGTTGCCTGTTGGTTTTTTTAACAGGTATTTTACAATGTTTTCATTTGCATAAATACTTCTTTACTAAATGTAGGATGCTTATGTTTATATAATGTAATTTTAAAGGTTATTAAAATGTGCCTTTCAATGTTTTTCTAATCTAGAGTATCACATAGGATATAAAACAATGGGAAGTTTCTATCTGGCCTGATAATGGGGAGAATAAAAATATAGTAGCAATTAAAATGTAAAGAAACTTGTATAAATTAAAAAGGCACTATCTTAAAATATCTAGCACTGTAGAATCCACCCTAATAACATATGGCTTAGTTTAAAAGACAAAACAAAACTTTAATAATAAACTTATTTAAGATTATGTATAGCAACTTGCATCATTGCTAGTTATAGGATCTGGAAGATAATCAGATACAGCAGACAGAAAAAAGCAAAGCTTCACAATGTTGCAGTGTCCATTCATCAAGATGATTTTTAAAAGAAAATGGCCCTGAGTCTTCTGTTACACAGCTCTTCAGGTCTTGGTTGGCATTAATACTGTTTTAACCACTGGTAATGATTTTTGTTGTGTTGAATACAAAGATAAAGACTATTCATAAAAACTGACTGCAAACTATACTGACATAGTTTTGCTGTTCAGATAAAATAATATGCTGTTATGTCTAATATTTTATAGTGCACTCTTTGAGCTTGTTGTTGCATTGAAATGATATGCAAGCATAAAGTGGATATGTTTGATTTAACTGAAGATGGATAAATGTACTCGTCATTGATGTGACTTAAAAGTGATGGGACTGAAATAAAAAATAGATCTAAATCAAACAGCATATTCAATTTTTGAGTAATAGGGTACTCTCATTTGGCTGACATTAATAGACCAAGCTTTTATATTCAAAGATTATATGTTTTCGTTTTTTCAGTTAATTGTCAAAGAATTTAAGACTGCAGAAATACCAAGCCAGAAACAGAACAAAACACTGCACTGTTTGTGATGAAGCTGTTTTTAATACTCTATGATAAAATGCTTGATTTAACATGTATTTCTTGCATCAAAGTCCGTGAAGGCAGCTTAAGTCCAGCTTTCTACATAGGATAGTTTAGCATTTATTCTAGTTAGCTTTTCTGGATTTTTTGCCTTTAAACAATATTAAATTCATTTTTAAGAATATGTTATTTACCTGTTAAATAGGACGTGTTTAGGTTTTATTTGGTGTTTTTTTTTCCAATTCTCTTTAATTGCTATTGATTTCTATTTCTAATATTTATTTCGGTTTGCCTTCAATGCAGTATTGAAGGCCTTTATTGCCTTTTGATGAAGTTCAATTTTCCGTATTTGCGTTGGCAGAATGTCTCCTCTTGTAGCATGCTGAATCCTTAGTTTTTCATGGAATTGTATTTCCTCAATTAGTGCAAGAATTAGGTCTGGATGCAAGTATACCATATGAGTAAATTTACTAATTACAAAATGAAATGATTATTTTGATAGTAAATTTAAATTTTTGTTTGTCTCTCCTAATAAATAACTTTCGTTTTTCCATAAGTATCTGCTTTTGTTTGTTTGTTTGTTTTGTTTGTTTTGTTTTGTTTGTTTTCTTAAGTCATTTCTATTCCACTCTTTGGGATTTTTTGCTCATTTTATTTGAAGCCGAATCTTTGATTTATGACGTATGTATAAAAATAACCAATGAATTAACCAAGTTCCCATTGGAATGCACGGACTGACAGCATAATTTTACTGAGAAGTATAAATCTTCAGTATCAGATAACATGATGAAAGTACTTTGTCAAAATGATGTCAGCCATTTTGTAACATTCTATCAAACTTCTATCTTCTACCAGAAGCATACTGTGATAGTAGAGAATGTATTATTCCTTGTCGAAAAAAAACCTGAGTGAAGATATCCTTCCATCATAGAAGAAGCAGTGCAACCATAACACAGTTTTCTTTCTTATCTGTTACTCTGTCCCAATAGATTATATGTTTTCCTTCTTTACTTAAAATCATCGCAGAAAATAATTTCTCTTCCCTTACAGTTCCCAAAAGAAGACATAAATTTCTCCTTAAAATATTAGCTATTTCATTTACAAGTGATAAGGTGATCATGATTTTTGGTCTCTACTGTTTGTGTTTTCTTGTAAGCCATGCTCATGGGCTCTGACATTTGTTCGATTCTGTTCCCTTGCCTGAACTTAAAATAATATATTAATATTTAAGAACATTTACTCATGTAAATTCATGTACTCCAGTATTTCAAATGGCCAATATGGTTTTATTGAATCATGTTAAACTGCAGGTAAAAATTTAGTTGGAATAGCATTATCCCATGACCTACACATACACTAGAAAATGTAAAAGAAGATATCACAAGTTGTCTCCCAGCTGGGATAAAAACATGAGAAAATTTTACCATATCTTAGGATCCCCCTAAATCTGGAACACAGATAAGCTTATGGTTGCCTGAACAGTCCATGTTTTTGTTTTCTGAATACAGCCTGCATGCGCACAAGAGACAGATATATCAGCAAATTCATTTACTTGCCTATATATCAGTTGTAATGTTCAGTCCCTGTCTTAAATGTCTCAGTATCATTAAACTGGCTGTTCATACTAAAAACAATTTATATCCCATAATATTAATATGAATTTATCGTTCTATTTTAGTAAATTTCATTTAGGCTCATAACATCACAGATTTATCTGTGTGAAGATAGCTGAAGGTTTCCTCATTTCTTTTCTGTTTCTTGCATTTATGTACAGGGGCTTTAATAATCCTCCATTAATGAGCATATGTCCATCTTTATTGTACTCTATAAATCTGAGTTTACTCTGTTATGTAGCTCATTTCTACCTTGAACACATATTTCAGTATTCTTTATGTCTTCCTTCCTCTGTTTTACACTCTTTTATTTGCTTTTTTGTAGTCTGTTCTACTTTAAGAAAGATTTTTTATCTTTTTTTCAAGTAGCCCACTAACAAAGAATCATCATCTGTTCAAATTATTTCAATATATGACTTGTTCAATTTTAAGTCTCACCTTGTTCATGAAAGAGTTGTCACTCTCTAATCTTCATATCATGATGTATAAATCAAATGTGTCCCAAATTATTTTTCCCCATCTCTTTCTATCTTCCACTTATTTGACACCGGCACTTTCTGCTTTCTACTTTCATGAGGATGAAGAGGAGAGGAGAGGGGAGGAAAGGGGAGGGGAGCAGAGGGAAAGAGAGGGGAAGAGAGGGGAGGAGAGGAAAACATAGAACAAAGCACATATTGCCCAACTGCCTGACCACTTCAAGGCTAACGGAAAGATAAAGCATGATGCTGAGGGTATTCTCCAAATTCCTCTTTAATGCTGATATGAATGGGACATTAACTACCTCTCTAAGAAACCTATTCCAGTGTTAGACAATTCTCACAGTAAATAATTTTTTTTTTTTTTTTTTTCTAATATCTAGTCTGAACCTCCCCTGGTGCAGCTTTCTGCTATTCCCATGCATCATGTTAGTGGCTACCAGAGAGAAGAGACTGGCACCTTCCCCTCCATTTCTACTCTGCAGGCATTTGTGAAGAGCAACAAGGGCAATTCTTAGCTCTCTAGTGCTTGAAGTAAGCAATGAGAATAAGCTGGAACATGAAGTTTTCCTCTGAGCATCATTACTATTTTTTTAGGGTGACCAAACACTGGAACAGATTGCCCATAGAGATTTTGGAGCCTTCATTCTCTGAGAGATTCAAAATGTGGTAGGACATAACACTGAGCAATTTGTTCTGGCTGGCTCTGTTTTGAGAAGAAAAGTTGGACTACATGATCTGCAGAAGGCTCTTCCAAAGTCAGCCAGTCTGTGATTTCTTTGATGATCCTGGACCAGTACTCAAGACCATGCCCACATGCAATTAGTTTACTAACACAGAATTAAGAACAGGATCATACTGAGTTGTCTGAAAGCATTTATTTAGATTGCCTTGCTTCAGGTGATGTCTCCTTCCCCATTGCTACTATATAAAAAGGTATATTATAATGTAATGAAAGTTATGGAAGAAAATAAGGCTAGATTGTACTTAGCATATTTTAAAAATTGCAATTAGATTTTGAATATTTAGCCCTGTTCCTTTTGACTTTCCTTTTAGGCTTTTGATTACTTTTGGGTATGAATTTCTCTAATTGACTCCTTCCTCAGTGACCAGAGATTATAACTAATTAACTCTCCAGGCCCAAAATCTAATTTCAGTTACTCAAGCTGTATTACAATTCACAAAGACATGTTCCTCAGCCATATTGTCACTGTCAACCAAGATCCATATGTTAGAAACAAGAGCTGGCTGTTCTTCTGATTTACCATTTTAACTAATTGAATAAAAATGATGTTTTATGGATCAGCAGCTTAGTAACAAACACAGCAGAGACTTACTAATATAAGCAATATCTTGTTCCTTATACCATGGAGATAAGGCTCTCCAAACTGTATTTTGCCTGTCCACAAAATAGGAGTAATGGGAATATTTTTTTTAATCAAAGCCTACAGTATGAAATACAATCTTCTTTTCATTAAGTGCAACAGCAGACTTCACTGCTCCTCAAGCTCTTTGTATTACTTATGCAGGAAACAGTAGTCAAAATAATGACAAGAAAAATGCAAACAAAATGAAACCAGTCCTCTCAAATGAAACAATTTCCATAGCTTAACTCTGCTAGAAAAACAGACTTTTCAGTAACTGCATATTAGCTAAAATCTGAAAAATTGAGTTAGAACCAATTCCTGTCATTGTGAAAAGAGTCCTGATGCCCACTTCTCCCACTCTTCACAAAAATTAAAAACAAACAAACAAACACAGTAGTAGTCTCTATTCTAAATGACAAGAAAGTTAAAAGAGACTCTAATGTTACATGGCTATCACTTCATTCAAGGAAATTGTTTAATTGCTAGATGGGGCTCTGGCCTGTCCTTCTGGGCAGTTACTTCTACCATGATATAATCTACATTTTTATCTTTCAAACAAAAAGCACAGAACTATGCCAGAGTAGCACAGATCAAATGAGTCTTCACCTGGTCCTTTACTGCTACAGAAGGCAGTTTTAAAATTATTCCTTTGCTTTTGAGCTATGATTTACGTTATCACTGCCCCCCCGCTTCCCCCCCTTTCCCCACCAAAAACAAATGAACAAACTTTCAGACCACTCAGTCCTCCTGAGGCTGATGCTGAGGTAAACCACTTTGTATTCTTAGGGAGAAAAGTTTCAGGTATACTTTCTGTGCTAAAGCACCCTGACTATCTTACTTTCTTGTTTCATTAGTAGTTCTTTCTATTACATGTACTGTATTGCTTCATGTTTTGAAATATTGAAGGTGCAAAACACACTGGGACTGCTGTCTTCTGTTGCATGCCACATCTCTGAGGTGACGTTTTGTTGGCTGATTTTGAGTAGACAAAATGGCCTTGGCACTGTCTGAGGCAGAGGCAGCTGGTGTCTGTGCTGCTCACAAACCCAGTCAAGACGTGTGAAGTTGGACTCTGTTAACCTTCAGACAGCACTGTGGCTTCCCAGCAAAGTTATAGTGTAGTTATACACACTGCAGCTGGAGAATAGGACGTTTTTCCCATCTGTTTCTCTCAGCTCAGTGTGAGAGAGCCTTGGCACCTCTGGAAACTAAGTTCGGAGATTTAAACAAGAATCAAAGTGGAGAAATCCCAGCTCTTATGCCTGGGAATTCAGACGCTGTGCATTAATACACCTCTGATTTCTATAAGTAAGCAATCAAGCCTTTTTAAAGTTGTGAATATTTTAAATAGTGAATGCTTGCAGTTGTGTCTTATGATTTCTAACTGGCTTTGAAGCTAATTTTAAGTGTAATGTACTTAAAATGGAGCACATAAAAATAAGGAACATGCTGAACTTCTTCTGTCTACTAATGGCTGATACAACAATCCTGTTAATATACTGAAATGGATCCCTTATTTATATCAACAATTTTCAGGATTGGAATTCAAGTATTTTTAATAAGAATCTTCTTATAACACTTTTAGCTCCTCCTCCAATTGCAAAAAAAATTAACATAATTTTAGTTAGTGATTATTCTAGGAAGACTTTCATAACTGCATCCTAAACTGTTTGCAATTGAAATGTATATGTGCTGTGATTAATAGTTTTGCATGGTAATTTGGTCACATTTTCTGCTTGATGAAAATGATGATTTAATTATGATAACTTGATGAAGCATACATTTAAAAACCTCTCCAGAGTTAGTTTTTATTTTTCCCTAAGTTCTTGATTAGGACCAAGGTCATTGTTGAAATGCAAGGTTATGTGGGAGTTATGCTGGCTTGAATATTCAGGTCTCTCCTAATTTTGATCTGTTTCAGGTGTTCAAATCTTAGATTTATAGTGATTTTGTGCTGCTCAGTTTTACAGGTTACAGAATCTGTCATTTAGAAGTCCCTGCTTTTTTTTTTTTTTTTTAATAAGTTATATCAGAACAATGGAAATACTTTGTCATTCCGTTAAAAAGGTTAAGATTCTAGTAAGTCAGTGTGAGGTTAGGGTGATATATAACGTACAGAGGCACTATTTCTTGGTGTTTCAGCTTTGTATTTTCACAATGGAAAAACGGTTGCACAGCTGGTGACAGTGGGTATTCTAAATATCTGGCTTGAGTCAAAGAATAAGGATGTCTTGTCATTTTCTATTTCAAAAAGAAGGAGAAAACTATCAATGTTTTTCAGAAATAAGTAAAATAAAGCAAATTATAGCACTATGATATGACCCTTCTTAGGAATAGATAATAAATTGTCTTAGGAATTTAAATAGATGAGAGGAAAGCTAAACATGGCAAGACAACTTGGAGGGATTTAGTTACACCAGTATGCACAAAGAGAACAATGAGAACAATGACATAGAAGAATAGAAGAGTTTTCAGCAACGAGGAGCTGAGAGAAAGAGTTTAGACAGTCACCTTCCTCATATGCTGAGCTTTTATAAGCTTGAAGCATTAGTTAAAAAAAAAAAATCAGAACAAAACCTATTTTTGGAGAAAATAAAAGATTTTCACACACTATATATATATTTTTTAAGAGAACCATGCAGATCCTGTGGATTTTTTGAAGAGAATAGAAGAACTCTGTGTTTCATGCAGAAGATGAAGAAGTTTCTGCATAAGGATCAGTGTATCAGGGGGATAAAATTTCCAGATGCAACGCATCAGTAACAGTCCTGTTCTCCAATGTCACCAATACCCAGTCTTACCATACTGCCCTCCCACCTGCTTCTGGCTGTCACCGAGAACTGTGTTTCCTCATCCAAAAAATACTTTTGTTGTTTTTTTTCTGTTACAAAATTCCCTTCTCTTAAAAACTCTACTGAGTTTTCAGCTTACAGTTGAGTTAACATTTTTCTCTTCTTTATTTTCGTTTCTGCTCTCACAGTGGTTCTTGATCAGGATTTCCACCACTTCATTCAACTTCTTTGAATCTACATCTTTCACTCTTTTCCTCCACACAGTAAAATATTTTCTGAAGTACTTTTGAAGTTAGTCTTCACTAGAAACCTACACTTTCCATTCACTTTGGCCATCTATCTAGCTAAATAACTATCTTCTCACCTACTTTAAACCTCAGTAGTCCCATCCAATTTTCTGGCCACTGCCTCAGACTTCAAACTCTTCTCTTGCCTTCTGTCTCCCTCCGATCTTCCCTCCCTTTCTCTATTCCTCCCTCTCTCTATTCCTCCCTCTCTCTCTCTCTCTTTCCTGCTTCCCCATATGGGACTCCTTAAGATTACATTGTTCAAAAGTAGCACAAATTTCTTCTCATTTTTCTTTCCTTCCCTGTTTTCCTCCTGAAATACAATTATCCCCCTTTCCTACTGTTGATCTGATTATATTTTCTACACATTTTCTCCAATGTTTCTTCTTGTATTTTTGACCTTAATCTCTGATCTTTTCTGTATCATTCTTCCCCTCACCTTTCTCTTACTTTCTCATTGCTGTAAACTCTTCCATTCTCCATGTAACTTCTCACTACTTTCTGGATCTATAACTTCACAATAATAGCATGGCAGTTCTTGTACTTTTAAAAATATCTCACCTCATTTATTGCCCAGTCCTGTCCCGCCCTTTTACTTCAAGCTCATTAAACACAGAATTTATCACTGCACTCTGGATTTCCCATGTATTTATACTTTATTTCTCCTTTGCATTACAAAGGAACAGCTTTTTCTGCAATCTTCAGTGACATTTTAGCAAAGTCTGAAACTTCTCAAATACATCTTCATCTTCTGTGACCTCTACACTGCCTTTTATTTTGTTTGAAACATTTTCTGTCTTTGCTTCAGTGACTGATCTCACCCATGTCTTTCTTCCTACCTGTCTAATCATTCATTTGACTTATATTTTACAAGCCCTTCTGTATCTCTGCTTCCTGTGTGTGACCTTAAGGTCGTGTCCTCCATTCTCTTCTTTTATTTAAACTTTATCTCTAAATAACCTTATTTGTGTATCTAAGATTTTTGTTCATCTCTCATCTTTGTGCCTACCTTTAGATTTAGGTTTCTATGCCAGTAGAGAGCTTACCTTCTGTGCAAACTAAAACTTAACAAAACGATGGCCTCAGTCAAAAGGCTAAGAGTGCTCCAATGAGTTCTTGGTGTACAGATGTGCTCAGTCTGGAAGAAAAAAAGAATCCATCAACATGCAAACATGTTTTCACTTGAGTAATAGCAAGTATTTGCAACAATAGCAAATAATAAAGCATTTATTACATAAGTTTCTGAGTTTATTTAGATCTTCAAATACTGTTATTCTGGTAGGGGGCTTAATTTAAAACTAGCACTGCACTGTATGTTGTCAAAAGAATGAAAAGAAAAACCAAGTTTACCACACCAGTTGTTAGTTGTCATGATGTTACACTCTTGATGGACTATATTCTAGAACTGATTAAATTCTTACATGAAGTTTTGAGGAGGTAAGCTCTTCTCAGCTCTTATTCAGAGATATTCACAGAATTCAGTGAGGAGGATTAGTCAGTTGTGAGAACACATCCAGAGGGATGGCTATTCAACCTTTACAGATATTCTGGTAGCTTCTTCAGGAGTATAACTGTATGAAATAAATGGGGGATTTACCTGATAACCAATTTTACTTTCTGAAGGAAACTGTTTTTTATTTAGAACAGTGGATATTGATGGCCTCCACTGAAATCAGAGACTCCATACAAACACTCCATACAAATTGAGTGTTTCTATGGTTTATCGAATTAAGAACCAGGAATCACGAAGTTTCAGTCAACAACTCACAAGTCAGGAAGTGTAAACATCACAGCCCTGTCATATATTTTATTTAGTAATGAAAGGAGATAGCACTTTTAGGTTACACATTCATGATTAAAGTTTTAAAGTTTTAGTAGTCTCTCTCTCTCTCTCTTTTTTTAGGTTATAAACTGTTAATTTCTTAGTATTCCCAGCCACACTAATTATCAGAGCTCTTTTGCTCAATTTAAGTGTGATACCTGATATTCCAGCATTATCCAAAGATAAGCTGGATGCTTCAGAGAAGGCTCTGAAACATATGGCTCATCTACAAAAAATTGACGGAGAGCACAGAGCAGATGGAAGGCAAATATATACAGTAACAGAGTGACACAGCAAGTTAGCTTTCGCATGTGAATATGCTTGCTGGTTCATGAATTTTCTTCTTTTTCTCCACCTAAAAAAAGATGAAAGTGTAATAGTAATGGAAAAAGAAACTTGTTTTCATAGCAAGTCCTTGCCACAGTGTTTGGAGAGGTCATAATTTATCTCTGAAGATTTTGAAACAATGTTCATATTCTGAAAATGACACATTAAATACAACTTCTAATGTCCATTTTTTTCCCCAATTAAATCACAATAGTTACTGATGACTGTTTAGGTGAGACTGCCAGGACTACTGAGAGAAATTATCAACCTTTTAGTAGGCATAGTGTTGTGTGAATTCATTTAGCTATTACTAACTAAGGAAGGTTGTGACTAAACGTTTAAATCAAACCCCACAAGGTTTAATCAGGAAGCAGAGAAAACCAAAACCACTCAGCTTAAGAACTTCTAGCTCAAGAATTAAAACAATACCTGCAAATTTTTTTTAAAGCGTGTGACCATGAAGCAATTAATAGTGTTAGCTTCAGATTTAATACTATTAAGGTCAGAGGAAAAAAAGAGCCAGAAACCTAAGGGTTAAAAACAGACTAGAATATAGTCTAAATCATGCAGAACGACAAACATAATAGAGGCAAACCTTAATAGAGGTTCCGTAAAAAGATTGGGCTCAACATACACCAGCTGTTCGAATAAAATGCTAATATTAGTTTAACTACTTTAACATCAGGTCCCTGCTAATGATGTCCTCAGCTTGTACTGAAATCACAAAGAATCAAAGACTATTCAAAATGAGTTCTAGTATGGAGACATTTATTTCTCAGTGCTTTCTGTCCAGCAAGAGAGGAAAGGAATAGTTTTTATATAAACTGTTAACTACAAGTGCACATCATCTGTATTAGAAAATTCTATTTCAGCTTCACTGTGGCATTATTTTTGGTCCCAAACATTTATTCTGTGGCCCCAAAATTGCAGGTGTTGAATTATCTTCTGGAAGAATGTACTGTAAGTCAGAGTGGTCATCTACTGTTAACTTCTTCCTACTGGAAGTATTTAAATATTTACGATTGCCTTTACTGGAAACTCACGCTTAAAAGCTAAATATGTCTTACTGTAACCTGGTTTATATTTCTTCTAAAACTCTGCTTTTGAGAATTGTCCCCATGTGGCAGCTTTAGAACATGGATGACAAGCTTGTAATGGAGTTTTACTATGTGCTTGCCTGTAATGAAAGCTGATAAAGGGAACTGCAAAGAAGGATATTTGTTTCTCTTCTGCCATCAGTGTGTATACATTATGCGCTTATGAATGTATTTCTGAACATTTAGATGATGATCTCAAGCAAGCAGATAGTGAAACCCTGGGTGAGATGGTGCCTAGTGCCTTCCTTTATAAAGTTTCTTTATTTCAGTGATCTCTGACAGCTACCTGGAAAAGGTACTTGAAGAAGCAGTTCAATGATCAAACTGGTGCTGAGAAAAGACAAAAGAGGCAGACAGAAGCTGTTTTAGCTTCTTTTTGTGCATTCAGGATATTTTTTATTGTTGAGGACATCCTGAAAATCAGTATGAGTACTATTTTTCTTTATATTCTACATAACATTCATAATAATTAATCATAGCATGCACTTTTCAGCTTTAAAAAATCTTGAAATAATCATTATATTACACATAATATAATTACACATTATATTACACATACAATTGCTTGTATTACAGTATGATAGAGAAAGTGGAATTCTCTTAATGCTCTGTCTCTTTTATATTCCAGTACTTATGCCTGGGCACTTCACAAGAAATGAACCCTAAATCAGTGAATTAGCGTTGCAGTTCCTGTTGTTACTCCCATTATTTGCCTTCTGTTGAACTTGGTGTCCCATCTCAGTGCACAGAGAAAAGAAATAATTGTCCAGGCAGGAGAACAGTGAGGAAGGCCATGCATCCACTTTATTGTAGGGTTGCAGTCTGCATACAGGACGAACCTTCTGGAGGGAGAACTGGAAACCCCTGTGGCATTTCCAAAGGTGAAACACAAACTGTGTTTTAAGAAAAATCCTAATGCAAAAAACAATCCACACTTCAGTGAAGCAGAGATCAGGTAAAATTCCAGGTTCTGTGTTTTGATCTAAATTATCTACTGATTCTGATCAAAGTGCTGGTCATCCAGTAATTGTTCAGAGTTAGAACTCTAAATAACATGTCCTTCTGAAAATCTTTACCTTCTCATTCTTTACTCACCAAAATTCAGGTGAAGAAGTTGGCTTTGGCCAATTTTTAATCCTGTT
The DNA here is from genome assembly GCF_016699485.2 of Gallus gallus. Lineage (NCBI taxonomy): Eukaryota > Metazoa > Chordata > Aves > Galliformes > Phasianidae > Gallus > Gallus gallus. Next base: position 90,356,159 of record NC_052534.1, on the reverse strand, counting down.
ATATCAGTTTTAACTAAATCTGTTCAGATAGATAGATATTTAAGCATGCCTGATGCCTTTGGCAGGCATAGATGGAGTGCTCTGTAGCATTGGCTGTCTGAGATCCTTCCTATTCCTGCAGGAGGAGACACATGGGAGAGCTGCAGCCTAGGGAATCCAACATTCAATCACCCAGTGAAGGATGGCTTCCTATGGGGGGTATCCCATGAAGAGCAGGGCCAGAGAGTGGACATGGAGGAGCGGCAGAGTTTAAGCTTTATGGGCTGACTGCAGCCCCCAATTCTCCATTTACCTGCACCAAAGGTGTTTTTAGTTTGCTTTTCTTTCTTACTGTTCTAGTTTGTCAGCAATAGGCAATAAAGTACGTTAATCTCACTACACTGAGTCTGTTTCAGCCATGGTAGTAATTGGTGAGGGATCACCCTGTACTTTTCCCAACTTGTGACCCATATTTTCATCAAATTTTCTTCCACTGTTCTTTTGAGGAGTGGGGATGATAGAGTGGTATGATGGAGCTTAGCTGCCCATCAGGGTAAAACCATCACAGAAAATGCACTTGATGCATCTGAGTCCTGAGAAAGATCCTTAGGAGTCCCAACTGGAAGGACAGAAATGTAACAAACGGGGACAGCTTCACAGTTACTGATGGGCAGCACTGTTGATTGTCACAAACACAACGCACTGTGTCTGATCAGACAAGGGGTAATGACTTCAAACTAAAAAGAAGGTAAATTTTATAGTAAATTCTTTACTATAAGAGTGATGAGGCACTAGAATGTGTTGCCCAGAGAAGCTGTCAATGCCCCATCCATGGAAGAGATCAAGGCCATGCTGGATGTGGCTTTGTGCAACCTGGTCTGGTTGGAGGTTGGATCCCTAAGGTCCCTTCAAAGCCAAACCAATGTATGTTTCTATGATCCTGTGATTCCAGGTGAGTTGATAACAAGAATAAATTTCCCCTGGACTTCTAAGGAAGAACTAGATACTTATTCCTGCCCCACAATTATTGTAATGTTTTTTACTTTTTCAGCAGTTATGTATTTTATTTGTTAGGAGTTTGCTTAAGGATTAACATATCTTTTTCCCTAAGGTAAAAATATTACCATATTGTGTCAGTTTTACCAATATTTATGCATTTTCTTTGCTGCCACAATAGAAGCTCTTCATGCTTTGACTAGGAGTCATTGTGCAGATGGAATTGAAGACAGGCTAATTATAATTCCAGTAGCAAAGCCTTGGATCCAGACAATTTGCTGTGTGTGCTACATTGCTTTAGAGTCTAAATATGTGGCATTACAGTGATCTATTCATTAAAAGTCAGCCATCTATCTTACCATGTATTTTATATTAAATATCATGACAACCACAGAGGCTTTTTTTTTTTTTTTTTGCATTCTGTTGATAGATTTTATTAAAAAGTGATTCCTTAATTCTTCTGATGAATGAATTGTGGAGGCTTAAGGTGTTTACTTTGCTTTTATCATTTATTATACCCTGTGATCTACACAGTCATCTGGATGAAATAGAATTTGACAAATGTGAGCTATGATTTAATGCTTATGCTACTTAGCAGTCTAACTTTTCAATACAAAACACTCTGGGATTCTAGAAAGATCTCATAGAGTAAGAAAGAAGTCAGAACTCACTCAATTTCTGAACACGTTCTACTCTGCCTAGACAGCTGTCCTGGTTGGCATTGCAACTTTATGTCCCTGCTAGCTCAAGAGATCTTATCCCATCTATTTAGTTTGCTTTCCTACTTACTTAACTGTGGAAAAAACCTGCCAAAAAGAATTGGGCTAAACACAGATATACCTTTTTGATAGAGTATTAAGCATACTGGTTAGCTTTCCACTTTGCTTTCGTATTGGAAGCAGCAAGGGCTGCCGTCTGGTGGTACACAAGAAGAAATTTGGAAAATCTGAGACAGAGAGAACTTAAACTGTCGAAACATACAACCATGCAAAATTCATGTTGAGTGGAACTTATGCAAGAAATGTGGAAATTAGTACATTTTGGAAATGGGGAAAGAGTGCAACAGGAATGGCAGAAACTGTTTTTCACTTGGGTAGGAAGGGCTGTGAGCTCTAAAATTTAACTCTCAGTAATTTGAATATTAGTCACTGTCACACACTGAACAGATTAGCAAAGGATGCTGTAAAGCTACAGATACATTACTTTTAAAGATCTTTTAAAAATCTTTAAAAAATATTTTTGTATTAAGAGTTTGATGACTTTGATCACATGATTGAGATTTTTTATCTTATTTTATCTAAATAGGTAATACTAGTCACTAGCAATGGAGTATTTGAGTGAGCTGGAAATATTTTTCCTTTTTGTATGAAAAAGTTATCATTTTTATTACCTAATCATATTCTATGAATGAAGTATCATGAAGGAATAGAAACTTTACACTACACTGACCTGACCTTAAAAAGCACAGTTAAAATAAAATGCCTTTCCCCTTTCCTTTCCTTTCCTTTCCTTTCCTTTCCTTTCCTTTCCTTTCCTTTCCTTTCCTTTCCTTTCCTTTCCTTTCCTTTCCTTTCCTTTCCTTTCCTTTCCTTTCCTTTCCTTTCCTTTCCTTTCCTTTCCTTTCCTTTCCTTTCCTTTCCTTTCCTTTCCACTTTTTTTCCTTTCCTTTCCTTTCCTTTCCTTTCCTTTCCTTTCCTTTCCTTTCCTTTCCTTTCCTTTCCTTTCCTTTCCTTTCCTTTCCTTTCCTTTCCTTTCCTTTCCTTTCCTTTCCTTTCCTTTCCTTTCCTTTCCTTTCCTTTCCTTTCCTTTCCTTTCCTTTCCTTTCCTTTCCTTTCCTTTCCTTTCCTTTCCTTTCCTTTCCTTTCCTTTCCTTTCCTTTCCTTTCATTTTTTTTCCTCATTCTCAGTGGGAGAATGAGTGAAACTTGGTGAACTATGACCGTGGAATTTGTATGGTGAAAGGCAAGAAAAGAACAGTTCAGTACATCCTTCCAGGAGAAAGAAGACCTGGTCAGAAGATTTGTTATTGACTTGTTCTGTGATCACAGTTCCATGGCCTTTTTCAGGCAAACACGTTAAACAAGTATCTTAGTAGGTTAGGGTTAAAACTAAATCTATAGCATATCTGCAAATGTACTTCCACAGTAAACCTGCAGAATTTATTTAACACAGCTCACAGGAGAGGAACAAGCTGAATTCACAGTGTCTCAAAAGCTTAGCTTAGGGAGATGAATAGACAGTGCTAAGACTCAAAGAAGGTATTTTATCATACACTTCAAAGCCTAAGGTCTGAGACAGCTTCACTCTCAAATCACTCTCAGCTCTTGCTGCCATGTCAGAATAGGATGACTTGGAGTATACTGTGAAAAATGTTCCCCTTCACTACTATTTTCATTTCACTGCACTGAGAAATATTGTGGTTTTAGGCCCGTTAATAAAAAAATCCTCCTATATGGAATCTCACTTCAAAAATTCCTTCAATAGAAAAATAAATGATTGCCACTTACTCAGTGACCTAATATTTAGAGAAAAGGCTACACTATAACATATCACAGCCATCCAAAAAAGATACGTACTGATACTGGATTTCAGCAGACCACCATTTCCTGCAGTTATTTATCAATATTAATGTTGAACTGAAGTGAGCTTTGCAAAAGCCTGTTACCCAGGAAGCAGCAGCTGGTTCCAGAGGAAGTATAACTTTGCTGATATGCATAAACCGGGCAGACTGATAGCCCATGCTATTGATGAAAGGAAAGCTGGTTCATGGTGTTGGCTGGCTGTACAGGAGCTTCATTTCATTCCTTCCCCCATGTTCATGTCAGCTTTTGGCGAGACTGGGACAGTGTGTAACTGATCTTCGAAACCTAGCCTTTTGTTTTGTTCTTTTACCCTGAGCCTCCGAGACATATAAACTGTATGAAAAATTGTTTTTGAGATCTCCTTTATAACAGACTGAAGCCCAGCTGATGTACTCAAGGAAGCTCTGAAAGCCTGATATATTTTAATTTAAGGATTAGGTTAAACTGTAATTAAGGAGAAGTTTGTGAATTGCTTAATCAGTGTTATATGGAGATGCGTTTTATTTTAGCACAAATGAATAATGACAGTTAGGTTCCCTGATAACAACAGGAACTTAGTCACTTATGAGATAAGGATTCAGAAACACCTTTTTGCCTTTATTAAATTGCCTTTATTAAATTGCCTTTAACACCTCCCTAACTGTCCTTGAACAAATCCGTTTAGAAATGTAGGAATATTGGAATTGCCTGATCATAGGCAATTGGACCTGCCTGATCATAGAGTAGGAAAAGAGAAAAATGAGACTCTTTGGGTCCTATCCCTTTCCTCCAGCAATGCACAATTAGAAATCTCTAGGAATCATGACCCTCACTAGCAGGATGAAGGTTTTTCTGTACTCTCAGTATTTCTTTAGTTGTTTTCCTTCCATTAAGTGAAAAAAAAACTACAGTAGTTGTTATCAGGAATTAAGAAGAGAAAATGCGTTAGAATAAAGGAAAAATCTATTATTACAAGTCTACTGCAGAGAAGTCTGTTAAAATCCAGACAAGTATGGCAATGATAAATGTAACAGTAATTTCTATGACAGAAATTCAAGAAATATTTTATGTACAGTATCATGTGGAAAACTTCTATGATAATTAACAATCAAATTCCCAGAAATGAGTATACAGTAGACGTTATCCTTAAATAATCATGAATCTGTACAAAAACTTTTCTTTCAATTATTTCCTGTACAACTACACCAAAAACTTGTCTTTTCCTTCCCATCTCAAATAATCAAAGAAAATTCTGCATGTTTGAATTTGTGATGTAGTCAGTGTGCAATGGAAAAAATAATCACATCACCATAATATACGTCTCTGCAGTGAATTGTGGTAGCACATACTTTAAATGAATTTGAAGCATGCTACTCTGAATAAAATGTGTGAAAATTCTGTTAAACCATGTACAGATTTTCAGCACAGTGACTCAATGATGTATCAGGTTATTTCCTTCAGTGAAGGTTTTTCTTGCAATCTCATCTTCATTAGCTGGGGCAGAAGATGAATATTCGAATTGATGTGGTTACATACTTGTGTCTTGGTTTAGGCAGGTGATTTTAAAATAAGTTTTGCTTAGTTTTAGCATAGCTATTTGCACTGCAATTTAACAGCCAGTAAACACACATTTTTCTTCTTGCAGTAGTGACAAGAAGTGTCTCTTGCATAGTTTCTGGCATTCCAGTAGATGGTTGGAATGTAATTTCTATTAAGAAATGATATATTATTAATTTCAGAATTCTACTCTAATGCACATACTCAGGACATACTCAGTCCAAATTGCAAACATTTGGACTCCTGATTCTATGCAATAAAATAGGAGTCCTGCCTTTGCACCTGGATTAACAGAATCCTCTTATTGCATTTTTTGTATTTGTGTTCTCATAATTTTTGTGGTAGATAAAATATTTCCTGCTATGAGGGTGATGAGACACTGGAAAAGTTTTCCTAGAGAAACTGTTGATAACCCATCCCTGGAGGTATTCAAGGTCAGATTGGATGGAACCTTGGGCAATCTGGTCTAGTAGAAGGTGTTCCTGCCCTGTTTCTAGACCTTAGAAATATTTTAAACACAGTACCCTGCCTTTTTCACTAGTAATTACTTCACTCTGAAGACATTACTCAAGCTCACATCACTTCCTAGAACTGCCTAATTCTGCCTTGCAACAGTCCGAAGGGACATGGCTGGGTTAGGCTGAGGCATCCTTCAGATAGCAGTAAAGCAATCAGCTCAGAAGTTACATAGATTCTAAGATTTCTGCTGATGACTATAGAGGATCATTTCAGCATTTGCACCTCTTAATCATTTCCAAGTTACCAGCATGTCTAGTAATTCGTTAGCATATTTTGAGAATGTGAATACTTCTTAATTCATCCACAGAAAAATTACTAAATGATTTCACATTACAGATTTTTAATGGAATTCAGAGATTCATTAAGAGCATTCCGTTTTCAGGGATTGGCTAGGAATGTGACCTGAAGTTCAAGGATCCATCGTATCAAATGTGGTAACATTCAATAACGAGATAATTCTCTCTCAAAAGAATTCATAATTTGAATTTAAATTGGTGAATAAAACAGCACAGGAAACAACTAGCATCATGTTCAACATTGCTGAAAACAAAAAAATTCCTGCATGGAGAATAGGAAGAATAATACTATCTGGATATGTCTATCATGTAGATATGCATGCACAATTTGAATAAGAATACCTTGAGTCCAAGGACTCTATGCATTCTCATCTTGATTTTCTTACCAAAGTTTCTACTAATTTTCTTATCTTTTGGCCTCAAACAACTAGCTAGAAGAAAGTAGGCACTAAACTGCCTTCTTTATAATTCAGTACTGGCAATTGAAGGTGGTGAAAATTTGTTACATTTAAACCACAACAGTAAGCATTTTGTAGAAAGCCAACAATCAGATAATCAGTAAGAAGGCAGTAGAGTTATTTCACATTTTCTGAGCTTAATGTCATACATCTCCATGCACATGGCATGTCTTCATAAAAGTTAATTAATCACAATAATAAACATTAGTAAAAGTTAGTTGATTGTACATGTCCACCCAGGATTCTAGCATTGCCTCTTGAACCATGACATCATGGGTCTTCAAAGTTTGTCAGGTACATGCTGGGAAAAAGCAATGATAATAACACTTTTTCAAATTCATATCAAAATAGAATGTTTTCTGGAGTTTGGGGCCATTACTGAGACATTCATTTGAGAGGAACATGTAGAAAACGTGCCCGGCTCTATCACTGATGTTCACCTCATAAGTCAGTAGATACATAAGCATAACCACTGGTGTCCATAGGAGCAACAAGCATTTTGAAAAAGAGGTTAATCCTATTTTAAGATAGATTTCTAATTAAATGTTGGAATGAGTCACCCCTTTAAATCTCTTTATCAATGCGTAAGAGGATGAGGGAGATGACTAGTTTAAGACCACAAGCATTACCTGGAAAAAACACAGCAGTATTTCACAATTAATGTGGAAAAAGCAGAAGTAATGGATTATTTGCAGTCAGCAAGTAAGGCTTTAAATAAACATATATCTTGAGTTTTTGTCAGCTAGTATCCTAGCTTTTCTCCCTTTGGAGTTCTTTTTCATTTATTGTATTTAGTTTTAATATGAAAAAAAAAAAAAACATTCAAGAGTAAAGTAGAAATGAGTTGTGCCTATTTTTGACTCCGAGTGACTCTGTGCATCAGTGCTGCATGCACTAATAAACTTGAATAGCTCATGCAACTGGCTTCAAACATGGTCTGGTGGACCACATCTATCACTAAATGTTGATTGTTGGATTTGGCTTTAATTTCTTCATAATACTTTTTTTTTTTTTTTTTCCCCCATGACACAGTCTGGCCTCTAAAAAATTACCTAAGAAAAAACAAAATTGAAAAATACTTACAGTTGTTTCCTCTACGGTAAATCTCTTGTTGTTTATATTGTTTGTCCTGAAAATAGAGATCATCTTTCTTATTTTAATAACTAATCTTTCCAGTTTTTCTTTTAATATGCTATTTGAATAAGCACTTCCAACTTGAATAGGATGATAAATGTTGCTAAAATGGAAAAAGAGGAAGTAAATTGCATCTCCACCCATGATAAAATACTGCTAATAATTTCTACAAGCATTTGTATGATTTAAGGATCCAACAAGCCAATAGAAGCACTTATTTACAACTAGAAGGTGTTAAATCAGGATTTACCTTTACTGTTTATCATTAAAGAAACCACACGAGAGGATCTAATTAATTGCAAGACTTGACATAGAAAATCAGCTTCCTGTTTGGTATACAGCTAGTACACGTCCTTGACAATTACAAAGGCAGCCTATAACATAACTACTCCGTGCAATTGTTGCACTGATGAGGCAAGATATGTATGATAACCAGGGATAATCACTGAATCGATAATAATGCCAGAATCTGAACAGGCAAAGCTGAACTTTACCTGTGTTGTCTCAGTACTATGTTTCTCGTGGGTTGTGGACAGGCTCCGGTTGTATCACTGAGATCAAATGATGTACTGTGGCTCCTTGAGCTCTTATTCAGAAAAGTATATGTGCTGGATCACCTGTGAAAGAGAGGTACAAGTATAAACCAGGGAAGCAAATAAAAGACAATATATGGTCAAGCATTCCTGCTACCACCTTTTTTCTAAAGATTGAAGTCATCTAGCCCCTAGAATAATCTAGGCTTTCAGAGTATTTCTGAAATCTTTTACCCACGTATATCATCATGGTTTTACAGGTAAGCAAATAAATCCACTTAGAAAGCTAGATGGTGAAAGAGGAGACTCAGGAGCCTCTAGAACAATTTGATTTAATCATAGCCCATCCAGATGAAATTTATACTTCTCTGGAGTTACGACTAAACAAACAAACAAACAAAAAATAATAATAAGACCTCCTTTCACAATGACAAAAACTGGAAATTAATTCCAAAGATATATAACTATCTCAGAAACACTTTACACCTAAAATGGGTCAACTTAGTTTACTTTCTTATTAGAAATAATTCTTTCAACTTTAAAATATCTTCTATTCACTGTTAATGAATGCAAAGTGTTATTAATTCACTTACTCAGAATCCCACTCAAATATATTTCGTAAAATAGTGAATCTTGATATCTTGTTGGCCTTCTTGGCCTGAAACTTATCCCTATGTATCTGTTTTGTTTTTAATGCGTGAGGTATCACGTGCTACAAAGAACCACTAATCCTTTTCTGTGTTTTATTTTAGTAATATTCTCTTTTGTCTAAAAAAAAAAATAATCATTTTTGAATCTTGTTGGTTAAATGATGTTATTGCTCTTAATGAAAATTTTCAGTTTAAAATCATCTTCAGGTAGGGATACTGGCTAAAGTTATATTTTATAAATCAATCACAAATAAAAATTACACTTTAAATCATGAAAAAGTTTTTGTTCCTGTTGTTGTTTTTTTAATATCAAGTTTTAAAATTAAAGTGTCTATGCTCCTTGAAAAATTCCTCTCTATATCAAGGATTCTTTACCGTTGTGATTCGATGTTACAAACACAGAAAGGAATGTGGACTACTTTGTTGGAAAGAACATGAGCAAAATTATCATTTTCAAGGTATCTTCTTGGAAACTTTCTGTTTTCCAAAGGAGAACACCAATACAATTTTATATTTAAGCAATAAGATTAAAAAAAAAAATTAAAAATATTGCATTTTGATTGAGGAAAAAAAAAACATTATGTTGCCACATTGTAATGTGCTGTGGGGTACCTGTAATTAGCATCCCATAACACTGGGCCATTGTTTACAACTGTCGAAGTAGGAAGTCAGTCCCGATGGAAGTGAACTGTGAAGTGGGATTGTTTCATATTTCTATAGCATTCAGGTCTTGGTGTGCATTTGAAAATAACAATATATATATATATATATATATTCATTTTGATTTTGAATAATTCTGAAAATGAAATATCATGAAATGAAAGAAATGTTCCCTTTGAGATAAAATTAGTTCAAATTCAATAGCTTGTTAACTGTTCATAGGTACAATTATCCTTCGTGATATTATAGGTGAGAAATGCAGAAAGAAGAAAAAGAAAAGTTAAGCAATCTTTAAATAAGTGAGTCTTACAATCTCCAGTTGAGCTGAAGATTAAATTTTTATTAAAGTCACTGAGTCTTCAAACCTGCTAAAGTGAACAGAGGGAAATTTTACATATGTATTAAAGAATACTCATTCTTGCATGTGAGAAGTGAGCAAGTCTTCATACTTTTTGTTAGGAGTGGATAATAAAAACGCTATTGCCCAAATAGCCTATTTTGTAAATGTACATGAATTAAAATTGTGGGATAGATGACCTCCTAGGATCTCTTAAAATGATACTTTACTCTGAATAACTTAGAGTAAAGCATCTTTTTAGCAAGTGAACTGGTCAAGTTTATATCAACCAATATGCTGACCTTTAAGAGTCTATTACTTTTGCTTAACTTGCAAATCTAGCAAGAAGCAATTGATGAAATATTTTATTTTGGGAACATACATGAAGCAAATAGTTTATATTAGTACCTCCACATTAAGAAGTCTATTCTGTTGACTTAAATTGAACATGCGATGTATGCTTTATATTCACTTTTTAGTGCTGAATTTTATGAACCAAAATATATATATGCAGAATAAAATGTACTTGCTATGCAGTGAGATAAACTAATGGCTAGTCTCATTTCATTTTTTTCTCTTTATGCCCTGTTTGTTACTCACTTATCAATAGCTCATTTTACTGATCTACATAAAATAGTCCAAGAATTGCAACATATTTCTAACTGTGCCTAGATTAAGCCTTTGAATTTTTCATGGCTTTTCTCCTTGAATACAATATGTAAGGACAGAGTTTTCAATAATCCTATTAGTACAGAAATAGGCTACTGCTAGCAGACTGTCTGATGTTTTCAGCTTCCAATTAGCAACTGCGGGTCCTGCATATAAATTTGCAGAGTAATTTAACTGCTGTAACATTTATCAAACAAGAAGCAGAAACATTTCATACCTTCCAAGGAACCAGATTTTAAAGTTATTATCACTTATAAATGATCTTATTTACTGAAATCTGCTTCTCCTATTACATATTGCAAATTTAGAATACCCTGTGCTTCCTAAAGATAAATTCTTCTCTAAAATGACTATGAAACCACTCGAATACCTTAGATGATAGCTTAAACCGCTATTAATTTCTCTATTTGAATTTACGTGGCTGCATAACAACACAAGTTTGATAGTGCTAATATTTTTTCTTCCAATAGAAAGAGTTCTTTCTGAAATTACACAGTTTAATTTATGCCTAGGACTTGGCAAGTATCAAGTACTTTAAAACTCTCTTATCCTTTCTCTCAGACACTCACAGACCTGATTTCTTAGCCAGAAGACATAAAGAAAGAGATCTCAAGTATAGCTAGTGTGAGTCAGGGATGAGAATATTGAATCTGTAGAAACAGAACTCTCCTATTTTTAGAATTAAATATCCAAGGATGGAACACCTTCTTCTCTTGAAGATAGTCCTGCTAATCTGGGAGGCAGCACTGTAACTTGTATAAAATCTCTTAGTATGATTTTTTATCAGTCCACTAAGATAGACACAAAACCGACAGGAAAAACAAACAAACAACAGTAAACAGAACAAATAGCCCTTTTATAAAGACAAAATGTTAGAAAAAAAAACTGACACACAATTAACATTTTGCTAAATGCACAGTTTAGCATTCATATTATATAAATGTTTTACTAAAGCAAGAACCCTAAAAGACTTCCTAGATCATGTTACCAAATGCTGATCGTGATCATAAAAGAGCAAGTAAGCAGGGCAGAATGTTGGTACAGAGTACACAGTTGTGGCAAAGCGGAATTAGGTGAAGAAATTTAGTAAACACAAGGAGAGCCAGTGTGGCATAAATAGGGTAAGGACATCGATATCAGAATGTAGTTTGGGATTAACATGCACAATGGTTTAAAAAACTGGAACAATAGTTGTTGTGATTAGTGTGACTTTTTCCAACCTTTGCACAGAAAGAGAGTCAGAACCAAATAAACTCTGTATTGACTTACTGTTTTGTGTCAATGCTCCATTGTGTACATCCACACAATTTCTCATCAGACTGTATTAGGAACATGCCTTGGAGTATATCATGGCTGAGACTTCACCATTTGTAGTGGGCTACTCTTGGATAACAGCTAAACTCCCACCCATCTGCTCTCTTCAACACCGTCCACAAGATGGCGGCAGAAAGTAGGATGAACAAGCGTGAGAAAGGTCATGGATTGAAGTACAGACAGGGATATCACTTACCAGTGAGTGTTATGGGCAAAATAGATTCAATTTGCAAAAAAATTGCATAATTTAATATCAATAAAAATAAGTGTTTAATTACAGATCCAGGTAGTGGGAAACAATTAGAAAAACATTGAAACAACTTTTCATCCCTTTCTTTCTGATTTCTTACTTTTTTCTCTTCTTTAATTCCTTCCAGGAGAGCATCGGGCTGTTCATACTGCCTTTAAGAGGACCAGAATTGCTGTTGTTCTCTTCTGAAATAAAGTCCATGACTCTTTCTCACACATCCTGTATGCTCAGAGTCCAGAGATACTGCTTCTCATCTTTGCATAAAGGTGGACATGCAAAATAGCGGGTTTTTTTCTGGTTCAGTTTCTTTTCATTTTTACTTCTACCTGAGACAGTAGTGTCTGGTGACAGCTAAAGGCTGGAGAGAAGACAGCAATGACTGTTGTCAGATACTTTGAAATGGAGTCATGTCTTGGATACCAGTTTGCACGGATGAATGGCTCTTGAAGCACTTCTCTGTGACAAGAGAAGGCACAAAAGGAGGGGTTCTCTGGAAGCATTTCACCTTATTCAGTTCCTTGTCACTGGAGAGGATTTGAGCACATGCTGGTGGCTTAGTTCTTTGATCCTCTGAGAGAAGAGCACACCCAGAAAGTACTGGTAGAGCCATCCAGTAAGAATTAGTAAAAAAACAGCAAAAGATAAATTCCAGCAATTGATCATCTATTTCCTTGAACTGAATAGAATGCTTCTGTTCTGCATCACTGCAGAGAAGGGTGTGAGGTGATGAGAAAGAGAGGGAGAGAGATGGTGCAGGGTTTCATATGGAACCTACTGAGAAGGAAACAAATGGTTTAATAAGATAACTGTTTCAGTAAGACAGAATAAGAAAACAAATATAGTGAGAAAATCTTCCGATTCTGAACACCTCACATTTGTGCAGTTATGGAAGCAGCCCAGAGGTATTTCCCCAGATCAGAACTGGCCATGGGGAGTTTTCTCCATTGGTTATTCAAGTTAAAAATTAATTTCATTAGAAGCATTCATAAAGGATGTTTTCATGAGAACTTCTTGCTACACTTTTAGATACAGCTTAGATCACTCAGGTTGTTTCTCCGCAGGTACTGAGTGGGAGCTACCCACAGGCTTCTCTGTGAGAATGAGCATGTAGAGGTTATCCTGTGAAGAAGGGATTTTAATATAATGGAATAGTTAGTTGGAAGGGACCTTCTAAGATCATCTAGTGAAGCTTCTGGACCACTTGAAGCCTAACCAAATGTTAAAGCATATTACTAATGACATTGTCCAAGTGCCTTTTGGGCAGTGTCACCCATAGGTCATCGACTATCTTTCTAGGAGGCTTGTTACAGGGTTTGACAGCCCAGAACTGCATGCAGTATTCAAGGTGAAGCCACAACAATGCTAAGTACAGCAGGATGATCACTTCTTTTGACTTTTGATCCTGTAGCCTTAAATTCCATGCAAAATGTTAACTTCTGACAAGCTGCTTTCCATGTCTGTACTCCAATAAATACATAGGTTGCTCTGAAAGCAATGCCTCCTATTTATTTCCATGGATATTACAACAGATACAAAGGACATAGTAATACTATTTAGTAGGAAAAAATATCAACTACAATTTTTTCTGCATGGAGGAATTCAGTTCCACATCTTTTCTTCATGTGCACTTCTATGTGAGATGCCATCTTGTCAGACTGCCCCTCTGCTGCCACCTGTCACACAGCAACAAAATGTAACGGAACATAAGCAGGAAAGTTCAACTTCTGCTTTATAATAAAATAAAAGGCATTACTTTGAGGTCAGCCCTTATACTATACACAAACTGCTGAAAGCATTATCTTTCAGTTCAATACTAGATTTTTGAATGCTTCGGAGCAACATTTCAAGACACATGCATTTTTTAAACCAATAATAGAAAGTATTTATATCTCTAACTCAGTTAGAAGTGAATTACCTTTAAGTTTAGCAGTCATGCCAACTCTAAAAGATATTTCACCTCTTCTGACTGTTGCGTAACATTCTTCTAATGCTTTCAAGCAATTATTATGTTTTGCTAAGTTATTGTTGCTCTTCAGTGATGGCTGAGTAATGCTTTTCTAACATTAATAAAGTTTTTCTACAGTTGTTCTGAAAGGCAACACAGACATCAGATGCACTCCTAATATATAGTACTATTTTGTTTTTGTTTACTTGGAGTTATTACAGGATTACTTGCTCCTGCTGAAGATGCTATGACCCATTTGCACAGTCAGCACATGTACTGGACAAGGGCCTGAGACAAACGAAGCCTTTGTGTCAGACAGCTCAAAGAGCAACATAGATTCAGCCCTAAGCAAACCACCAAAGACAATTCTCACCTTGCTCTTCTTTGGTTTATCTGATGTCTCAGAAAGGCAAGTGAAATGTTTTTTTTTTTTATTTCAGCTTGACTCACTGAAATTCTACTTTCCTGCTGGTATTTTATTATCTGAGTAGCTCCACAGTTTTGACTTCTGCTTCTGACAAGTTGTGACACCTGAAATCTAAGCTTATTACTGCTCATAGGGTTTTGGAGTAAGTTATTGAGTATTTACTGTAGAAGCAGAACATACTTATGGACAACATAAAATAGATTGTAACTATAATTCTTTCCCAATTTTATGCACTGACAATTAATCATCTGCTGATACTGCTTGTAAACTTACATTATACCCTAACTGCAGAGTTAAAGAAATTTTGAGTTGGAACCTCTATCTAGAAAGAGAAAGAAGGCCCTGTATTACTCCTTTCTTTCCAACACAAGAAAATCTGAGATGTCTTATCAAAACTCTTCGTTTCAGACTTGTATAAGTGTTTCACCCCTCTGTCCAGAATCCCTTGCATCAGTTTCAGTCCACACTTATTCTCTGCCATTCACAAACTACTTTTAGTCTCATTCTGAAATGCAACAAGAACTGATTTTATGAAATTGTTTAATCTCTGTCTTTTCATGAATCTGATGAGTTTTTAAGTGTGATTCTATTGCACTTTGAATTAACTGCTGAATCTAAGTTTAGATTCCTCAAGAATTTAAACAACCTTCTTTATAGATACATTATTTCACACAGAAAAATAGTCCAGCCAGTAGATAGTGGCTACTCTACCATCTTCCCTGATCTCCAAAACAGAACTCTGAAAGCTTAAACCCTTGTACCAGCCAAGTGAACAGATCTGATAGTTTCAAAGCAGGTTAATTAACATACCAGATTTGGTAGGTTTCTGCAACAAAAACAAAGTGCCTGCTTGCCTTATTAAAATTGGGAAGCCAGACATCTAGGAAACTCTTCATTAGTCAAAAACTGTCTCAGACTGATTGTGAGCCTCAAAAAGTATCATTCTAACTAGCAGAATAAAACAAAATCTTCCTAATAGGATTGACCTTTATATGCTATTGGCAAATGATACTAGCTACAGGATAGAGAAGTCCTTGGTGAGTAAGTCTCTAGGGAAAATTTATTTTGAAGCTAGCTAGCAACAAGAATTTTTCTCACTAAATCACTGGTAAATTCTGTGCCTTGAAAAGATTATATTTAACATCAGCGGCATGGAAAGCTATTGGAGAATATGTTTTCAAACCCTGGATCAGTCACTAGGACTTTTATAGATATATCAGTTCTCATTTTGAATGTTCAAATGTTTTGGAGAACATCTTTGAGTGTTTTACGTGAAAGAAAAAGTATTTCTTAATCCTGAGGAATTACGCTCATCAAACTTAAGTGGAAATACATCATTATACATAAAGAATGTCAAGCGATGGTATGATTTATTAAAAATGTCATCACAGAGGAACTGCAATAATCAAATGGATTGCTGATTTAACATTGCTATCTTTAACTATGTGTTTACATGGCACTGTGAAAGAATTTCCACTACTTTCACTGAGAAAACTTTACTTTGTGTTTGCTTTTTTTTTTTTTTTGTAACTTTTTTCTCATTAATTAGAAATAGAACTTTAAAAAACCCAAAACTAAAAAGAGACTAACACGTGGCAAAAAGTACAGTGACTAGGAAAAGGACAAACTAATATAATTTACCATATAGGAAAGTTATAGAGCAAAGAAAGTGTTTTCCACTGGGATGCAAGCACTACAGAACAAAGGAAGGTGATGAAGAAGAAAAAGTAGCTCACCCTTTCCAACAACCAGAGGTAGCTTGAAAAAAATGCAACCTCTATCCACAGAAGCTGCCCCTTTGCTGCTAACCCTTAAGTGAGAGTGAGGAGGGTCCACCCCCTGCTCCTTCCCCCCTCCCATTGCTTGCACCTGAGCTCCTGGGTTAGCCACGCCTTCTCAGCTGGTGCTCAACCACTGGTTCAGGCCATGACCTGGCAATATCCATGCAAAAGTGTATAGTGTTAGATACTTACTGTTTCTTTGTGTCTCTGCTTTGATGAGATCTAGTCACTGAAACTCTTGTCAGGGTTAACGATCTACATATTTATGGAGACACTAATCCTTTAACTTGCTGGAATTGTTAAGACAGAGCTATGAAGGATGAAGGCTGTTTAGGTATAGTATAGCAATGTCCTTAGCTCCCAAATAAATAGAGCGTACTTCAGCAATGTGTAATCAATCACTGTGGCATGTCGCAGAGAAATGCAGGTGTTACAAGGGGTCTGTTTGCCGAACAGCAGGATCTCTGTTATGTCACCATAAGATACAGACAATTACACAAAAAGTAAGAGACTGTATTAGGAGATGAACTTTATAAAGTCCTAGAATCATAGAGTTGTTGGAGTTGGATAGGGACCTCTAAAGGTTATCCAGTCCATCTCCCCTGCAATGAACAGGGACATCTACATCTAGATCCAATTACTCAGTGCCCGTTCAGTTTGACCTTGAGTGTTTCCTGGGATGAGGCACCCACCACCTCTCTGGGGAACCTGTTCCAGTGTTTCTCGATTCTTATTGCAAAAAATTTCCTCCTTACCTTTTCTCTTTTACTTTGAAACCATTTCTCCTTGTCCTATCACAACAGACTCTGCTAAAGAGTCTGTCTACTTCTTTCTTACAGCCTCCCTGTGAATGCAGAGAGTGAGACAATATAAGCGTGAAGGACACTTCTGTGACAGAAGTTGTTGTTTTTCAGTTCAAATTCAAGCTAGCCTAGGTATTCATGACTTCTTTTATTAAAACAAACAAACAAACAAACAAAAAAAAAACCTGCAGATAAGGGGAAATCTTTCAGTAGACTCATTCTTCAAGAACAATATTCACTGTCGGTATATTACAGATTACCTTCAGATTCCTTCGTGATTTCTTCCTCCAGATTACAGTACTTCAGCCTTTTAAATGTGACCTTTCTGCCATTAGAGATATTTCAGCCAAGGGCTCTAATCAGGCCCATATATACTTGAAAAGGCAGAATCTTTGAAAATGAAACACACTGAAAGATATTTTAGCATCTGATGTTCTTGTAGAAAGCTAAATGTATTTTGAAGATGGTTATAAAAGGGGGGTTTTATTATTTATTTATTTATTTATTTATTTTAAACCATCATGGCAAGGATTGAAACAGAAAAAGATTTTTCATTAAAGGATCAGAGCGAGAAAGAGATTTCTATCAAAGAAAATGTTGCTGAGAACATATTTGTAAGCATCCCCAGGAAATTTTAGAAAGAAGTTAAATGCCAGTGAAATTGGTAGCCAGTTTAGCTCTTGCTGAGAGTTCTGACCAGAACAGAGACAAAAACTTATTTTTTTAAGGCAGACTCTTCTTAGTCCTATGTGAGCAAGGAACCAGAATGTCCTGTGTGATGACTCAGCCACAACCCCTGAGTGAGCCTCTGGAGTTTGAACTGTTCCTCATACTTAACAGTGGCCACAAGAACAGAGAGAGCACACTCTTTAAGAACAGCACACTGGAGGTGAAGGCCATTACTTCTTTGGGAGCTTTTAAGGCTCATCACTGATTGTCATGTAACAACCACTAGGCTTAGTTTTGTCCTGGCATATTCTACAATCGCTGCTTGAGACTATCAGGAAATCTTATTGTTAGGAAAGTGTGTATTCTGGCAATAGAAATGGTGTGAACTAGCTCATCTGCGGGCAAGAAACAGAAATGTCTCATTTAAACACTTCTTTTTTTGCCTTTAATACAGAAATTTATTATCATACCACACTGTGGGGGAAGCAACATCTCTCAGTTTTTCACAAGGATACTAGCAGTCCAATGTATTGCCAGTAGTAGAAACATTCTGACCAAAAAATAAGCAAGTATGCGGCATGCAGTTCTTCTAGCCTTTTGCTTGAGCAGCACAGTGACTGCTCTATGTGTTTCATCACGTCCAACTTACTTTTTCCTCAAGACAAGTGACTAGTGCTAAAACCTGGCTACTTCACTCACTAAGAAGGGAGCAGAGGAACAAAGATTACTCCTCCTTTGATTTCTGAGCCTCTGCCTCCTGATCACACACAAGAGAGACCTGCTCAGTTACTGTCTAACTTATGAACATAATTTTCTAAAAAAAAAAATATGTTCTTGCAAGAGAGATGGTATGTATGCAGAACTAAGTACTATGTAGAATCTGGATATAACTGCATGAGCTGTATGTACACACAATTATTGGAGTGAAGAAAATTATCTGGTCTCCGAGTTTAAAAATAATGAGAAAGTTTCACTATCTTAATCTCTTCTCTTCTGTTTTCTACTTAATACGCTCTCTAAGCCTTCCATCTGATGGAAGTCTGTTTCCTTAGAAATGCTGTGTCTCACTACCGCACTATGGTTATCTTTTAAGAATCCTTTAACTTCAGTAAACGTCACCTCTCTAGATAGGCAGTGACAGTGTTTTTTTTTGTTTTGTTTTGTTTTTTTCTCTGTGTGTATGTGGGGGAGAAATAATATAGCATCCATAAAATACAGTGTTCTTAAAAAAAGTGAAGAGGAACAATTGGAGCTGCAGCACTGACACTAACTTTTAGAGAGAATACATTCACTACCAGCAAGTAGCATAGGTATATAAATTCTCAGATATGATTCTCGGATATAACCTTTGTTCTGAATATCTGTATTTAACTTCACTGTGCAGAAAATAATCTTTGAAACAAAAAATATGCTGGAGTTAATGAGAATTTTTGAGTGAATTGATACCATCATCTGGGAAGAGCATTCTCACCTATGTGTGCTATAATTTTCTGAACATATATTTGCCAAGAGGACAACGTAATCTACCATCCTAGGGAGCTGGTAGAGTCAATGTCCCTGAATGTTTTCAAGAAAAGGGTAGATGTGTCACTGAGGGACATGGTTTAGTGGTCGTGGTGGTGGTGGATTGATGGTTGGACTAGATGATTTATGGTCCTTTCCAACCTTAATGATCCTATGATTCTACTTGTGCTCCAAGGATATACAGATTCTATTTGATGTTCTACACTTTACTGGTTGGAAAGCATTTCATTTTACCGTTGTGAACATCCTGATAATTTATCTTGGCATCTTGATAATCTATATATAAAAGGCAGCCATTCAGTGTGCTTTAAATACCAAACATACAATCATCTTTCCTCTCAATAGAATCTAGAACATATGATGAAAGGGGAAGATATGAGTTTTATCTGAATCTTATCCTATTCAATGTGATCAAGGTACAGACATAATAAGCTCCTGAATGTAAGAAATCAGAAACACTTGAATGTCTAGTCATTCAGATGTTCTCATATAGTTTATGTTGTTAAATGAGGTAAGACATGAGGCTACATTTTTCAATCACATTGGCTCAGGACTGCTTCATTGCCCAGAGTCCTGGGGCTCAGAGAGTGGTAAGGTGCAGGAACAAATTGCCCAGAGAAGTTGTTGTTGACCCACACCTGGGAGTGTCCAGGGCTTTGAGAAACCTGATGGAAGGTGTCCCTACTCATGACAGAGGGATTGGACCTAGATGATCTTCAAGATGCCTTGCAGCCCAAAACATTTTATTATTCTATGATTCTGTGATTATTCAAAAGAGTGAATTAATGCAGTGTACAAGGAAGAAAATGTCAATGACAGGAAGAAGAATAAAACAAGACTTTGAACATAGTAGTGATTAGAATTAAATTAATATAGCAAATGGAACAAGATACTAGAAGCAGTAGAGCAAAATCATGATAACAGAGAGACTTAAGCAGAGAAGGATGCCTTCTAGAAGGAAGGTTCACAAAATATAACTTCAAACACTAGACAGTCTACAATCTTCCATTAAATTATGTGTCAACATTGTGTTATTCTTTTAATGTGGCTGAAACAAGAAATATAGTTACCTGCTGTGGGTAGAAGAAGTTGGGTGAGATCCAGAATGATGTAATTTCCAAAATAAAAGTGAACGTGTCTAAGCATTTGATCTAATACAGAGCATTTCAAAGCACGGTTGTTGAATATTTCTAGATATTCAAATAAACTTCAATGGGCAATAAAATTTAATTCTGTTTATGTTGCAGTGAAAGGGAGTAAGAAAATCAAAGATTAAAAAAATGTATCATTTTAGATTTCATTTTATTTGAAAAGAAACGAACAGCTGTCATATTTTGAATAGAAAAAATAACATTTTTAATGAAAGTTAATCTCATCCCAGGCAAATATTGTACCACTTAATAATCACTTTCTATTCTGATTAACATTATACAAGGCATACTTTAATGTGAAGTTTAAATAAAATATATTAATTTATTAATATTTAAAAAATGTATTTATTCATTTAAAATATTTAATGTGAATAAAAGTTTATACACTCATTTAACAGAAATTGAACATTTACACATTTTATTTCTCTAGAGCCATATTTCAAACAAAAAGATTATGAAGCAGTATTTTTGGTCTCTGATAAATACAGTAAACACAGAATTCTTTGATTATAAACCAACTGCCAGGCTAAACATCATTTGAATAAAGTGATTGAAATAAAACACAAAACATGAAAAATAAACAAATAGAAGACATGGTATTAGCTGAGACAGAATAAATGCCTTCAGAATAAGTCATACTTTACCTTGAGATTTGTTGTTTAGTGCAAGAAAACTCTGATCAAAAGCACTGTGATAATAAAAATAATAACTGAAGACACCTCATAAAAACTGTTAAATTCATAATAATGAACACAAGGACAGATGTACTGGGTCAAGACAAGGTCCACCTAGGCCAATATTTCTTCCACAGTTGCCAAAAATGACTGCCCAGAAAAAGATTAGAACAGAACTAGAATACTCCTTCACTTTTCACTCTACTAAATAATTTTCAACCCGTATTCATTTCAGCATAGGGCTCATGTACAGGTTTTTTTGTTTTTTTTTGTTTTTTTGTCCAAGAGAGATGAAGCAAATAACAAGAAAGGAGATGGAGAGGGTTGTTTTGTTCTGTGGATGAAGGGCATACCCAATGGGGCATTAGGAAGATTAAGACAGAATTTCCTCAGAGATGTCCAGCCAACAAGTGATAGTCAAAACTCACAACTTATAGTGAGAGAAATTTCAATCAGATATATTGAAAGTACTTTTATGATACCTGTTTTAGGTGGACAGTTGGACTGGATGATCTTGTAGGTCTTTTCCAACTTTGGTGATTCTATGATTCTATGATTCATTCTTGGACTTGAGGTACTTATAGGAACTTTGAATTTTGCTCAATTTAGTCATGATCTTGGAAAAAATTTCCATCTTGATGTAGTTTTCAGATAACAATGTCTCTATGCAAGAGTTTTCTGATGGAAACAGCAGACAGTGTTGTGTAGTCTGCAGTGTCTGCTTTAGACCACAAATACTTTCGTCAGCAATTCTTTGTAGGGTTCTTAAGAATGATGACAACTTTCTATCACCACTAAGGGCAGTACTGAGCAAGCTAAGTAAAGAATAAGAATAAAAAAAAAACAGTTCTACTTTCCTTTCAAACCTGAAAGAATTGACACTGAATTAGGAGAAGGAAGCTTGGTTCCTTTAATACTATAATCTGTACAACATAGCCAAATAAAATATTTTGCTGTCTTTGAAAGAGGGCTTTTTCAGAAAAGAAAGCTGTATTTTCATAGAAGAACTGATTCAGCACTACCAATACCAGAATCAGCACACCCAGCCTCAATGCCTGTCCCATCAACAAACTCAAGGCAAGTCTAGTCAGACTGTATGGATTTTCTGCAGTAATATTTAACTATCCTTTCAATTTATTTCTGAAAGAAATTTTATTTTTATAGTTATGTCTCATTCTGATGTACTATTTTCAGTCATAGAAACTGACCACATCTTGGTTTATTTTATTCCTTTACATACTGTTAAATCAGTGGTAGTTAATTCATTCAAATGAGCTTTTATTGGTCTATTTTCTTTGTTTTCTGAAAAAGATATTTGCAATTTGGCTGCAAGTAATATGGCATTGGTATTATATTTTTCTGATATATAGTTAATGTTTTACTGAATTTGCAATGCTCATTTGTTTTTCTCTTAGCTTCTTTGAAAACAGTTTACAGATTTATACAAATATACAGGTTTATATATATATTCCTTTCTCACTGAACACATTCAAATATAATGCATTCAATCAAGGACTTAGTTAGCCTAGACTCCTTCTGTAGTTAATAGAGAGAGAAAGTCACACTTTCTTCACTCCAGAAGATGCTGTAGTCCTTTTAAGGCTTGCGGTTTATTACAGAAACCACATGGAATAAAAAAAAAGCTGGAGTTCCTTTGCCTGCATTTTTCTCTTCTATGAAAGAACATGACCAACAGCCAATACATTAAGACTGTGGGACTGGTTTCACTACAAGATCCTTTATACAAAGTCTTTAAGGTATCAATATGAAGATAGCCAAATATGAAATAAACTGCATTAATGCAGGATTTTGAAGTGTTTCATAGAACTTCTATAGTCATAGTGAATAGATTTCATCCACCTACAAAATTTATTCATCTATGTCTGAGCCTGTCACCTTAAGCTTCCTTTGTAATTAATGGAGAGAAACAGCAAATCTTAGAATGTGATGTGCCATGAAGATGTTTTTTTTCTTAGTTCATAAGTAGTTAGATTGATGCTATTTTTTTGTTTGTTTGTTTTATTTCCTTCCAATCAGCAGAGACTAGCCACAGTTGGAGATATGTGGGTTAAAATGGACCATTGCCCTGAGTTGTGGAAAGAATATTCTATGGAAAAAGCATATAATAGAGCCACACTATTGTAGAATATCACATGTTGAAAGGGACCTATAAGAATCATTGACTCCAACACCTGAAATAACACTGATGCCAGACCATTGCTGACATGCAACTCTCTAACCTCTGTCTGACAAAGTGAATTCTCTGGGAACAGTTTTGCACCACCACAGGTGGTGCAACAAGGCATGCTGGCCAGACCCCTTGGTGTAAAGTCTGGTGCTGCTTTGCCAGGCCTGGCAGCCCCATGCACCCCTTGCAGCAGGCCCAGTGCCTTCCTTCCATACTTCTGACAGTATTAGCTGGGTCTTGGCCTTCCTGTCCCAATCCCTACACAGCCTAGTAACATCCCTATACTCCTTCCAGGGTATCTGTCCCTACTTTTTATTTTCTTCTTGCTCTCCAGTTTGACCAGCTGGTCTTTATTCAGCCATGCTGGGCTCTTGCCTTCTTTTTCTGACTTCCTATGCCTGGGAGTGGAGAGGTCTTGTGCTGTGAGGAAGGCTTCCTAAAGGATCTGCCAGGTCTGCTTTACTCCCTTGTCCTTGAGGACAGTTTCCCAGGTGATTTTGTTGACTAGCTCCTTGAAGAGCTGAATCTTGGCTTTTTTAAATATTAAGCTTCCCGATTTAACTCTTCTTCCATTTATGGGCCTTGGAAGCAGAGACTGGGCCATTGGTCTCCTAGAGTCTCTACACTTGATACAAAAAATTGTTTTTATGACATTTTAAACACATAAATAATGAAAATATTTGATTGGTATATGGCACAAAAAAAAAAAAAAAAATCTGGCTGTTAAAATAGTAAACCTTGTTTAAGAGCTCCCATGATGTAATGATATATGAATCTTCATTTTGATAGAATAATGAAAGGCAATTCTTAAAGAGCTTTTATAAGTGAAATACTATAAGTATTTTAGAAATCTGTAAAGAGATAAGGGAAAAAAATCTGGTATTTAATTTGCATTGATGTATGCATACTGAAATTCTAGTTAAAAATATCAAACATGGCATAGACACCATCCCTTTCCATCTTACAGTTTAGCACAATCATCTGCATTTCACTCAGATGACCATATCTTTTCAAGAACAGCTCATGGAAGAATATGTACATGATGGGATTACTCATGTTTTGGAATAGAAAGCATGCTAGGGTAAAATGTTTAACAGGTCCTTAGCACAGAAATGAAGACTGTTAGAGTTCTCAGTCATTTCTTTATACTCATTTCTTTACTTAAATCACGTTATAAAATCAAATACTTCGAGCTTCATGTTTTTTTTTTCTACAGTATCATATTTTTCAATGCAACAATATTTGCTGTATATATAAACTATTTAAAATAATATTCTGAGCCTCTCCTTATAATAAAATGGCAATTTTTTTTTTTTATAAATATAAAAGCCCTCAGTCACAAAAAATATGTACTGTTTTTGAGCTACTTACCATAGAAATGAGCATAATTAATTTACATCAGAGATTTGATTAGAGGCACTTGCTTGGATGTGCGACATTCACAGTTCCATTGAGCTGTTGTTTTCTATTATATAGGTATCTTTAGTAAAGGGCTGTAACAACAAAAAATTAAAATTCAATCCACCCCTATGTGTACATTGTTTCATTGGGGAACTTGTTAAAGATCTCACATTTTGAGGTAAGAAGTGTAGGAATATTTTGTTCTCAATAAGACTATGTTTTTCACCTTAAATGGTGAAAGGTGCTTATGAAATGGTCAATGAGTAGAAGAATTACTGTCATGATTCCCATTAGAGTTAAGAGGAGAAGACAGTGGTAAATTCCTTTGAAATCGTGACTCAAAATGCTTACTAATGCTCCCATTATCACTAGGTTAATTTTTGCCACCTTCACTTTTAACAGCTACTAGATTAACTGAAGTCTCAGCACAGCCTGGTTAGTTAGTTAGAAGTTTTTCACACAGAGAGTGGTGACACACTGGAACAGGTTGCCCAAGGAGGTTGTGGATACTCCATCCTTGGAGACATTCAAGGCCAGGCTGGATGCGGCTCTGGGCAGCCTGTTCTAGTGGTTGACAACCCTGCACATAGCAGGGGGTTGATACTTGATGATTATTATGGTCCTTTTCAACCCAGGCGATTCTATGATTCTATGATTTTGTGGTTTAGTACCTTTGTTTTCACTTTACTTGGATAATATTAAGAGGATGATTTACCCATGGGGACCTTAGGAGAACGCCTAAGGCAGATGTTGAAAGAATGATCTGAGAAAACAGAACTAGTCAAATTTCCATTTAAAAACAGCACTCTCAGTCCATACACGCTCATTATCTATTGTTTTAAGACAAACCAAGGATGTGATGTACTGGCTTCCTTGCTTTTGTAACAGTGTAACTCTCCTGACTTCAGTGAGGTGAACTGCTTTGTGTATCGTTACAGAAGAGAGCAGAGACACACTAATAGCTTTCTGCATTCTTGTTTTTAACTTATACTTGGCCACATTGCAGGAGCCATAAAACATTAATTTCCAGCTTCTCTCAAAGGTAACTACTAATTTCAAGTCACTGTATAGCACTGCAGGAAAACAGAAAAGTAGCGTAGAAAAGAAGCATGGTACATGTCTATTTTTATGTTGTAAACAACATAATTACTCTTCACTTTTCAGTGGCATATTCAATAAATGCTGATTGAATTATCTAGTATTAGCTGAAGTGAATATGAAAAATAAGGAATAAATATCCACAGTAATGGTCAAAAGAAATCATTTATTTCCTGGAGATCTAATGAAATAGCAGAAACGGTCAAATTAACTTGTGATCACATTAAGTGGAAATCATTGTACAGTTAGGCTTCTCTTCTAAGCTGATTTCAATAGTTACATAAAAAGAACAAATTGCCAAAAAATCTTTTTCCTTTGCTTATTCCCACTGAATCTGAAGAACCTGTTCTTAGCTCTGCATAACTCTGCATATACTAACATACACAGCTACCAAAATATAGAATCACCAACTATGGATGTCCACTGAACTACACAAATGGACCTCTACAGCTGTTATGAAAGCTTTCAACCTGCTATTCTCTGCTTCATGCTTATGAATACAATCTTTCCAAATCTCAAGAGGAAACAGTGAGCATCACAGACTGCTCTGAAATATAACATCTTTGACATCTCTTTAGAGGTGCCCAAGTCCAAATGCAAGAATGAAATGATTATGAAGACTGTAATTTTACCACCATACCAAACTCATTTTATAGTCCTACAGATCTCAGTAATGGTATCCAGCCAAGCTTTGGTTCTCTGTGTATAGTTAGAATTCTGCTTATAAATCAAAATCAGCTTGTGGTTATGCTGACTTTAGAAGATATTAAGTTATAAGAAGAGAAGGGCCAGGCTGAAAATGTTGTGATTTTTGATACTTAAAAGTTTTAACTAATGAAACACAAACTAAAATCTTGATATTACATTCATTCTGATACTGCCTCCTTTTATTTTTTTTTCCCTTTTCATGGTAAATTTTGAGCAAGTTCTGAATTACTTGTTCATTTGCTCTTGAAATCTAACAGCTGGTTAGTTTAGGATTATAGACAGAAGTGAGATAAACCTCACAGTTCATTGCCCAGATAAGTTCCTACAGAACAGAGTACAGATATTGACAAGCATCCAGATACAGGTAAGTATTAACTACAGGCCATAAAAGACTGTCAGTCTTTGTCTATGGAAGTTTTGCCTTCACAAGACATTCACTTCTAGAAACCTATAGGCATCTTTCCGCTGCTTCAGAAACACCAGATTTGGGTATGGCCTCATCCCTGAATGCATTCAAGGCCAGGTTGGATGGGGCCATGGGCCACTTGAACTAGTGGGTGACAACATTGGCCATGGCAGGAGTGTTGGAACTGGATGGTCTTAAAGGTCCCAACCCAAACCACTGTGTGATTCTATAATTCTGTGATTCTATGATGCTGTGATTCTATGAATCAACATAGAATTTTGTATTCAACAAATACTAGGTCTGGCTGCTGTTTATCATCCTACTGTCTCACTCCAATTTATAGGAGGGAGAAGAAGTTCTTTGAAATATGTATACCCGGCGTGAGATTAAAAAACAACGGTCCAGATGTTGGTCCAACCAGTTTATTACAAATCTTAATAAGGGAGATGGGAAAAGGGGAGGACAGACACTATTACGGATTGTGGTGATGGGGAAGAGAAGGCGAGCGATAGAAAAGATAGAAAATAGAAGCAAGGAGTCTTTATAGGTACAAATTAGGGTGATGGGGAAGGGAAGATGGGCAGTAGAAAAGGTAGGAAATAGAACAAGGAGTCTCTATAGGAAGCAAGAGGGAGATAGTCACCACCATGGGTCCAGTGTGGTTCATAGTTCTGTCATTGCTCTTCAGTAGAGGTAGGCTGTTGGGTGTTGTTGCGTGGATGAGGATGGTGACCACCGCGACGATGACAATGATGACAGTGATGGCAGCACAAACTTATAAATAAGTCCAAAGTGGTTGAGTCAGCCTTTTGGAATGACAGTTTCTGGCTTTTGGATCTCAGCAGGAATTCCTTTTGTTCCTATCTCCCTGGCCTTGCCAGCAGATAAGAGGGAGTATGGAGATGCCAACTAGTATCTTGCCTTCACAAGATACGATGGTATCATCCCCCAGTCTCCCATAGCAGACAGGAATACTTTGGTCACAGGACAGATCTTCCACCAGTAAACGGTCCAATAAACAGTCCAGTAAACAGTCCTGAGCACTCCCTTTACTCTTGGGCCGAAGGCAAACAGCTCCAAAGAAATGCTTTCAAATGTAAATTGTCCAGATAGTGATGTTGATTGCCACAGGGCAGCACCCACCTCTCATCTGCTAGAGTCTTATCACAAGAAATACCTCAGGAAGCAAGCTTTGAGCCAGAAAACGAAGAAGGATTCATACACCTACACAGTCTAATTATGAAGAAAAAATTAGTTTTCTAAATAATTCAAGGTATTATGGGGACTGCCAATGAATATTTATTTTCTTGTCACTCCTTAAAAATAATAATAATAAAAATAATAGAAGTATTCTCCAGGTTGTATACAATTTCATCCTTTACGAAGAAAGTGATGAAAGCTATTTAAGAACCAGCCTTAAAGCATCTTGATATGGTAGGAAAATTCATTTCTTATTTTTCAGATAAGAGGCTGGAGCAGATAATTTGATTGCATTTGGTAAAATCAAAAAGGAAAGATGTTGTGGAGAAAGTACTAACCTAATCTTTTAACAAATTCATTCAGAAAAAATTGTTTGAAAAGAACTGACCTCCCGAAGTGTGGTCTGACCTTTTAGGTACAAATCCATGTGTTTTACCTCTGCTAGTCTTTGCTACCATTGACAAGAAATGGAATATCATGGTAAATACACACTTGGAACACCTCTGTTCTCTCTAAACATTCAGAGTAAAACATAACGCTGTGTACATCATCAAAAGCTGATTTACATGACTGAGTTTCTGTCTCCTAAGGAGTAAAACAGTAGGAAAAATGCTCTAATTATCATTCAAAAGTTGATCAAAATAGCAACTACGTTACTAGAAAAGCCGATTTAAATAACTTGTAATTGAAAACACCTATTTCCAGAGCTTGAGGGTTGTAATATAAGCAAACAAAGCAACTCTTACCCAGGCAACTAGCAATTCAGGTTCAGAATATCAGTAATTTTTTTTCCCTCTTCTAAATTGCCAGTTAGAATTATCTTCCTTGAAAAGTCATTTTTCAAAAGAGATTTTTTTGCATAAGTCATCTGCATAGACTGAAATTAGTGAAATAAGAGCTTACATTTTGCTTCTACACTGACTTGATCTGCAAGGTTTCCTTCCCTTGTCTAATCTCTGCTATTCCTTCTATTTCAATGCTAACACCCTTTGCTGAGTATTTAATAGTCTGTAATCACAGCTCCTGTGGCCATAGTTTTCCAGATAAGACACACTGTAAGGAGAGCCAGAAAGCCTTAAGTTAGATGAAAATGTCTGATTGATAGAGTCTCCTTTTGGTTTTACTATTTTATTCCTTCAACAGGCTCTTAGCATGTGAATACTTTCCTTACATTCCTGAGCAAGCAGGTTGTATAAGACTCACCTGGGTAGGTTAGGGACATTTGGGCTGCATCAAAAGAGGGATGACCAGCAGGGTGAGGTAGTACCATGTCCAAGTCTGGAGCCCCAGTACAAGTGTCAACGGTTTAAGGGCTGGTCTGGCCCAGTTCCACGACTAGTGGGGTGGAGGGATTTCGCAAAATCCATGCCTCCAGAAAGGGAAACAGGGGACCCCATAATAATTAAAAACAGTGGCAACGATCTGAGGAGAAACAAACTAATTTATTAAATATAGTATCAGAATGTAAGATAACACACTATAATACAATATAAATCAACAATAATTGAGAGAAAGATTGTCCGAGAGCCAAAGGCCTTACGCTAATACTGAAGCCTTGCGTGCAGTCGGGAGCAGCAGTAGTGAGCCGATCCGACAGGGAACACTGCGAGACGAGAAGAGGGCTGAGTCAGATGACCTGCGCCCTTATATCTGTTCCCTTGAGCAGGAATGATAACAGTACTCGAAAAGGCTCTTGGGGAACGTAGTTGTTCTTCTCTTCCAGACAGGTACCCGGAACTAAAGCATTTGCTCTTTAACTCCCAGTACACTGCATGATGTTGTGATGTGGAATACTGATAACCAAAAATCATAAAACCATGACAACAAGAAAGATGTGGAGCTTTTGGAGCAGATCCAGAGTAAGGCCATGAAGATGATGATGATGTAGAGGGCCTGCAGGAACTTTAAACTGGAAGAGGGTAGATTTAGACTTGATATTAGGGCAAAATTCTATACCATGTGGGAAGTGAGACACTGAAAGAGGTACTGAGAGAGGTTGTGGATGCCCCCACCCTGAAGGCATTCAAAGCCAGGCTGGATGGGGCCCTGAGCAGCCTGATCTAGTGGACGGCAACCCTGCCCATAGCAGGGGGTTGGAAGTAGATGATCTTTAAGATCCCTTACAACTCAAGCCATTCTATGATTCTATCATTTCAAATTCTAGCTTCTTCAAATACTGAAGTGGATTTTCTAAGCACATATTGTAACAGGAAATTGGATTTTTTCCTTATTCTATGTATGGACAGAACAAGATCTGACCTGAACTTTCATTGCAGACTTGAAGATGGATTAGGTTAAATGCCACAAAAGCATTGTTATGCATATTTGTTCAAATTTGTTTTATTATGTGCACATCTTTTTAATGACGTACTTCAAGATGCAATTTCTGCTTTTCTGTAAGGGATACACAAGAGAAGCTATCTGAGACTTATCACAAAGAAAAGATAAGCAATAATCTCACATCTACATCAGTGAGGAAAATGTAGGAAACATGGGAGATTTTATTATAGAAGAGGTCAGAGTCCAGTTTCCCCTTGTACACTTGGTACAGAGGAAATTAAATGAGCCAGACAAAGATCTAACATGTATGCTAGGATTTGCTGCTTGTATACATGAGCCTCAAATAAACCACTGCAGATCTACTGCAAGTAGATTACTGAAGTAATTTGCATGACCTTACACTAAAGTCTTCAATTTTTACTCTGCAGGTGGCTGCTAAATACTGTGGTAGCAAATTTATTTTGGAGATGATAACTTAAACAATATTTACAAGACCCCAAAACAATATTTTAAATATATTTAAAATGTTGTTTTTATGCTGATTCCCCCAGAGACAGTCAAACTCCATCTCTTTTCTCTAACTAACCTTTAAGTTAAACTGAGAAAATAAACATGAAGTATTTGTAATACAAATAATAATACAACATAAAAAAGAAACTTCATTAATCACATTATGTATTTGCTATGAATTATTAATTTAGACACCATTTAAATTAATATTTTATAGATGAGAAAAATTAGACCAGTCTCTCTTTACTTTCTTGCATCTTTTAATTTCAACTTGTATCTCTAATGCCTCTAAAAAAGAAAAAAAAAAAAAAAACCCAGGAAATATTTGTAAGAGCAAACTAAAGGAAATAACTCAGGAAGTTCCCAGATACGTGCTTCAAATACATACAGATGTTTCAGTACTAATGAGTTTATTCAATTTTTGCTGCTGAAAATTCACTGTGAAAATATCTCTCTTAAACACTGACCATATAATGCACATTCTGCTGTTCTCTCTTTGATATCTCACCATTACCATTAAATACTTAACTCTACTGGCAATCTGACCCGATACATGACAGAGACCCATGTTTGGGAGCTAGGTCTCTCCAGTCCACTAACAAACAGAACTAAGGGAGGCTGTGGAAAAGCCTATCATACCTGATGTCTTGCTTTGGAGCAGCTAAATTCATATATGCAACAATTTCATATATGTGAATGAATGGAGACATGATACCTCAAATATGCATTAGAAAATATACAACATGGAAGATGGCAGAGAAAACAAGTCAGGCTCCGTTGACCTGAGATGTTAAGCAACCACCACATTTTTCTGATTATAATCTGTCTTGTGGTGCCATGAGCAGA
This sequence comes from Gallus gallus, assembly GCF_016699485.2. Lineage (NCBI taxonomy): Eukaryota > Metazoa > Chordata > Aves > Galliformes > Phasianidae > Gallus > Gallus gallus. Next base: position 90,324,636 of record NC_052534.1, on the reverse strand, counting down.
AACAATGCCGTGTTGCTGCTAAACTCCGTACATTTGAAGAAATCAATACATGTTTTACTTGGAAGAGCTTTCAAACTAATCAGATACATCTAAATAAAAGAGAATGGAAAGAAATGACTCCCCTACATTTTAATAAAATCTTAGAACAGCCCAGATTAGAAGGGCCTTGAAACTTCTTCAGGTCAAACCTTTGGAGAACTTAAGTCACAAACAACTTCTAAATTAGATTCAGTCCAAATACAAGTCAGAAACGTAACCTCCAAATCATGCATTCTACTCCAGGAACTAAATCAAAAGATCACATTTTCCTTGAAAAAGAAGAAAATCATGCTACATTCATTGAATAAATTCATTGATGTAAAATGAATTACAGCTATGACCTAGAAACAAAGACACAAATCTTTTAACAAGACATGTACAAGTACCCCTTTCTGATGCAAATCATAGAAACCCTGACATTTTTTCCATTAAGTTAGAATTATCTAGAAAATGTCTTCCTGATCAAGAATACCAGCAGGCGTGAAGAGCATTTTATAAGTATCAGTCAGATTAAGCTACAGTTTTGTAACATAAAAAACAGTGTTTCCCAGTAATCTGCATGCATCCTCGGTGAAATGACCTGCATATTAACACACCTAGTAAATTCTTTGTCATCCTTAGTGTAGGAAAGGTCATAGAACTTCTCAAGCTTGGATCCCAAGGATTAGCTCATAAGGAGCAGCATATATTTTATCTGTCTTGATTTAACCCAGGTACTATTTCAGGTCCTGCTACTGCAATGTAGTATGGCATGTAAATATATATAGCCATTATTAGATGTGGGGTTTTAGCACCACTTAGAAGTACAGTGTATAGTGAAGGACTGTATCAGATTAGCTTTTTCTGTTCAGCTTGATGTCAGTGACCGTGACTACGTTTAAATTCCATTGCTCTGTTTTCTTTAGGGGTTTGTAATTAGACATTTGAAAGCAGCACTGCCTTTGTATTACCACTAGTACAGAAATGAATTCAGAAGCAGAAAAATGCACAGTAGAATATCATTACATCTTCATATAAATTAGCATTAAAAAGGTTTTGATTCATATCTATGCAGGCTTTTGTCAATCAACAATATTCATGTATTTGTGAGGAGAGCACAAGGGCATAGTTTTTCAGGGACCAGTGAATGCATTACTGCCTACTTAAGGATCATAGTTTCTGGAGAGATCTATTTTCTCCTCCTAGATTTTTCATGGATAGACATAAGATTTTGCATTATTATTTTGATGAAAAATTAAGAAACAGAGCATGACATTAGTATTAATTTTTAAAGGAAACCAAATGTTAGAAAACTTTTCTGTTGGGAACAACTTAAAGAGTACAAATGCTAATTTATTCTAATTATGCCTTTTTTTTTTTTTTTTTTTTCCCCAATACTTTCATTTATGCACAGGTTCTTGTTCCATTTGGTATTTCTCCACAAACCCAACTTTCAGCCTTTTTCAAAGCTCTGATAATAATGGGCCCCTTCCTTATGGAATGCTTCAAAGACATATGGCAGCTAATCAAAGGAAATCTGGAGGGTCAGAAGACTATAATTATGGCTATTTACTGTATCAAGTAGATTTTAAGCACACACATGCAGGTGTGTTCTGCAGATGAATGTCAGAAATGAGGAATTGAAATTGAACAAGGTTAAGAACATTTCTCCTTTACCTGGTGCTTATCCTATTGTCTTACACTGCAGGCTGAGTCAGGGACTGCATGGGGATAGATGAACAACACTGATTTTAATAGTCTGAAAAACGGTATCAAGGGCGAGACTGAGAAAATACATATGCAAATATGTAAAGATCCGTGACTGCCTGTTTGTAAATGAAACCTCCCTTATGGAAAGACTACAAGACCACTTGGTGTCACTCTTGTTCCAAAGTTTCCTGTGGGCCATGTTTCAAATAGCTAGCCAACAGGGAGTTTCTGCAAAATTTAAGTTTTTATACCCCTAAAATTTTATGTCCTGTACTTTTATTATGTGCTCTGCTGTCCACTAGGGATCATGCTGCTAAACTTATTTTCTCTCAGCCCACAGGTTTCTGCTGTGTGGAGTTCTGTGGTCAAAAGTTACCACCTTTCCTGGCATTGCTGCTTTCATGAGTTCCCTAAAACAGAAAATGTGATCACAAAAAGTAGTTATGCCTTTCCAAAGACATTAGCATTGTGATATGTGCCTGAATTGTTACATGTGTGTGGGTTTAAAACTTTATTTTAAAAAGAAATAAGTAGTTATGATTTACTTCAAAATGGTGTTTGATTAAAAAATAAAATCAATATTTCAGAATGCTTCAAATGAACTTCCATGTGCTACCTGCTAAGCAAATAACTACACATCTTTTGGAAATTTTGACACATCATATCATAATGTTTAAACCTTTAACAAGGTATTAAAAAACACCCTTCATTTTAGGATTTTATGCTTGTCCATTGATATTTTAAAACAATCTTTGAGTGTTTGAAGGTTTTACCATTTCTTGCATTTCCATTACTTTTTCTGGAAGCTTTATTTGGCTTATATCTAAGGTTAAGTAACATCCCCTCTTTCATGAAGGACAGAATAACAATCAGGACTCCCAGTGGCTGCAGTGCAATTAGGCAAATATGAATAACAGTAAAATGACATTCCAAGTATGGCAGAGGTAGGACCAGATGGACCCAGAGATCCATTCCAACCTCAGCCATTCTGTGATTCTATAATAAGTGACTACAAATATTCACACTGTAATGTCTCTATATATGTACTCTGTGGTCTTTACTCCAAAAAAGAAGAGCTATTAACACTGGAATATCAAAGAATAGCTTTATAAGGAAGCAGAGAAAGGTAAGAGAGTAAACAAAGTTAAAAACCTGCTTATTATTATCATCATTTAGAGCTGCTGTCCATTTTTCAAAATTGATATAAAGCTAGCTGGAAAACAAAGCACTGTATAGTACAGGAAGGTGATAGCAGTGGGAAGCCTGAATTGTTATTCTAATGGTTCTATTGGAAATAAGTAGCATAGAGAAAAAAATTAAATTGCATTTGTTATTATTAGAGAAATGAGCAATGTCACTAGAGTAAGCAAGAAATGAATGAAATATGTACCATCAGTGATGTGGAGTTGTTGTTGTTTCTTTTTTTTTTAATCAGGGCTAAAGCACATCATTAAGCAAAGAAGGAAAGCTCAAACTGGGGTGAGAGATTTGTCTTTTCTCTGTCATGTTTATGTTATTAATTTATTTTTATTGCAGTTCATACAGTGTCATGGGAAAACAAAAACATTCTTTATGAACTTTGACCTGTTTTTTTCATACACAAACCAATACCATTTAGAGAAACTTTAGTTTATGGGGATGTGATTTTCTCAGTTTCTCTGCTTTCTTAATGACAAGCACAGTTTCAAGAGAAGCAATGGCAAAATTAAACACAGACCTTACCGAACTCTGCCATGCATGTATGCAAACTTGACTTAGATCATACACATCTGATAGTATCTTATTTACACCACTTCTTACTTGAATCATGCTATATTTTTATTGGTCTTCCTGACACCCATATCAAATAAATGCTTTTTTCAAGAGGAGTATGCTTTATAAGTATGTGTGAACTCCAGCTTGGTTTAAATGTATGCAGGTTTCTATACTTCGAACTGCATACCTGTCGGATGTGCTAACACAAGATACATCATTCTTTCTGTTCATTACTTAAAGTTATACTAGATTTAATTCACTCATGGCAATGCAATGTATTTTCAAGAAACTAACGCATGAAAAAGAGAGGGACTCATTTTTGTCTCTATTTCTCATACTGCTTATTTCCCTATTTGCACCCTGTGAAGTAATCTTATTTTTTGTACCTAGGAAATACCTTCACGTTTTCCTAAAGCAAGTGAAGAATCTTGTATCACTTGCAATACAGACCTCTAAGTATGTGCTAAAACCTGTACAAGCCCAAGTATTATTTGCTTATTAATCTATAAAATTGGATCACTGTAAAGTCATATTTTACAGAATTAATTAAAGTAAAAGAAAGCAGTGATCCAGGTACTGTCTTATGTATGAGCTGGTAGAAGAAGCTGTCTGAAGAACTGAACTGTCTGAATCATTCTGGGATTCTTCTGTAAATGCAATAGTAAGCTTGTTGGTTTGTGATGCTTATATCTTTAAAGGTATGCTGTCAGCTCACATTTGCTCTTTTAAAGGCACAAATATTTGAAAATCTTTTCCCAAGGGCATCTATCTATATAAACCACCTTCATTTCTGTGATATCTGAAATTTTCTCAGCATTAAATAATTAAAACAAGTTTGTGCTACATTTGGGCTGACCAAGCAGAGCATAGAGTGGTACAACTGTTTGGCTGAAATGTTTGCTTCATACTGTCCAAAACAGTTACCAAGATAGTGGAAGGTTATGAACTTTCTATTTTCTGTAATACATTTAATTTTGTCTCCAAAAAGAATTCAGTTAGGATTAAATTTGAATAATCATGGCCGACTTGAACTGACAATTGACTCAAGTCTTGACAGACTTGAGTGTAAACCTGTGTATATAAACTGTGTAACACAAGTAAAAATTAGTTATTTGTACTTTTTGTGAACCCTTTTGGGTGAACCAGAATATCATGAGTATTTTTTAAGAGATTTTTGGACACAGGTACAGAAAAGTATGAAGAAAATTTCAGAATTGTTGATGTGCCATGGGAAGAGACAAGAAAATTATTTCTTAGGAAGGAGTGAGATTTACCTAATTACATCTTTACATCACGTCGTAAAAATTGGCATATTGCTGGAAACCAAGCCACTCTGCATGTGTGTCCTAATATTTACCACATTTAATGTTATATAATGAGGGAACACTCTATATACTCCAAATTCTGTGTACTCTGAACACTACACATTGTCATCTGTAGGAGAACTATACTGGGTCTGACTGTGATGGAATCAACCTTCCCCACAGCAGCCCATACAGTATTTTGCTCTGCATTTGTAGCTAAAACAGCACTGATACTTCAGCAGTGTTTTTTTCCTGTTGCTGAGAAGTGCTGACTGAGACTACCAAGACTCATTTCAATCACCCCAAAGCAGCAGGTTATGGATGGGCAAGAGCTGGGGAGGGAATACTGCCAGGACAGGTGACCTAAGCTGACCAAAGGATATTCCATAATGTATGATGTCATGCTCAGCAATGGGGGGAAAGCAGAAGGAAATGGTAGAATGCTCACTATGAAAACACCTGTCTTTACAAGAAACTGTTCCATGTACTGAGGCCCTGTTTCCTAAGATGTGGCCAAAAATCTCTTGCTGATGAGTAGTAGAGGATAACTGTTTATCCTTTTGCTTTCATGTAACCTTTGCTTTTTTAAGTTTCCCTTAATTGGACTGGTCTTTAACTCAACCCACAACTTTTTCTTCTTCTCATCATATTTTCTCTTCCTGCCTTTTTGTGTGTCTGGAGTTGAGCTGCCCATCCACTGTTAAACAGCCATAACAATATTTAAAATTAAGAGCAAAGGAAAGGAACTGATAAACTTCATCTTTTTGTCTTCTTTTAATATCATTAAGTAATAGTTTAAAAGCACAATAGCTCTAGAAAAGCGATTGTCATACTTGAAGATGCAAAATTAGGAATGCTTTGTTTCTGACATTTATGATTTGAAATGTAAATGTATGGTCTTCTAAATTCTCTCTCTTTTCTCCTGTAGCTTTTATTTGGATTCAGGTTCTACCTCTTCGAATTCCTCTGTTGACTCCCTGCCTTCCCTGTGTCTAGAATTTCACTGTAGTTGTCAGGTCTCCATTTCTCATTCAGAGTGATACAGCAGTCTGCACATTTTTTCTACCTCTGCCCTTAGCTGCTCTTACTGTGTGGCTTTGCATTGGGCTGTGGGTAGTGGTTCAGCAACTGCCATATCAGTACAGTCTAGTTCAATTTCCTGACATCCAGCAAAGTAGAACTAGCTGTGGAAAAATATAGACTGATGTCTATAGGATGCCTGTCTAAATAAAAATGTATTCTAAACTTCATATTATTTGCATGAAGCTCAAGGAGGAAAAGAGGAAACATGATCCAGTTGACTTTTTTTCGGAACATAAAGACATAGTAGATCTTTAGGACTGCATGAAAAAAATCTAGCTAAAAATAAAGGCAAAACATTGAGCTTACAATGTTTACTGATACTAAGTAGATCTACATTAGTCCTGCAGTTTTCAGTTAACAAAGAATGCAGTGACACATTGAACAATCAATTAAAAGCATTTATCTGTTCAGCTACTTGCAATGAATTTTCACCTGCTAGCAGAACAGTCTTGAAAAAAAGTCATTACCTTTGATCTCTGTTGAAATTAGAGTGACAAAATACCATTAGCTTCTGTACTGAACAACATGTTAAGCAAGCCAATAAGGAATACACTACTGAACTAAGTATTTTCTGCTGCAAACCCCTGTCAACACCATTAGTGCTGTCATTGATGTAGTAGGCTTATACAACACCTTCCATATTCACAAATGATTTTGAACAACTATGTCTTTAGTGTAGTGACAGATTTAGCCCATTCTCAGGACTAGAGCATTTCTCATCTATAAAATGGCTGATAGACCTGGAACAGTATATCCTAAAGAAGAAAATGTTCAGAGGGCTCTCATTAATTTATATAAAAACCCAAAGGGAGTGTGCAAGGAACACAGAGTCAGTCTCTTTTCAGTGGTGTCCAGCAACAGGGGACGAGGTTGTGGGCACAAAGTGATACAACGAAAGTCCAATTCAAACACAAGAAAACACTCTTTTTTTACTGTGAAGGTGACTGACCATTGTAACAAGTTCACCAGAGAGTTTGTGGGATCTTCTTCCTTGGAGATACTCAAATGACACCTGAACATGTTCTTTGGCAAGCAGCTCTAAGTGACCCTACTTTAACAGAACCTTGATTTGTACCAGATAATCTGCAGAGGTCCTTTCCAGCCTCTGCTGTTCTGTGATTTCATCAGAAATTTCCCTTAGTGGTAGACTGAAATTTTAAGAAGAAAGCTGGAAAAAAAAGTCCTCATTGATTATTATTATACTTAGAAGACTTTTTTTTCAATTTCCTTTTTTTTTTTTTTGTTTTGTTTTGTTTTGTTTTTCTGCATCTATCATTTCCTTAATGATGCAAAAGTTAAATTATGGATATTCATACTGCAAGAAAAATTAATTTCTAGTTTGAATTTGGATGAGTGGTCAGTCTGAGTAAGTAGCCAGGCTTCTTATTTTAAGGTTCTTTCTTGCATCAAATATGTGCTATAGCTAATTAAAAGGTGATCAGCTCAGTTCTGTCTCCATTCTGCTTCCATACTTTCTAAAAAGCAGTTGCTCTGGGTAGTGAAAATTTTGTTCTTGGAACCTGCAGATGCACTAGAAGTGATGTGGTCATGGAAACAATTTTTTCCTTTTAGAAAATGCTGGTTTTTTTCATCTTTGGGGCAGATGGAGACATGACCAGAATACTGGCTATGCTCTGTCTAGCCTACTAATAGATGGATCAAGAAGGGCAAGCAAATGCTTTCTGTGTGCAAATTTGTACATAACAAAAAACAAAACAAAACAAGACAAAAAAACGATACCTCTTATGGCTGAGCTGTCACATTAAAAAATACATGTCCAGAAAGCATAGTGGTATGTAATTTAGAAAACATGTTAAATTTGTGGTTTATTATGTCATTATGTAATTAATGGATGGAGATTAAATGAGACAGAAATACTGCTTTCTTTCACCCTACTGATGAAAATTACTGCACTACTGCTGATTCATTCTAAGCTGTGTAAATTGCTTCAGATTAATTTTAGCATAACTTGCACCAGTGGCTAAGTTTTAGTTAGAGATTTTGAGAAACAATTAAATCTATTAGGAAAAGAGATCTTCCAAAATAACTGATGAATTCCTTCTGCAGCAGCTCAATGCACTAGACCAGGCATGTCCAACACGCAATGCAATCTGTGGGTTATATGCAGCCTGGCACACCCTGCAATGTAACCCACCCCCTGCTGCAATGTCATCATGACAGTGGCTCCTTCTCGTGAAGCAGCCTGACCTGACACAGAGAAGGTGCAGTGTAGTGCTGAGTCTTCTTCTGGCACCTGTTGCAGAAACTCAGTCACATCAAACTCCACACATATTAAGTGTGGCATGTGCTTGTGCCGCTTGGTGAGTAAAATGCAGTGATTGCTGATAATAGTATTTCAACCTGCCCAATGCTGACTCAAAAGAAAACAGAATCCCAAAAAGAAAAGTTGTGGATGAAGGAAGAGCGTTAACAAAAAAATAGACAGATAAGCACTTTTTTTGTCAAAACAAATAGTATTGCACTATGCTTAATTTGCAAGGATATCATAGAATGATAGAATCACCAAGGTTACCATTTACTTAAGGTGAATTTATTAAGCATTATGTGGAAAGCATGGCTGATATAATGTATCCTGATTTAAAAAAATGATTTTTTTCTAAAATCAGTTTGTGCCACTGAACTACAGGCAGATGAACAGAAGAAGCAGGAAAATATTTTGAAATCTGGAGAGAAAATCTGCTAATTTCATTTCTTTTTTTTTTGTTTTTTTGCTTTGCTTTGGTGACAAATGAAAGTACTAATGCTACAGATAGAGCTCAAATTGCCATTTTTATATAGGTAAAGTGATTTTCTTTAACCTTTGCTGACATATCTGGTATAGCTACTGATGACACTCTAGTGATGGCTGGTAAAAAAAAAAGTAGGAACTTATATAATTAATAGAAGATGATGCAATGGCCATCACTAACTCGTGTTTGATGAAATATCATGACATCATATGTCAAGAAAATTTATATGTGAAAGATTTAAAAATTGATACTGTAATGTAAATCATCATCAAAGCTGTGAATTTCATAAAGTCCAAGGGACTGAATCATTGTCAGTTGCAGGAGTTTCTTAAAAGTATGGATGCTGATTATGGGGACAGCATTTACTTTTCTGATGGACAATGATCAAGTCAGGGTAAAATGTTAAAAAGATTTTATGATTTGCAAAATAAAATCAAGTTCTACATGGAAAAAGGAAAGTTTGTGCCAGAATATGAAGGTTTAAATTGGTTAACGGAGTTAACATTTCTGGTGGAGCTGACCACTCCTGTAAATGAGATAAACATTCATCTTCAAAAGCAACTTATCTATGCTAAGTTTCAAACAATAACAGTGTTTTCAAAGAAACTTAAATTATGGCAAGCTGAAGTTATGGCAAATAATGTTTTGATGCACTGACTAAGAACAGTCCTGTGAAGAGCAAAAGATATGCAGCCTTCTTTTCCATTTTGATAAGGGAATTTAAGAATACGTTTCAAGATTTAAAAAAAAGCCGTCAGTTTTTTTATATATTTGCAACTCCATTTTCAGTAGATGTAAATTCATTATCTGGAAATTTTCAAATGGATGGTATAGAGTTGCAGTCAGACATTCCACTCAAAGAAATATTTGGTCATCTCTCCTTACCAGACTTCTATAAGACCTATTATAACAGAGAAAAATATCCCTCGCTTCACAATCACGCTTCATTCATGTCATCACTTTTTGGCAGGATATACATTAGTGAACAATTATGTCAGAGCTGAAGCATAGGAAGAGTAAAATTTCATCAAAAATATCTGACAAACACCTTGAGAACTCACTATGAATTGCAACCACTTCCATTGGACCAGACATTGGTGCATTAATTTCACAGGGTCAAATATCCAACTGGTTTTATGTTGTTGTTCTCTGTTTGTTATGTTTTAATTAAAAATACATTAAGAATGTGTTGTAATTTATATACATTAAGTATATTTTATATTTTACATGTGGCCCAAGATGATGCCTGTTTGCTCAATGAGGCCCCAGCAAACAAATAGGTTGGACACTCATGCCTTAGACCTTAGGTTTACTGCCTATTTTAAACACATAAATCAATTATATTTGATTCAGAGAAATTTAGAAAAAAAATGAGGTTCTTTGCATATTTTTATATATTATGCAAACTTTTCATTTCCTTGGAAATATTATTTGCTATTCTATTAGAACTGAAGACTACTAATGAAAATGTAGAGTTTTGTCAGCAAGTTGCTGCTGCAGAAATTAATTGAATCTCTGAATGCTCTTCTATCTCCTCATTGCTAATTTTAGATTAGTAAAGAACATTTTGTAATTGAGACTCAAAAAACTCTCTGGGCAACCTTCTCCAGTGTTGAACCATTCACGTTAAAGAGTGCTTTCTTATTGTCAAGTAGGATTTCCCATATTTCACCTTAAGTCCCTGGCCTCTTATCCTATCTCGTGCCCTACTCGGGCACCAACTGAGAAGAGTCTGGTTTAGTCTTTACCACAATACTCCTGCCTCTCCATCAGGTATTTATGTACATTGATAAGATTGCTCTGAGCCTTCTCTTTCCTAGATTAAACATTTTCAGCTCTCTAAGCCTCTGCTTGAATGTTAGATATTCCAAAACCTTCATTATCCTACTGGTCTATTTTTGAACTTTCTCCAGTATACTCATGTCTCACTTACAGTCCGGGGACCCAGAAACAGGCAAAGTACTCCAGATGTAAAATACAAGCCATACAACTAATGACTATGTACAGCTACCTTGTAACTGCACAAGATCTTTTTAATCAGTTTTCCCATAAATAACCTTTTGTTGCCCTCTATAAGAGCAGTAGAAAACAGAGTGCCAAAGAACACCTGAACTCATCAGACCAAAGTATCCTGAGGTTTTGTTTTAGTTATTTTCCCCCAGATTTTAGAGGAAACAAATATATAAGCCAATCAGAACTATTTAGCTTGAGATTTCCTAGCACATCATAAATCACATATGTGGAATGAATAGAGCAAGGAGGCTCTCACTGGCAACTAGTTTCTTAACGAAGTTTCAGCTAAGCAAAATTTAACATCCCCCAGGAAATACTGAGACTATGCCAACATCACCAACAGTGATGATCAATCAGTGGAGATGTGTAGAGCAAAATAATTTGCAGGCACAGCACTACCTTTTCAGAAGTACTCTGAACAAGTTATAGGCTGGTCCTCATTAAGTGAATGATGTTTTGCTTCAGAAGAGTATTAAGCGTGGTACTGAAGTGCATTTCATGTCTAGTTTCATCCTGAAAGAATCTAGTTCATGCGTCCCAAGACACTTGGCAATGTGAACCAAAGCAAAGTAAGTGAAGATGATTGGGATATTCACTTCAGAAGTGTATTCTGAACCAATTTAAATACATAATATGAACACACTACAAGGATCAGAGTTAACTCAGTTGTAAATGCCCAAGGAAAAGAAATCTAGGTCACTTAATGACCTTTCCTCCTTGAAAGTTATTTTCCTGGATAGTCAGAGATTGAATTAATTTCTGATGTATGATCCAATGGCTGTTTTGACCAATTATAACGTTAAGATAGCTTAGTAGGAAATGCATAACTCCCATTTTGATGGCTTTCATTCTTTAAAAAATGTTTGTTCTTATTCAATTAGTGGGGTACTGCCTTCTAACTTCAGTACAGTTTGCATCAAACCTAACTTTCCAGATTCTTTCTGCAGATGCCTTACATGGGAGCAGAAATATAACAAACATCAAGAATTTACAGATGCATGAAATAATGAGGTCACAGAACTCCATGTAAATCAGTTAAATAGAGTAGACCTTTCGTTTTGTTTGTTTTGTTTGTTTTTATATTTGTTAAAAGATTGGTACATAAGAGCAAATACCGAGATTAGTAATAAAGCCTGGACTGTACAAAGTAGAAATCATATTTATTTACTGCATTACTCATGCTATCACATATAATGTGTCTAAGTAAATACATTAACTTTATTATTTAACATTTCAGACTGAAGATTTTCAGCAAATTGTATTTCTATGGTCTGTGTGAAACAATACTATCAGAATAAAAGAGCTGGTTCTTTTCAGTGATAAACTGCCATTTAAACTGCAACTCGTATTTCCATTTAATCAGGGAACTGTGAATTATAAAGTGAGTTGGAATACAACAGTTTTTAAAATGCAAATGTTCCAGTACTTGGTATTTTCAAGCTAAGATATACTCTTAATCAATTTCTGTAATTAAATATTATTTGCAGCTTGATTACTTTTAATAGCCGTTTCATAGTACCTATGTTTAACATTATATTGGCATTCAAGGATGCTCAGAAGTTTCCTCATAGAGTAAAGCCTGGAAAGGATGAGCATGCAGTTAGAGATGAGAAAGGCAGGTCATTTTTCATATTGTTACAAGAGTTACTTGAAGACATGTAACTATATAGTACTGCAATATCTCATAAAAATGTACAACAGAAAGAACAAAATGGAGAGAAAGGAGAAAGGTAACAAACATCACACTTTTGATTAGCCATCTTGGTCTCTACATGAATGTGATGTTTGAAAGGTCATCTGTCCTTCCCACAGAACTGTTGTTACGGCCTTGCCAGGATGACACAGCTGTGAATGTAAACGATACTGCAAATAAAATTTCTTCTACTTATAGGTACTGCAGAAATACAGTTACTATCTTACAAAGAAATTAAGGTTGTTCAGGAAGATCATTTTATAGATGTATGTGCATTAACACACCTAGTATCTAGAGTCATATTACATTTTATTAAATTACCAACATATACATTGAAACTACCATAGTCTGAAATTCTTTTTCTTATCATTTCATAAAGCTGAGATACTACACTCATCTACCATCAGAAACAGATTTCTCCAAATTCCTTCTCCTGCAAAATGTCATGACTCATGACATCAATATTAGATATTAATTTTGACTTTATCGCATATTATTTTCTTCTTTTCTTTCCTTTAAATCATTTCTTATTGTTTCTATCAGAAGCTGAACACCACAGAGGCAGCCACGTAATGACAGCAGTTCAGAAGCTAAGTACCATTCCTGTAGAATGCCTTATGGTCTCAAGTTGTTGGATGGGGGCTGCTGAGTTTATAGATCCCCGACCTTCTTGGAAGCAATAAATTGAAGGTTTTTCTGCCTTCCTTCAAACATTTCACATTCCTATCCCAGCCCTTCAAGCCATGCACTGTTGGTTTTGTTGTTTTTTTTTTTCTTTTGTGTGTGCGTTATTGAGCTGACCCTTAAACTTATTTCAATTTCTGCATCTGGGAAAAGTTGCATGTATCACAAACTTGTTGCATGATGATACTATGAGAATTAAAGTACTCTAAACAATAAAAATTAAATCTCATCACCCACTACTGTAATTTCCACTAAAATGTTGGTTTAATTCTGAATATACCAGGATAAAAAACAGAATTTTAAAAAAATATATACATGTTTTTTACAGCACAAACATTCACGACAGTATCTAGATTTCAAATGTACTTACCCTTGAAGCCAGTTATTTTATATGTTTACTCTTTTATTACAAGAGCTTAATTGGAAGTTTGCTCATCAGGCTATGGAGAGTTTAATTAAACCCAAAGAAGAAAACATTGAAAGAAAAAAAAAAGCAAGCTCTTAAACGTGCTATTTTTGCTCTAATTTTACAGTGACATTTTTCTCTCTGATTGTCCCAAAACAATAAAAACCCACCCCTGGAATCTGCTAATTTAAATATTGGCAGCTTCCAGGCTTATTTTGCATTCTCAGCCTGGCTTGATTTTTTTTTTTTTAGCATCTCTGAGAGAGCCTGTAGGGCCCTTTTTCATTGACATTCTTATCTCACACACATGAAAAAAATATTTATTTGCTGCTGTTATTCTGTGACTGGGGAAGGGGCCTACTTGCTCACTGCAACAATTATATCTCCTTCACAAAAATTAATGAGAATATGCTTGTGCATGAACCGGAAGACAAGGGAACCTGCCCACCTAGTTCAGATGAAACAAAAAGAGATTTTCTAAGATGATGTTACACTTATTAATCAGAATGCTGTATTTTAAATGGGATCTGAACTTGAAAGTAATAAGCTATTGTTGCAAGTTGTGAGCTTCTACCTGGTAGTAGTCTGTTCTGTGTACGGCCGCTACTCTTGATGAGTATTTCTACATACAGTGGGTTAATCTTCTACTCAGAAAGGGTACATTCAGAGCTTGAATGCTGAAATCTTTCTTAGTCACAGTTTAACCCCAGCAGGCAGATCAGTACCACACAGCTGCTGGCTCACTCTCCCCAGGTGGATGGGGGAGAAAATCAGAAAGGTAAAAAATAAAAAATAAGTGCGAGAACTCGTGGGTTGAGATAAAGGCATTTTGCTAGGGGAAGCAAAAGCTGCACATGCAAGCAAAGCAAACCAAGGAATTCATTCCGCCACTCCCAGGAAAGCAGAGCTCATCAAATGTAGCAGTTTCTTGGGAATGAAAGTACCATCACTCTGAACATCCCCACCGCCCCTACTCCCTTTCTCCTTTACGTCAGTTTTTGTTGCTGAGCATGACACCAATGGATTCACCAAGGGGAAATCATGCTTGACCAGCCTGATAGCCTTCTGTATGATGTCATGACTGGTTGTGTAGATGAGAGAACAGCAGTGGATGTTGTGGGTCTTGACTGAAGTTTCAGTAAAACTTATGACATTGTCTCCCATAACATCCTTGTAGCTCAGGAAGTGTGGGATAGAGGAGTGGATGCTGACCTTGGATGCTCCAGCAGCATAGTTGGAGGCCTGTAGCTAGCAATGTTCCCTATGGTACTGGGTCCAACCTTGTTCAAGATCTTCTTCATCAATGACCTGGATGAAGGGGTAGAATGCACCCTCAGTCAGTTTGCTGATGTTATAAAGCTAGAATAAGTGGCTGACACGCTAAAAGATTGTTCTGCCATTCAACAAAACCTGGACAGACAGGAATGTTAGGCAGAGGGGAATCTGATGTGGTTCAGAAAGGGCAAGGTGCAGTCTCTATACCTGGGAAGGAAAAACTGTACGCATCAGTTCAGGTTAGGGAATTACCTGCTGGAAAGTAGCTCTGCAGAGGACTACTTGGGTGTCCTGGTGGACAACAGGCTGCCCATGAGCCAGCATTACACCTTTGTGGCCAAGAAGGCCAGAGCGATCCTTTGGTCCATTAAAAAGAGGATATCCAGTCAGTTAAGGGAGGTTCTTCTCTCCTACTCTGCTCTAGTGAATTGTGTGTTATCAACATTATTCTCATCCTAAATCCAAAACACATCACCATACCAGTTACCAGACAAAACTAAGACAGTCTCCAAGCTGAGAGAACTATTTAACCTTTTCTAATCTTAATAAAGTTCCAGTACCTGTGATTTTCTACTATGTGTAGCAACAGATTATACACGCAATTTCCCCATCATATAACTTGAGGGATTTCCATGTTGGCCAGATATCTTCCTTGCAAAAAAACTTGGACCATAGTTAGGCATATCAAATAACTTTTGTATTTGGATTAAATGTTTTGCTTGTTTGTCTTCCCCAGGGACATATTTTTTCCCACTGCTCTTTTGGATTACAGAAACTTTATTAGTTGTATGTTTAAATCCAGACTAAAAAGCAAAGTGATTGCAGAATATTTACACTAAGAAGAAATACTGCAAAATATTCTGTTCTCTGTTTAACTAGTAATAGAGTTGGATTTACACTGTCATGAGAGTTTGAGTCATCATTTACATCATTTTATACTCCTGAATTTTCAGTTAGCAGACTACAGATAACTCACAGATAGTTACAGCCTGCAGACTGTATGATCCCTCCTCCTCTTGTCTTTCAGCAGCATGTGAAAGCCTGGAGAGAAGTTAAGAATTAATTTGAAAGCCCGGGCTGCAGGGAGAATGGTGTGCACCATGGGATAGATAAACACAATAAATAACTATGTCACACTGATTCTTTAAGCCTGGCAGTCTAGAACATAAACAGTAAATCCTCTGAAGAAGTGAAGAAATCAAAAGTGGAACAAAGTGACAAATGGGAATAGAAATTGCTTCAGAACATGGAGATCCACTGGCAAAGACCAAAAAACCCAGAAGCAGAATGTCCAGAAAGCAGTACATTTGTATTAATTTCTACAGTCACTCTGTCAACATTCAGTTATGTTGAAGCAGTAGAAGATACAGCGAATGGTAGAGACTTTAGAAATGAAATCTTATTTTATTCATACTGGTGTAAATTGATTCCAGTGGAAAATATGAGTTTTATGATGATGTAATAAAAGAACTGACAGTCATTTTTTGAAATTGTACATCTCTTATCAAACATTCTCAATTTTTTTTTTTGTACAGTCAGGACATGTGAAAACAGTGCTGTCACATATAGTATGAGATATAGCAAAGAGTTCCAACTTGCGCAAATTAGTGCAGGAAAAAATGACAAGTGAGAAACATGAGGGAGAAAAACAATGAATGTTTAAAAATTATAAAAAGCTTCTTTATGTTCATGTTAACATGGAACTGATTCTGAGTGTGAAAAAGAAAAAAAAATCCTGGAAAAGTCATAGAAATGCGTGAGAGAGGAACTGGGAGGCCTTATTTTTAAAGGCAACACATATGCGGTGCAAAGATGCATTTATGTGAACAAGATTCCCTAGATGATCAAGAAACAGAAATACAGTTCTCCAAAACTAGAAATAAAAACAGAGGGTACCTCTTTAGCCAAGATAATCCTGTTTCGGTTTTCTACAAAGACTAACAGCAGAAGTAATTGCCCATGAGGAAGTTGCATTCTGATTTAACTGACACCATCACTGACCAGAAGTGCTAGCAAATTAATGGAGGCAAATGGAGACACAGCACTTAACACAGCAGTTGACAAGCAAGGCTTTTAGTGCATGACAATGGTGATGCAATAACGGATGTAGACCTCAGCAGTGAGCAGTGTCTGGTAGAAACTGACTTTATCATGCCAGGAGGGAGGACAAAACTATCCATGTTTTAGACAAAAGGAAGTGCTCAGTGTTCCTTCTGAATGCCTGGATGAGAAGGTTTGGGAAGATATGCTCTAGCTGAGCTGCTGAAGGGTTAAAAGGAGAATGCAAGCAGGCTATACAGTCATATGGATGATAAGTGAGAGCCTGACAAGATTTTATGGACCTGTTCTTATACCTCAAGTGTCTCCTTGAGAAACAAACTGTGGAGTGGCAGGGCTTGAACAACCCAGCACAGAGCATTTCTGCCAATAGACTTGCTAATACAGCAATGAGGACTTTAAACTATTGTTTTGTGGGGACTGGAGATCAAAGCAAAAGAAATGGACAGCTGGGAGGAAACACATGTGGAACAGCTTCATGGGGAAGTTCTCTCATTTTCTCTAAAGAAGCATGACTCTCATTTTCTCTGAAAAAGCATGACTTGATTAAGCATCTATGTGCTCTGAAGCAGACTATGGGGAAATGAGATAGGCTCATGACACAGGAAGACCACTTAAGCAAACTCAAAATACACTAATTCTGCCTGACAAGAAATTTTGCATCTGAGGATACTGACAAAGCTGGCTGATGTTGTTCTGAGACTGTTCTGGAAAACAGCAGATTGTATATGTATCTTCAAGAAGAGAAATAAGGAAACGATGGGAAAGTAACTTCAAGTTCCTGAGAATTTTCTGGGACAAATCCATTTAGAAACCATTTACAGGCACGTGAAGATACTTTGCTCAGTGCTTGCGATCTTGATTTCAGTGAGGTTTTTAAAAATATCTCCAGCAGGATTCTTATAGTGAAGATAATGATGCACAAACTATGGGGTGTACTCCAGAGTGGTTGAAAAGCTCTCACAAAGACTAATAAACGTGAATAAAATTGCAGCTATTGTCCAGTTACTACTGACATTTCCTGTGGGTTGACACTGGAGCTTGTACTGTTTAGTGCCCTGCTTAATGGATCTGGGTGGTGAAACTGAATGACAAATTCAGCAAGTTCATGGAAGATACCAGGCTGGAATTCTCATCAGTTTGCTGGATTGGTCTACATTTAGTGGGAAACTGGCAGACTGGAGATATGAGCTGACAGGAACTGCCTGAATTTCAGTAAAGACAAAAAAATTGTTCTGTGCCTAGGTAAGAATAATACCACACAACAGTACATAATGGGCACCAGCAGCTCAGGAAACAGCTTAGTAGAAAAGGATCCGACAGTCTTGGTCGACAAGTTCGACAGAAGTCAGCTATGCACCCTTGCACTAGTGAAGACTCGCTGCATTCTGGACCACATCGGCAAAGTGTAGCCGGTTGGTCAGTGTAAGTTATAATAACTATCTACTTGGCTCTTGCAAGACTGCAAGTAGACAAGTTTATCCAGTTTTGAATTTCTCTGTACAAGAAATTCCTTCAGAAGAGGAGTCCCAAGTTGATTAAAGAGTAAGTATGAGAGGAGGCCAAGAAGACTGTCTTTGTTCAGCTTGAAAAAGTGAATGCTAAGGGGTGATCTAATGTTGTCTTAACCACCTAACAGGTGGCTGTGGAAAGCACAGAGCCAGTTTCTTCTCAAACACTGTGAAAGAGCAGGAGGTCATGGTTAAAAATTGCAGCAAAGTAAATTCCAGTTAGTTATAAGGAAGGCTTTTTTTTTTTTTTTTTTTTCCCCACTGCAAGAATGATTAAACACTGGAACAGGTTGCCTTGGAAAGATGCCAAACTATCATTGGTGTTATCTGAAGTTTGAGAAAGTCCAGAGCAATCTGTTCTGAATTCAAAGTCACTTCTCTTTTGAGTATAGACTCGACCTCCAGTGCTCATTCCAAGAATTTATTTTGCATTAAATTATAACTGAATTAAAATCACAAAGTCTTAGGCTGTTGTGTGAAAGAAGAGAATCTCAATTTCTGCTTATAATACCTAACCTTACCATGAAGGCTCCTCCAAAAGTAATGCCTCCTATTTTGTTAGTTTGGTCCATGATGTCAGAGGCTGGTGTTGGTGGTATGGCAGTAGAGGCCGAACCTTCCCATCAATATTCTGTTACATCTCATTGCCCTGTGACAGATGGCAGAAGAGGGGCAGTCTGACAAAATGGTGCCTGACATAAAAGTGGTTATGAAGCAAAAGCTGTGTCATTTAATTCCTCTGTGTAGAAAATATTGCATCCACTGACATTCATAGACACATAGACTCTGAACATTTATGGAGATCAAACAATGGATGTGAGCACAGTGAGGTGGTGGGTGGTGTATTTCAGCAGTGGACTGCAACACTGGGTCACCTCCACCGCTGCAGATTTTTATGAGTGCAGTACTCAGGCTCTTATTAATCACTGGTGAAAATACATAGCTAATGGTCTTCACAATGTTGAAAAACAGTGTTTTGTAGCTGAGAATGTGCTCTATCAAATAGTGCTATTGTGTTCTTTGTAGCTGTTGTGTTTTCCATGGAAATAAATAGGAAGAATTACTTCCATAAAAAAACATGTATTTTTCATTGCCTGATATTTGAAATAAAATACTTTGAAGAATGAATAATTTCATTCAATCCTAATTAAAAAATACTGTGGAGGTGATTGGAAACAGGAAAATTCTAGTAGTTAAATTAATATCTTTAAGCTTCTACACTAGCATACTTTAATACAGGTAAAACTGTCCTCAAAGTAGTTATACTTCATTACCAATTTTGTGGTAGACTTTTGAAATAATATTCAAATTGAACTTCCCATCTGCACCTATTTTCTTCTGAACTGCAGCAAGGAAGAAGATGATTTCATACCTATTTTGAACACATCTCATATCTAGTAGAGAGGACCGTGATTTTTCTTGTCCTAATGTCACATCACTTTTTCACTTTTTCACTTTTTCACTTTTTTTTTTTTTTTTTTCCAAATTGATTTTCTTATCCAAAGTTCTTTCTAAGTTCTAAGTCCTTGCTGGATATTTTATACGTCTGATAGACCATTCTTGTGCTTCAATTATTTTTAGACTTTCTTGTACACCCTTTCTGACCTTTTTTACTCTTTTGTTATTTATTCCTAGATGACATGAATAACCTTTGGATAGAAGTTAAATTTGCTTTAAGCACTTCCTTTTCCCTTCCCTGCCTTTTCACTGTGTTATTACTCCTCGCAGCTTGCTGGGAATTCTTAGATTCAATATATTATATTTTATCAAATTCTGCTCCTTTCACTAATACTTAGAAACCTACATATTTAAACAATCAGTCCTTCAACAAACAAACAAACAAACAAACAAAAGAACCAAAAACCCACCACCACAAACAACAGCAACAACGTGTTTTTAAAAATGTAGGCAAGTGTTACTCATTTGATTTTTGTGGATGCTGATCCACATGAACCTGAAAAAACTTTCGTTGTCTAAGGCACAAAGGATGGTGTCCTATTTCAGCTGCAATCCGAAATTCTATCATAAGATAATTAAGTATATCAACAATGTTTGTTACACTGTTTGATTTGTAATCATGTAGCCCTGTAATACAGTATTATCATTGCTAGTAACAGGTCATGGTCTTTGTACTGAATTCACAAGGTTTCAGGACTGAAGCTAGTCTGTCTCAGCTTGTCCTGACATGCATGTAGCTTTATTCCACATAGTTTAGCAGCGATAGAAATCGGACCAATTGTGGTGATCCTGACCAGAAAACTGTTGTATATTGAGGAGTTAATGATCCACAGAACAGTGGACACAAGAAGTGCTGTGCATCATGCACATACAGCATGATTTTCAGGCCCATGTTGCTGCACATCTCTTCTGCCTGTAGGATGAACTTAGCAGGCTAATTGCAAGAGATGAGCTCGTAGACAGCTGTTAACTGGCTATTACACCTCCTGAGAGTTATTGCCTTTATCTAGAAGTGCAGAAAGAAGTTCTCAAGTGAACACCCTTTTCATTTGATAGTAAAAATATTTGAAAAGAATTGTATTCTTTTAACAAAGTACTGTAAGAGTTCAAATGACAAAAATGTAGTAGTATTTCTGTGTATACGATCTGCATAGTGTACTGCACCCTGTTTGAAACCCCATTTAATACCAAGGAACTTGGATTTCCCAGCATCTGAAGGGATGTAAAATTATCTATTCCACCCTCTTTTGCTTTATAATCTTGACTGCAGTAAAGAGCATTTTAAGAGATACTTTTCAGAATCTGAGTGCCTTTCTTACTCAAATCATAATGAACTTTGGAGTAACACACTAGAAGCCAATGACTAATTTATTTTACTTCTGTTTATATTTTTTGTGGCACAATCACAGTTTTATATAGATAGCTGTAATAAGCAGTTGTTCTATATAGAATGAGATCTTTATGACTTTGCAATGCTGATATAATATGGAGAAATACAGGTTGGCTATAACTGCAGAGACCTTGAGCAGTGAAAATGCAGAATCTGGCATAGGGAAGTTCAGACATGGAGTAACAGGACACAAGCTTGGCATTGGAATCTTCATAGCTACAAACAACTCATGCATGGTCAGTCAAAGAAATGCAGAGTCAGAGCTGGAAAAAATATGTTTATGGGTAGCAGTAAGAACCAAGTAACACAAATAAAAGACATCACATATGGTGAGTTTGCATATAACATGGAGCTGCAAAACAGTGACTCAACAGAATAGAGAAAAATAGAATAATCAGATTAGAAGAGATTTTCAAAGATCATATAGTATAGAGAGGAAGAAAGAGAAAGGTATGAAGGCAAGTTACAAAACGTACAAAACTGATCCCACATGGATCTAGACTAAGGAAAAAGCCATTGACTTGAACGTCACACTCCTTCCAGCCATAATTCAAATGGCTGATAACTCATATAAATCTCCACCCACGATACAAACACTGACCTTAGGACACCAAGGAGTAGAGGGAAGTGTAGAAGTTGTTTATAGAATGATTTTAACTGTGCCCGTTTTAAAATTATTATTTTATTTTCCTTTTTTTTCCTGTAACAATTAGATCTGGGATAATGATTAGACTCACAACATCCCAGCAATGAATTCTTGGCTTTTCTTACATAAAATCTGTGCTTCAACTTTGTCTTTAAACAAGGTTTTGAATGTAAAGATATAAGTATCTTACCTGTCTTGGCTTTCAGTACAACTTGTTTAACAAAACTGGCTACACACCTGTAAATGTGCTCACATTTTCATTGCTGACACACCTTACAGGAAGTAGTTCCCACATTTAAACTATGTTTAATATAAGGTAACAGGTAACATTGCAAATTTTTTTTGCTATCACTGAGCTACAACACCTCTTCTCTTTCTGGTGATGCACACAGTATCAAAATGTACTTAGGAAACTGTGAATCTGTTGAAACAGCACTGCTAAACAGCCTGTCTTGAGTTACACTTGTAAAATGGTAGTAAATAATACGTGAAATAAGGAAAATCTACTCAAATGTTTTTACACGTCAGGTGTATACAAACCCTTAAGAATTTCAAAGAGAAAATTCTCTAATACTGCTGGTGAAATCCTGGACTGTTAACTCTTTGCATTTCTAATGTTACAAAACTTCCAATCAGCATAAGTAGTCACTGGGTATAAAGCAGGGCTCTGAGCCGGATATATGAAAGCAGAGGTGCTCCTTTCTTGCTGTACCCTCTATGGCCAACAAATAAAATATTTTGAGAATATTCTTAGTTAGTCCTTTTGCAGTCCTTGGCCATCAGGACACAGTGAAACCTGTAGCTGTTCTATAGACTTGATGAGAGGAAATCTTGCAACACAGCCTGAGAGATCGAAGGCTTAACTTTGTGTTTGCTTTCCCTGGCCCCTGTGGACAAGCAATACCCAGCATGCAGCTTTAGCTCTAGTCTTCTTTATTCTCATAAAACCTTATTGATTTGTATTAATCTCTCAAAGTTGGGCTCTCTGTGTCAAATTTGTGCTATAGTTTAATTTCTTATTCATTATATGAGAAGAAGTTTTCTTCCTTACCTCGTATTTTTAGGCATATATAAAGTACAAAGGTGGCATGTGTGTTTGGAAGTATGTTTCTGGATATAAATATGCACTTAAATATTGCAAGAACAGGAGAGAAAACATACACTCAAAGGTTAAATGTGTTTGCATTTAAAGATACATATAAATAAATACATGGAAGCATCTATATATGAAGAAGTATTAATATCCTACAAAATAACATCTCTTTATCTTATGTGCAATACAAAAAAGAAGAAAAACATCTGATATTTGTGATGTGACCTTATAAGTAGCCAAAGCCTTTAAAAAAAAAAAACAAAAAAACACCACATAAATTCTCATCCAGTTATGCTGTGTTACTAAATGTCTCCCAGGCTCCTACTTCCTCATGTGCTTCTTTTTATATCCTACCCATATATCTACTAACTCATTCAACTTCAATTAAATCAATTACAAATCCCCATGGTACCCTAATTAGTGAAATACTTTTAACCACATCTATCAATAATTATTTTGAATATCTCATAATGTCATAGATAGAAAAACACTCAAGTGAAAACTAATTAATTGCTATCAACAAAATGAAGCGATACTTACATCTCAAACACCATCACACCCCCATGATTAGCTAATACATTTTAAATGAATGCAAACGATGTGGTGGGAAAAAAAAAAAAAAAGAAAGAAAAAGAAAAGAAAAATGAAGTATCACCTGTGAAGATTCTTCTACTCTGGTAATATGAGTGAAAAACTTCTTGCTCTGACCCCAGGTTGTTGTACTTACTGCAAATCTCAGTCATAGCTTACTACAGTGAAAAGAAAAATAATTCAGGAATCCATTTCTCTTGCACTTAAATAAAGAACTATTGTGACAAAGCAGGTAGTAACACAGAAAAGTAATAGACTGTGCAGTAGCTGCCTTTGGTGCTGTTGTGCAGACATTGTGTGCAATGTCTTTTCAAGAAAGGATTTGGGCACGTGGGCCAGAAGACCTCTATACCTGGCAAAGTGATAAAGATTTGATCACTAGAAAGACTGTTTACTAGTGATTCTTGTTACATATCATGTGAAAGCAACAGATACTCTCTGTTGGGAGGAACTGAATACACTGAAGTATGCCCTGGTCTATCTGATGGAATGTTTTGTAATGGTTATAACACAAACTTAGGTTAGTGAATTAAGTTCCAGTTTTTTGTATTACTGTAATATTGACAAACATCACTATTAGAAGCATTGTAACAATAAGAATGTGAACAAACACTGAAGTTTCCTTGTGGATGGTCAAAGGCATTTTAGTGAAGTTAATACAGTCATTAACTCATGTGAATACTATTAAAACAGAATATTCCTGAAATTAATATTTTTGTGTCCATGTTTCTTGAAGTTCTTTACCAGACTTTCGGGCCCTTTTCTATCACCTGGTGAGGGGGAAAAAGTCTTTCTCACAAAAAATCAAGCATTGACCACAGTGGGAGAGGGTGGAAAACATTTATTTCAGTAGCAGAAAGAAACCTTTATTTAAGGAGATGTTTCCATCTCAAAGCCCTGAAAATGATAGCGACCTCCTGTTCCGTTGTATTCTTCCTTGTCTACTGCCACAACTAGCTGAAATAAATCTCCTCTTCCTAGTAAATGTATTTCCACCAAGAGAGAACAAGTTATATCTAGATTTGTTAATTCAGATTCTACCTAGAACATTGTGGGTTTACGAAATATTTAATAAAAGAAAATAAAGACTGGTAATTAAATGTTCTATCTTAACTCACAATTACTTCACTTCCTCCATTCTTATTTCCTATTTTTCTAATTTAATTTTTCTAACCACAATTCTTTTTCTTTCTCAATAAAACTTGCAACCTTTCCCCATTGAATACCTACCAGATGATATATGTCATCAAACACCAAGTTAGTTACTTACAAATTCTCTCACTAAGTTGTGCAAAAGAACCATGCAGTGACATTTGTATGCAAATTTAATAAAAAACTAACCATAACTCAGCCAGGAGCAGACTACTTGGACAGTGATAACTGCCTAATTAACAAGACTAGCAGAGGAAGATGGCATTAAAGTACAGTATGGTAAATGAAAACAGACTGTTTGCTTCTAAGCTCATACATGTTTCAGATTTCTTTTAGTTTCTTGTTTGTCAGTAGTATTTACCTGAGCTGGCATTAGCATCAGAGCTAAATTTATGAATTCTTATTGAGCACAAATTTGAGTCTGAACATGTTACTCAACTTTTCACTCTTTGTTTGAAGTACTGTGTGATAATTTGATTTCATATTTGGCAATCTGTACCAGTTGAGTTGTTTGATATTTTTATAATGAGAATACACAGTAGAGCTGATTTTTTTTTCCACTTGCAGTAATTTGAAGCTGGAGCAATACAGCAAATAGACATTGTGTAGAATGACATTTCCACTTTACAGTTTTAAACAGAGTCCTCATTCATTTTCAGATGAATGAAATAATACCATGTCATGGACTTAGTCTTATCAAAATCAATGACATAAAATTATGATTATAAGACATACATCCAATAGAGAAAACATCTTTTCCAATTTATAAAGTTAAAACTAATATCAGAAGAAACTGCAATTTTCCTTTTGAACTTCTTTCAGACACCGACAGGCTAAGACAAAACTTGAGATGAAATGTGAGAGAGAAAATGGCTCTCTTAAGGAAGTCCAGTGAAACAACAAACACATTTGGTTACATTAGCATTGATTCTCCATGACTGTTTTTCCATGGGAAAACCATCACACAATTGTACCCAATTCTGGTCCCCCAAAAGAACTTTTTTTTTCCCTCAGATGTTGTTTAAGCACAACATCTAGCTCCATTTAAAGATACAGTCAAGTTTTGATTTTATTGGAACAGCTGTAAAGATAAAATAAAAGATAGTAAGCCATTTTTTCTTCACTACCTGAGCAATTCTCAGATGCTCTAATTCCCTTTTTCCATGGCAATGTTTATTTTCATATCTGCCAACTTGAAAAGGCACACTTGTGCAACATTATGCACTAGTTTGTGTGCACTGAACCCTTTATATGGCATGCCACGGTCTTATCAAAACTGTTTACGGATATCAGAGAATTTAAAACTTTCTGCCATTTTCAACTGTTACTCCACAACTGTCACTAGCAAGTCTGAAGAGAACAACAGTTCCAGTACCCTCAGTCAATCAGTTTGTATTATGCACTATGCAGCTGTCTTGATGTACACTTCCATGGAGTCTAATCCACTTAAAAATCTGTTCCAATCCTTCTCATTCCAGATTCTTTCTCACTCTCTAAAAAAATAAAAAATAAAAAAAAAATAAAAAAATAAATTAAAAAAAAGGAAAAGGAAAGAAAAAGGAATAAAAAAGAATTGTTATTTCAGATAATCTCCAATTAGAGGCATTAGAATACACACACAGTGAAGTATCTATCCATATGTAACATCCAGAATGTCTATAAATTTAGTATGTATATTAGTTGACACTAACCTTCTACTGGTAAAGCTGAGCTATTCTCACTTTGACAACCATCAGTAGGAATCTATTGTATGGCTTTTTTCAGGTTGACAATGAGTAATAGAGAAAACAGTGGGAATAATGTTTGCTACTTAAAAGGTAATTAACATGATTTGTTTGCTCTTAATAGTACGAATTCATGTTGTTTCTAAAGGTCAGGATCAGAATCAAAGTCACTGTGAAAACTAGGAAGAAATTAAGAAGATGCATCAAGTAAGCATTAAGCATATACATTTTCAAGGGTAACATTATAGAAAAACAATTAGTCAAATCAAAGTCATAACTAAACAGCATGCATGAGTTAAAGGCAATATTATTTAAAATAAGAAATAGATCAGACAATAAACTACAAGCAAGCAATCAGAACACAGAATCAGAAGTTTGAAAAATTCAGTGTTTCACACAGTCCACCCCCTTATTCCAGGCCAGATTAACTACACCTTGTGTCACTCCTGACACTAACCTGTTCATAAAAACATCTAGCACTGGAAAGCCCAGGCAATTCATTCCAGTGCTTGACCATACTTCTTTTTAAAATATTTTCCATTCATATCTAACCTAAATCTTTCTTGCTGCAATATGCATCCATTCATTTTTGTCCTATTCATCACTGTCATAGAAAAGAGATTATTCTTTCCTCTTTGCAGTAATCTTTTTTGCTTGTTTTTACATTTGAAATCTATTACCTTATTTCCTGTCGCCTTCCCTTCTTTATGCTAAAAAACACAAATTCATTCAGTTTTCTCTCACAGATCACATTTTCAAGACTTCACATTTATTTTCATTGCTTATAATCACAAGCAGTCTACATCTTTCCTGGAATACTGCTTTTCCTTTGCCAAGCAATAGATACTGCCTTGCATCATGTGTTTGGTAAGCCAAGCTTCTAAGCTGATAATGAGGAAATTGCCCATTTTTTGTACTTTTTTTTAATTGCTGTTGTTGCAGCTCCATTACATGTGTAATGCACGGCTCTCTTGTCATCTACTAGGCCTAAAATCATTACCCAAAGAAGTCCTAGCCAATTGTTCCTCCTTTTGTGTTTGCTTAATCGCTATTTCTGATGAGGGGGTTCTGAGTGGGGTTTTTTCATTGCACGTAACCCCACTGAACAGCATCCAGTTTTCACATTGGCCATCGTTCTAATTTGCCAGAACAATATTGAATTCAGAGCATGTTCTTCCAAAACATCTCTGACTTGCAATCCACTATTACTTGGATCATTAATAAGTTAAATAAGGTGTCGGTCTATTACACTGAATATATGATTAGCCTCAAAACTGGAGTAGATCTCTGCAGAACCTTACTCAGTAGATCCTACATGGAGCAGTTCTCCATAGTTTATATCCACCTTCTAATATTTTCTCCTAGTTATCCATGAGATTGTCATCTGAAACAGTGTCAAAAAGCTTTATTATATTCAAGACATAACTTGTCTACTTTTATGTTTATCTATAAGGCCTGCATGCCTGTCAAGGGAGGACATCTGACTGGGTTGACATATTTTGTTCATAACAACTCACCACTGGCCATTACTCACCTCATCACTATGTCCTAAGTGTTTCCAAATAGTGTGATTGCTTTTCTCTCCAGCTGACATACAAAGAATCAAATTATTTAAGAGTACCAGGAAACTGAAAGAAGCAGCTCTTTCACTTCAGCACTACCGCTACCTAAAAAAGCCTCTTTCAAGAGAGCTAGACTAATCTGTGCAGCATATAAACCTCCATTTTTGTTTGAAATCTGAACTAAAACATTTGGCTTGTTTTGTATTACTTGGTACTAAGGAAATTATTTGATATATATCATGGTTAAAAATTATTACCTCTCTCTCTCTCTCTCTTTTTTTTTTTTTTTTTTTTTTTTACTTAATTTAATTTCTCAAGAACATGCAAAATTGTTTCATAATAAAATTAGTGAAATCATAGTTACACATTGTATAGTAGCAGTACTATTCTATTTTTTTCATGAATTAAGAAAATCTAGAATCTTACCAGAGCTGTGTTAGATTTCAGGGTTACTTAATCAGCTTCAACCATGTTGACCAACAGCAGACACATAGTCAGTATAGACATTCATTTTTATAAGATCTCAAGAAAAATGAATAAGTGAAGGGCTGTTATACAATACAGAAAAGGTTGCCCATCTATTTCATCTATTTCTTGTTCACTCTCTCTTGAATCTGTAATCCCTTCCTCGTGGATTCCGTGATCACTTAGCTATGGCTTGGCTTCTATGATGGAAGGTGTCTTCATTAGTGTGCCCATACAAGGTCTTCAGTATGAGATCTGTGTATCTGTTGTCTTGAAGCAACTTTGCTGAGGATAATCTGCCTCATACTTTTCCATACATGCTCAAACTTTTTATATAACTTTCATAATCCAGTATAAGTGTGTATCACACATTTCCTAATATTGTTCTGATATCGACCTGGAAATATTTATAAGTTCCATATGATACTGAACAGATAGCAAAGATAGGTTAAAGAATCTTTCAAAAATTTTAATTTACTGAAATCCTCTGTAAAAGGGCATCGTCCTTTTAAGAAGTCAGTATTTGCATGTGTTTATTTCATTAATACACCCCCACAAATTCATTAGTCACAGAATATACTTCTGAAAATTTTCAGTACAAATAGAAATATGCTATTAAAAAAAAAAAAAATAATTGTACGTGGTACTAGTCATCCCAAGTAAGGGGTTCAGAACAATAGATGCAGTAAATAGCCTTTGGGTTGGCTGTATGGGACCTCATACTCAGACAAAATCATAATTCCCCGTGATCAAGATTTTTCCATTCTGAACTCTGTAACAAACAGACAGCAGGCAAATTCTCTGCTTTGTGCCAAGAAAAACAAATGTTTTTTGCAACACAAAGAAGAAAGAGTTTCCTAGTCTGGGCTAGGGAAGAACTTTGCTTCATCAGCACTTCTTGGAGAAAAATGCTGCTGTTCCATGCTGAAAGTGAGAAAAGAGGGACAGTGAGAGGAAATGTTCTTATAAGCTGCAACATGCTAAGCTATCGTCTCTTTCACTGACAGTTTAGTGAGTTCCCTCTCACATACAAATTGCTCCATTAAATGTTTAAGCCACCTTCATGCCATTCACAATTTGTTAAATTATTATGCAGGCTCAAAACCAGCTGTAATTTTCCAATTATTCAAATGTAAAATAAATCCTTTTCTATTATACAGACTAAATTTGTCTCATTACATAAAGCAGCAGGGAAAAAATGTATTTTTCTATGACTAAGAAAAGTGTAAGATGCTCAATAGCACTCAACAAGATGCTAATAAGAATCAGTTAGCAATTTGTAATTGATCACTAGAGCCAGAAGATTCACTAATCAAATATTACAAGTTAAATATCCTTTCTCCTTTGCTTTTAGTTGATGCTGGCCACTTTCCTTAGAGTTAATTAAATTATACATGTGAAAATATATTTTTGTTAATTTTAATAACATTACAATACTTAATATGTACTAATGAAGGGATCCTGATGTTCACAGTGAATGCTTTATGGCAAAGGCAACATAGTTCATGGCATACAGTCTGCATAAGCAATGAGTGTATAAAAATTGGAGTAGGAATTAAAGTTTTGTCAGGTGTTCCTCAGCTTTTATCTCACCCTCTGAAGTAAGTTGTTAATGAGAAAACTGCAAATTATGAGTCCGTGGTTAAGCTGAAGTATGTAAGCCACATAAATGGTAGAAGCTAAGGCACGTTTATCATTTAGACTTGATCAAGACATCCAGTTGCAATTAAGCACATGTGAGGAGGGGTTTAGAGATGCAGGTTTGACCAACCTGAAGAGAAAATGACCTTACTGTTGACTGAAATATCTAATGAGGGGAGGATTGTAGAAACGACAGAAGTCTTCTCATGGTGTGCAGTGGGAGGCCACAAAACAACAACAAAAAAACACTTAGACAATTAGAGACTGAGAAACACTTCACTGTGGGTTGGATAAATACCGTCACAGGTTGTCTAGAGCAACTGTAGGTTCTCCATCCTAGCTGGGATTCGAAATGAGGCTGGCTGTAGCCCTGAGCAACCTGAACTTGCCTGGTCATGCTTTGAGCAGGTGGTTAGGTACATACTTCCATAGGTTCTTTCCAAGCTACCTACCAAGGTACCAAGGAAAAGATGAGCCCAGGCAGAATGTATTGTGACTTTACTCTGTGGCAGTTGAATCATCATGATTACTATTACTGTGCAAGCAAAGGGTAAGTTAATGTTCAAGTTTAAGATCTTATTGGGTGTTTCAGTAAAAGGAACGAGTGCCGACACCCTGTGGGAAAGCCCAGGCGTTCTGCGGCAAAGCATGACATCTAGCAACAATTGAGTTACCCTAGGACAGCATTTCTGCACTTCCACAGAGCAGATGCTTTTCTGTGAGCACTGTACTGCAGAGATACCTGCTCAATTAGTCTTGTAGAGTGGAGATGAGTTTTCTAATTCCTTTAATCTATAGCAGTAACACTCACCCTAGGCGAGTATGCTGTTTATACTGCTTTCTTTTCCCTTCTAATTTAGGACTTAAAATAACGACATGGTTGCAGAGTTGCTTTTTTGTATTTTTTTTTCAAGCCTTGACAGACAATAAACTAAGATTAGTATTGGAAAAATAAAAATAAAAATGCACTCATACAACTGAATGAATTCAGTTTCTTTTCTGAACAGTAAAAAATAAGAATCCTTATAACAAAGAAATGCTAAATTCATTGTCAAATATGCAGTCTGATGACAAATGTTAATTTGGAGGGTAAAATTAGGAGAGAATGGGACTGAAGTCATAGGAATTCACATATTTATCTTGTTTATTTGTACGTATGTGTATAAGTTTACCATTTACAGAGATAAAAATCTAAAAAATTCTCTGAAAAAGTAGGTATAGTAGACGGTGTATGTGGTGAGAGGAAAGGAATAGTGGGTGAAGAAAAAAAAAACATGTAAAGTAAAAGTATTGTAGCAAACAGTGACAAACCTTAATTCCTAATTCAATGTAATTTCATTTATCCTTCTCTTTCTACTATATATGTATATAGTAAGGCTAAGTTACTGGCTAATATTAATGAGATGATAATCAGATTTTAAATTAGAAACTGCCTATCTCAAGAGGAGAGAATGCTGTTTGCAACAAATTTACATGGTAAGTGGGGAAAAAATTATCTTAACTAGTGTTTGTGCCTTGTCCTCAGAGGGCACAGCAGCCTCAATTTTAATTTGCTTTAATGGCAGTGGGAGATGTTAAGTGCTTTGCTGGATTGGATTCCTTCAGTATGATATGTACAAAACAGCGTAGCTTTGATATAAACAAATTAATGCTTAATTATCTAAATAATGAGAAAGTTCTAATATGCTCTAAGAAACTTGAGAATATTTTCATGCTAACTGATAATACCTAGGGTTGCCCATGGCCCTGATCTATTTTAATTTATTTAGGCTTTTGATAGACAATATTTTTTTCTTTTTTTTTTTTTTTTTCCAGGAGAGTAGCTTGAAAACTCTTTGAGTCATTGGCTTTTGAGAATGATGTTTAGTTTGACTTAATTATGTACCCTGAGGGTTAAGTTTCATCAAGAAACTGTTTCCTACGCAGTAGTAGTTATTTCACATTTAGTAATGTCATTTGTAATGCTAAGAATTTAAATTAGTATTAATTTCTTTGGAAAGTCATTGATATAAATGTTTTAAAACTTGGAGGACTTTTTTTTTCTTTTTATAAATGGCAGTATTTTTTACTATGTACTTTTGATTATAAGCTTAAAGATCCAAAATCTGGCCTCATAATGTTGTGCAACTTTATTTGAATTTGAATTCATTAAATTTGATTTGAGAAATGCTTTCTCTAACACTTGAGAAGGAAAAGAAATGTAGAGAAATCCTTTGCAGCTGAGTTCAGTCCATCGTTTTACATCTGTATGTTTAACAGTAGCATCAGTGAAAGGGAACAGTGGAGTTCATCAACTTAATCATCCAGACTGCCTTACCTTACCCCAGTTTAGATAAGAGTTAATTCTTCTAACACTCATGAAGCAGCACTGTTCTCTGGGTCTGTCTTCAGCCCCTGAATTTTGCCTTAATACT
Organism: Gallus gallus; assembly: GCF_016699485.2. NCBI lineage: Eukaryota > Metazoa > Chordata > Aves > Galliformes > Phasianidae > Gallus > Gallus gallus. The sequence continues at coordinate 90,292,240 of NC_052534.1, read as the reverse complement.
AATGATTTCAGGTTCTGTAATTTGTTCTAAGTGTTTTTGTGTTACCCAGGAGTAGAAAGACATCATGCTAACAACAAAAACTGATGTCAGACTTTCCTATATAATCTTTCTGTTTTTCTACCTATATGTCTTAGAGCTAGCCAAGGGCTCATAGGGGAAGCAGAATTGGGAATTTAGTCTCTCCTTTGCAAAGCTTTTCCGAGCCTGGAGATTACATCAGCTTTCGTAGCACTGCTGTTACTCAGGCAGTGGTGATAGTGGTATCCACACAGCCAGTAACCATAGAGATGATATTCAGTAAGATCAAAAGCTTGGCGTTGAATTTCCACAGCAATGCTGATACAAAAGTTTTGCAGAAGAGGTGTTCTTTTTGTCTCTTAAACATGGCACAACCAGAGGAACTATTATAAAAACTGACTGCAATGCAGTACCTAGAATCTCTACGAAAGCCTGCCATGAGATACTGTATTATGGGGAAAGGAGGATGTGTCATAAATTCAGTGAAGTGATGATCAACACATCATTGTATGCTCCTAGGTTGTGCCATAGTGACGCTTCAGAAGAAACTTAAAGGTAACAATCTTGGAAGAAAAAAAAAAAAAAAAAAAAAAAGCATTAAGGAACACTATATATTTACAACAGCAACATCAGAACAGAACACAAGAACTGAACGTTTTTATAAGCATGGGGGAATGTGTCAGCCCTATTACTGCTGTTCGCTTCACTGGTAGTCCATTGCAAAGTTGAATCTTGTTCCAGACATAATAAATAAGAAACAAAATAACAACAAAAGACCATCATAAGGAGGGAGAAATTGTGCTCTTCAGACAGGAATTAAATGTGAACGATTAAATACAAATACTATGTCATCAGCATTTAAATATGAAACCTCAGGGTATTTTGCATTTGTCAGTGTTTTAGGAAAAAATGATTAGAATTAATGTGCTAACAGGTGCATCAATTCTTTAGAATTCTATATTAGTAAAGAATTAGAAATATAAAATGTACCAATGAAAGCAGTTTTATCCAGCAGTTTCTGTAGTAACATAGTAGTAGCTGACATCAGCTAGAGCAATAACCATATGAGGGTATTCCAGTGTCATAAAAAATATCAATTCATATAAATCAGGCAAGTTTTGACTCTCCTAAACTGCCTAAGCAACTAGAAGGTTATTCAAATGATTTGATTTGCATCCTTATTCAATCTAAACAAATATTCATGGAAAAGATTAAATTTAAAACTTGAAGATTGATGGTGATAATGCATTTTATTTAGTTATCCATAACGCAGGGCCACATAGACCTGAACAGTGCACTGGTATACATTTATCCACATGGAATTCATATGTCTTATGATTAACATGTTTCTTCTAAGGAGGGTCACAGTGTTTCCCTGCTTTTCACTGTGTGATACAAATATTACACTCTTTTGTTACAGATTTTTTTTCTCTCCTTTTCCCTGTGTAATATATGTGTTGTACTCTTTTAGTACAAATCTTTTTTCTTTACATTTCACTATATGGTATGTTGAAAATACAGCATGAAATGATATATTAAACATATCAGATTAAAATGTAGACAAGCATAGGGTTTGTAGCAAAAGAGTACTGTTTGAAGAATCCAGTAGCTGTGGGAGTCAAGCACCACTTTCTGTAAGAAATTTACTCCCCCATTATTACATAACAGTAGGATTGAAAGAGTTTCTTAGTTTCTGTGTTGGCAAAAGTTAAAAATTCTCATGTATGTGAGGCCTCACCTGGAGTACTCTGTACAAGAGAGTAGATGTAGAGTCCTCAGTACAGGAGATACATGCGCCTGTTGGGAGCGTGTCCAGAGGAGGGCCACAGAAATGATCCAAGGGATGGAACACCTCTCCTACAAGGACAGGCTGAGAGCTGGGGTTGTTCAGCCTGGAGAAGAGAAGACTACAGGAAAGAAGGGAACAGACTCACAGAAGAGTCTGTGGTGATAGAACAAGGGGAAAGGGTTTCAAGCTCAGAGAGGGTAGGTTTAGGTTAGATATAAGGAAAAAAATCTTTTACAGGGAGGGTGGTGAGGCACTGGAACAGGTTGCCCAGAAGTGTGGTTGATGCCCCACGCCTGGACACTTTCAAGGAGAGGCTGAGCAGGCCCTGGGCAACCTAATCTATCTGTGGTGTCCCTGTTCATTGCAGGGGAGTTAGACTAGATGGCCTTCGGAGGTCCCTTCCAATTCTAAGGATTCCTTATACAACTGCTCTGTCATTATCAGTAAATGAATCCTTAAGTTATTGCAACAATTATCAAGAAAAGCTTTGAAGCACGTATTGTATCAGAGGCATCACTGTCTACTACAGAAATCAGAATGCAGTGGAGTGCTGTGCAGATTTATCCACATGAAATTAATTACAGCCAAAGTAACTAAGTTTCAAATCACATTAAACATGATTTTGGCATGCTATTTATCTAAAGCATAGTCCCTCCAGAGAGAGAGCACTCACAATATCTCCTCAGACTGAGTTTAATTTTTCTAAGCTGGAAACCACTTGTTAGCTGTAGTAGGAATAACAGTAAGGAGATATCAGTGAAAAACAAAACAAACAGCAACAACAGGAGAAAAAAAAAAAAAAAAAAAAAAAAAGAGGTCACTCTAAGCCTTTAAGAAAAGATTACCTTCACCTGGAGAGATTCTGCTCATCTGAGTCATCACTTGCAGGAGCTTTTGGTACTTACATCCCTCTTGGATCATGAGTCATGCTTATAACTGACAGTTTAATTCTCACAGGTGTGAATGTTCCTTCAAGAGTTTGAGATTCTTGATGACTCTGTTCCTGTTTAGTAATACTGAGAATGGAAATCATTACTGCTTCAGTCGCTCTACCATCCAGCAGCCACTGATGGGAGTTGAAACTGTACATGCTGTCTTTTATAGACCACTGTTTCTCGAAATAAGACTGACTTGGGAAATCAATGCTTTAAAAGTACCTTATACTAATTTCCAGCACTTCTTTGTGGTGGCATGTGCAATCCTTCTGCTGCTTGGGTCCAAACCAGGGTTTAGACTTCTGCAGAGCAGCTCATGGACATTGCTACTTGTCAGGAGTGCAATGAAAGGAAACACTGTATCATGGCACTACACCCTTCGTAGAGGCTGCAGGGCAGCGAGGAAAGTTTGAAGACTTCTGCAAACATGTACATGATGTAAGAATGCAGATTTTGCTGAGGTGTTTGAGCAAAAACTATGATGTGATGTGTAATAGAATCCTATGTTGGGATCCAGAGAGAGAGAGCACTAAGTAGAAGGGAGGAGGCAGGTACATGGAAAGAGAAAAATATGGACCAGGGTAATTCAAAATATTATATCCTTCTCTGTCCTTGGAATTTCCATTTAAAAGAAAATGTCACTCACAGAATTGGAAGATCTTTATATATAGGTTCTGCCTAATAGAGTGTCTTTCTCTGTAATGGTATGTCTATTAGTTGCTTTTTAAAAAATTTATTTAATATTTATTTTATTAACTCTTTCTCCTTTTTCAATTTTGGAGAAGATTGCAAGGGGAAGAAAAAATAAAGAAGACCTTTAGCTTTTGAATAAGGAGCAAAGAACTGTTGAGAACAGAGTAAATCATTAACAGCTAAGTAGGTGTTCTTTTACTTCTTTGCCATATTCTTTTCTCTGCTTTACAGGTTGGGAGAAAAATAAATGTCATAAAAAGGTCATGCTCTTCTTGCATTCATTTACAGGAACAGGCTCCCCAGGGCAGTGGTCACTGTACCAAACCTGTTGGAGTTCAAGCAGTGTTTAGACAACAGTCTCAGAAACATTGTTTGAATTTTAGGTAGTAAGTGATATAAATATCATGAACTCCTTTTTGGAGGCAGGAGTTGGACTCAGTGATCCTTGTGGGTCCCTTCTAATGCTGCATATTCTATGATTCTACTTCAGCAGTGTGCCAGTTTATTTTGAACTAAGTACTTTTCTCAGTACTCAATTATTCTGTTCTTTGATTGCCTTAGCACTGTTGAAGTAGATGCTGTTTTTATTTTTTCATTTTATTTTTTTTTTCCAGGTTTGTACTTATTCTCCCTTTGCTTGGATCATCCTTAATAAGTTTCTTAAATGCTTGGCATCCTCTAGGAGCTCATATAATCTAAGCTCTGTCTTTTTTTTTTCCTTATTTAAATATATGTTTAGAAGTTTATTGTTACATTCTTTTGTTTTTCATTCATCCCATTATTGAGGTTATTTAAATTCACACTTCTTCAGTACATTTCAGATTTCCTTTGTTATGAGATATAAGCTATATTCCCTGCTTCATATCCCTTAAGAATTTTTTGACCTTTGAAGCTGCAGTTCAGAATAAGATTATCAGCTTTCTCCTGCCTTGGGATGCAGAAGTTTTATTCCATCCATACTTATGACATCTAAGTAGTCTGCTGCTCCACATCCACAGAGTCAGGTGGTACTGTCTCTGAATGCTAATAGTCTAATTTAATTATTTCAAGTTATTGGTGCTGGGCCCTTTGTGCTGGATACAGCAAAAAGAATGAACTCTGTGAAGGTAATTAAGGTATGTGCACTGTCCAAATGACTCAAAGTCAGGTCAAAGCAGCATAAGAGCTGCCCCAATTTCTTTTAACTGATAATACTTTCTGAGGGACCATATCACAATCCACTTAAAACTGTTCATCCTCTTATATATCTCTCCCTACCTCCATAGCTACTTAGCAGTAAGGGCATGTTAGAGAACAGCTTTGCCAGCCTTACAACTACTACAGGACTGCCTTCTGGGGGAACAGAGTCAAGGCAAAAGAAAGAAGAGTGTAAAGGTATTATTGACAATCAATGTTTGAGTAGTTGGACAGTATTTGACATGTGTGCAAATGATAAGGAGAAAACATGTTTGTTTTTTTAATACTTATTATGTCTCTACATTCTTTCTCTAAGGTGCTGATTTCACATACCTGAAATAAAAGTACAAATAGTCCAGTTAAGATATGTAATTATGCTCAGATAATGTGACTGTTCAAACAAACAAAAATTGGAGAATTTATTTCTGCCTCTGACAACATTTTTGTTTGTAATTAGTAAAAACTTAGCTAATTTATTTTCTTTTGTCTTTCTGGAAGTAGTACGGTAGAGCAACATTAGCAAATCAAGTGCAGAACACAAATCATTCTATTGTCATCACTTATTTATTACTTGCATACATGAAAACCCTGCTGTGAATATCAGCCCAATAGTGACAGTCTTTTAATCCACTTGTTTGTATATTGAGCATTAAGAGTCTTTGGTCAAGATTTTAAAAGCGATTTTGTCACTTGAAAAAGCAAAATGCCACCCAAATGCACCAGGTAGGCAACAGTAACATACTCAGAGCTGACACTAATCTCCCTAGATTCCTATGCTCCCTAAGGCATCTGTGTTTCTACAGCTGGCATTTTAAAAGAAACCTGACTGTTACTGCCAACAAATTGATGAGAGCCCTAACAGAAGTAAAAACTCTGGGGGGCCATGGAAACAAGATTTGGAATGTTGGCAGGAGAATTTCTATCTTGCCATTAATGTCTGATTTCCTAAATGTCCTCTGAGGGTGCTGAAGATGTGTTACTTGTCATGAGTGGGACACATAAATAAGGTAGACTGGCCAGAAACCTACCAGCCTGGGGTATAAACCATGTGCCTGAGGTTTCACACCTCCTCAGAAGACACATGGTACGCGTACGTGAGGAAGAGAAAATTATATGATGGCTCATATGCTAGGGCTAGGTGGCTACTGTGGAAAATATTAGTGATACAATATCCTCTTTCAGTGTCCTGCCAGCTCCTCTCTTCCTCTTGGACTCCCTCTTCGTGTGAGCCGTAGCACAGATGTTTAATGCAGACACTGTGTAAGACCTCGATATTCTGAGTGCCAGCCTGAGGTTGTATGAGCTTTGCTAGGCTTCTGGTAGCCAATGAAGTCCATAACATTTATAAGAAGTAGCATGAATTTTACATTAACTTTTCTATTTCACAAATAATTTATTTGAATGGTGGGAAACAGTCCTGTGCTTAAAGTAGTGTTAGGAAGTATGCCATTGTTCCTGCTTTCTTTGTTGATTTCAATTATACCAGCATTTAGATAGTTTCTGATGCAAATCACTATTTTGGATCAGTGTGAAAGCATTTATGCGGTAGCACTACAGGAACTGGAAACAGCATCCATGCGACAAACCAGGAATACTGATGTGGGACAAGACACAGCTGACCAGAAGGGGCAAGAATATACTAGGGAGCAAGCTAGCTGGGTTCATTCTGAGGGCTTTAAGCTAAAGCTGCTGGGAGAAGGGGTTGTACTGCTCAGTGACAGAGAAGACTCAGTGATATTTTCACTCTAGGAAGCAGCAGGGGGAAAACTCTGATTCCCCCTGGAGGTTTTTGGGAGGGCTTCTCTAGGAAGGCTCAACTGAAGCACCTCTATACCAATTCAGGCAGCATGGGAAATAAGCAAGGGAAGCTGGAAACTGTGGTGCACTGGGAAAACTATGATCTTATTGCCATCACAGAAATGTGGTGGGATGATTCACATAACTGGAAAACCACTACTGAGGGCTATAAGACTTTTAGAAGGGGTAAAAGCAAGGTGGGGAAGGCAGGGGAGTGGCCCTCTATATTAGGGAGTAGATAGACTGGGAAGCATTCCCTCTGAGAGGGAGAGCTCCTGTGGATTGAGAGCCTGTGGGTTAAAATTAAGGATGGGACAAATAAATGAGAGCCTGTTGATGAAGCCTTCCTGTGTCAGCTACAAGTTTCACATTCACAGGCTCTCATCTTGATGGGGAATTTCAACCACCTTGATATCTGTTGGCAAGGCAATATGGACAGCTGTAAGGGATCCAGGAGACTCCTAGAGTCCCTTGATGGTAACTTTCTGTTTCAAGTATTGGACAAACGAACCAGAAGTGAAGCACTGCTGGATATAGTGCTCACCAGCATGGAGAATATTGTTAAAGATATTTAGATTGGAAGCAGTCTGGGCTGTATCAATCATGCCCTGACTGAGTTCACAATCTTGAAGAATGTGGGCTTGACAAAGAGTGGAGTCAGGACGTTGAACTTCAAGAGAGTGAACTTGAGGTTGTTTAAGGAATTGTTGGATGAGATTTCCTGGGAAGAAGTCCATAGAGACAAAGGGAGCAGAACAAACTGGCTGCTCTTTGATGAAGCTTTTCTAAGAGCTCAAGAGCTCTCCACTGCTCAGAATAAGAAAGCAGACAGGGGAGACAGGTAACCAGCATGGCTAGGCAAGGGTCTGCTGATCAAACTGAGGGAAAAGAAAGGCAAGTGCAAGCAGTGGAAACAAGAATGCTGTTGTGGGTGGCTACAACCTCTTTAGGAAAGACAGGCTGGCGAAGTGAGGTGGTGGAGTCACTCATGTGAGAGAACAACTGGAATGTATTGAACTCTGCTTGCAGGGGGGAATGATGAACAAGTGGAGAGTTTGTGCATAAGAATTAAGGAGTGGCTAACATAGATGACAGTTTTGTGGGTGTGTACTACAGGCTACCTGATCAGGAAGAAGAAATAGATGAGGCCTTCTACAAAATGCTGGAAATAGCCTCACAATCCCTGGCACTGATTCTTATGGAAAACTTCAACTGTCCTGATATTTGCTGGATAAGCAACACACCCAGGATGTTCCTGTAATGTGTTAATGATAACTTTCTGACACAGGTGGTGGAGGAGCTCATGAGGACTGTGCTACTTGACCTTGTTTTTACAAACAAAGAAGGGCTGGTCAGGGATGTGATGGTTGCGGGAAGCTTGGGATGCAGTGATCATGAAATGGTGGAGTTCAAGATCTTGTGTGGAAGAAGTAAAGCAATAAGTAGAATTGCTACTCTGGACTTCAGGAGAGCCAACTTTGACTTCTTCAAAGACCTAGGTATTCCATGGGCTAGAGTGTTAGAAGGTAAGGGGGTCCATGAGAGCTGGTTGGCACTTAAACAGCACTTCTTCCAAGCTCAAGATTGGTGCATCTCTAAGAGTAAGAAACTGGGGAAAGGTGGCAAGAGGCCTAAGTGGATGAGCAAGGAACTCATGGATAAGCTAAAAGGAAAGAAGAAGGTCCATGAAATGTGGAAAAAGCCTGTCCACCTGGGAAGAATTTAGGAACATTGTCCGGGCCTGTCGGTATGCAGTGAGAAAGTCTAAGGCCCTCTTGGAATTCAACCTTGCAACTTTGCAAAGGAGATAAAGGAAAACAAGAGAGAAGGTGTTTTTTTTTTTGTTTTTTTTTTTTTTAATGTCCACAGTTAAAGGCTAGAGAAAATATGGATCTCCTACTAAATGAGGTGGGTGCCTTGGTAACACGGGACACTGAGAAGGCAGAGATTGTGAATGCCTTCTTTGTTTTAGTCTTAAATGCTAAGACTAGCCCTCAGGAATCCCAGATTCTGGAAGTAAGAGAGAGGATCTCAGTAAAGGAAGACTTTCCATTGGTCAAGGAGGACCTGAGGGGATGCCCTCGTGTGCTGACGGAACTGGTAGAGGTGATTGCTGAACCCCTCTCTATCATATTTGAAAGGTCTTGGCAAATGGGGGTGGTGTCTGAAGACTGGAGGATAGCCAATATCACTCCAGTCTTCAAAAGTGCAAGAAGGAGGTTCTGGGAAACTTCAGGCCAGTCAGGCTCACCTCTGTCCCTGGAAAGGTGATGGAACAACTTGTTTTGGATGCTATCTCCAAGCAAGTGAAGGAGAAGAAGGTTATCAGGAGTAGTCAGCATGGACTCACCAAGGGAAAATCATGCTTGATCAATGTGGCAATCTTCTGTGACATCATCACTGGCTGGATAGATGAAGGGATAGCAGTAGATGTTGTGTACTTCGACTTCAGCAAGGCTTTGGACACTGTCTCCCATAACATCGTTGGTAGGAAACTTAGAAAATGTGGGATAGATGAGTGGATGATGAGGTGGATTGAGAACTGGCTGACTGGTAGAGCTGAGAGGGTTGTCATCAGCGATATAGTGTCTGATTGGAAGCCTGTAACTAGAAGTGTTCCCCAGGGGTCGGTGCTGGGTCCGGTCTTGTTCAACGTCATCAACGACCTGGATGAAGGAATCATCAGCAAGTTTGCAGATGATATAAAACGAAGAGGTTTGGCATACATACCTGAAGGCTGACCTGGACAGACTGGAGAGTTGAGCAGAGAGGAACCTGATGAAGTTTAACAAGAGCAAGCGTAGAGTCTTGCACCTGGGGAGAAATAACTGTGTGCATTAGTACAGGTTAGAGAATGACCTGCTGAATGACCTCTATGGAGAAGGACCTGGGTGTCCTGATATACAACAGATTGGTCATGAGTGAGCACTGTGTCCTTGTGGTCAAGAAGGCCAATGGTATCCTGGGATGCATTAAAAAGAGAGTGGACTGCAGGTCGAAGGAGGTTCTCCTCCCCCTCTACTCTGCCCTAGTGAGGCCATATTTAGACTACTGAGTCCAGTTCTGCACTCCCCAGTTCAAAGAAGACAGGGATCTCCTAGAAGGACTCCGGAGGAGGGCCACAAAGATGATAAAGGGCCTGGAGCATACGCGCAAAGGCTGAGTAACCTGTGTCTGTTCAACCAGGGGAAAAGAAGAATTAGAAGGGGCCTGATTAATGTTTATAAATATCTAAAGGGAGCTGGGAGGCAAATGGATGAGGCCAGGCTCTTCTTGGTTTCTGAGTAGAGACAGAACAAGGAGAAATGGAGTAAAACTTGAACATAGGAAGTTCTGTACAAATATGCAGAAGAACTTTACAGTAAGGGTGATGGAACACAGGAAAGATTGCCCAGAGAGGTTATGGAGTCTTCTTCTATTGAGGTATTCAAGATCTGTCTGGATGCCTACCAGCTAAGAAGGACTTATGGATTCTGATTGGTGAAATACTTAACAGGAGCCAGTAGTGTGCACTTGCAACCTGGAAGGCCAATGGTATACTGGGTTCCACCAGAGGAGAGGTAGCTAGCAGGGTGTAGTAGGTCATTGTCCTCCTCTACTCTGCCCTTGTGAGGCTCTATCTGGAGTACTGCATTCAAGTCTGAGGCTCTCAACACAGGAAAGATGTCAAGTTGTTGGAGAGAATCCAAAGGAGGGCCATGAAGATCGAAGGGCGCGTCTCCTATGAAGATAGGCTGAAGGACATGGTTTTGTTCAGTCTGGAGACGGCTACAGGGAGACCTCATTCCAGCCTTCCAATATTTAAAAAGCATTTATAAACATGAGGGAAATCAACTTTTTCAAGAGTAGATAGTGATAGGACAACAGGAAATGATTTTAGAATCATAGAATCACTCAGGTTGGAAAAGACCTTAAAGATCATTGAGTCCAACCATGACCTAACCGTACTACCCTAACAACCCTCCACTAAATCATGTCCCTGAGTACCACATCCAAATGGTTTTTAAACACATCCAGGGATGGTGATTCAACAACCCCCCTGGGGAGCCTATTCCAGTACTTAACAACGTTTTCTGTAAAGAAGTATTTCCTAATATCCAACCTCAACTTCCCCTGGTGCAACTTGAGGCCATTTCCCCTCGTCCTGTCACCTGTCACCAGTGAGAAGAGACCAGCCCCACTCTTGCTGTAGGCACCTTTCAGATGTTGGAAGAGAGCAATAAGGTCTCCCCTCAACCTCCTTTTCCCCAGACTAAACAGCCCCAGTTCCTTCAGTCTCTCCTCATAGGGCATGTTCTCCAAACCCTTCTTTGGACCTGCTCCAGCATCTCAATGTCCTTTCTGTACTGAGATGCCCAAAACTGAACACAGTACTTGAGGTGAGGCCTCACCAATGCCAAGTACAGGGGCAGGATTACTTCCCTAGCCCTGCTCACCACATCATTCCTGATACAAGCCAGAATGCCATTGGCCTTCTTGGCCACCTGGGCACACTGCCGGCTCACATTCAGCCAACTGTCCATCTGTACACCAAGGTCCCATTCCACCAGCTTTTCCAAGGCAGCTTTCCAGCCACTCCTCCCCAAGCCTGTAGGGTTGCTTGGGGTTGTTATGACCAAAACGCAGGACCTGACAATTGGCCATACTGAAACTCATACAGTTTGCCTTGGCCCATCAATCCAGTCTATCCAGGTCCTTCTGTAGTGCCCTTCTCCCCTCAGGCAGATCAAGACTCCCTCACAACTTGGTGTCATCTGGAAACTTACTGAGAGTGCACTCAATCCCCTCATCAAGATCGTTAATAAAGATGTTAAATAGAAACGGCCCCAGTACCGAGCCCTGGGGGACACCGCTCGTGACTGGCTGCCAACGGAAAGGACTAAACTAAAGGAAGGGAGATTTAGATTAAATGTCAGGTGGAAGTTTATTTTACTGAGGTAGTGGTGAGGTGATTGCACAGGCTGCCTAGAGAGGTTGTGGATGTCCTGTCCCTGAAGGTTTTTAAGGTCAGGTTGGATGGGGGTCTGAGCAATCTGATCTAATACTTGATCTAACAGCTGGCAACACCGTGTGTGCCACAGGAGTTGGAACTTGATGATACTTGGTGTCCATTTCAACCTTAGCCATTCTACGGTTCTATGAATTCCTACAAAAATGTGCATTTTTGTTCTTATATTATTGTTTTTCAATTTAAAAGATAACATAGACTTCTTTTTTTTTAAACCATTAAGTTCATGACTACTCATCTGATCTAAAACTGGACAGTATCTTCTCATATCTCTTAAAAAAAAAAAAAAAAAAAGAAACAATCTCCCAGTTAAAATCTAGTAGCTGGATTGCCAAGTTGTTGCCAGGAGCACATTTTTTTATAATTGATTTATGAACTTCTGAATTTTACCTGAAAAAGGAGTTTCTGGTCTGATATATTCTTCCTCTCTCATCCTTTTTACCTCTCATTTCCTCTGAATTATTCTGTATCCAATTTACAATTTTTTTTCAGCAGGGGATTTTGCATACAAATTCTGCACTGCTTTAAAACCTTTTCTCCAATGCATATTTCATGATTTTCTTATTCTCAAAACCCCAAGTCTTCTTCACAGAAAGTCCTGAGCACAAGCTACAACCCTCAGTGGTATACCTATCAAACATAAGATAGTGACATTCAAAAAACTGCCAATGTTTTTAATGAGTGATCTGGCAAGGAGAAAGAAAATTGAAAAAAAAAAAAATCAGGACATGAAAAAAAGCATATGTCACAATTCTCAGGAAGTTATAAGCTATGGTCTTAGGATAACTACAATTGGGGATATTTAGGACTTTCATAGCTTCTCAACGAGGTCACTTCTACTCTTAAACTGTCATCTAGAGTCTATCTAATGAATTCAGCAACCCCTTACTCACATAAGTAGTGTGAACATTGATCATTTCTAATGGCAAAGGCTCTAATGCTAGGATGCTGACCTTGGATTTGAAAAAGCCAAGTTCAATACTGATTTCAAACCAATATTCCAATTGAGCACAGACAGTAAGATATACAAATAGAAATATCCTTACTGAGATGTTGGTGCCTAATTTCTATTAAAGTTAGGTCTAGAATATCTGCATCAACAGATAATCAGTAACTGGCAATTACTATATTTTTGTTCCTCAAAAAGTTTTAGAGGTTTAATGAATTAAAATTCTGACAATAGTCACCAACTCTTAAAACTAAATCATTTTCTCGTTAATACAAATAAGCAGGTTCAGCATCTAACTGGAAATTTAATAATGCTAGGCCAGTAATGAATGCATATGTGATTTAGATATAAATGATGATGAGTTCACAGGTCTAAGACTTTGGTCTCGGTAGCTAGCAATAGTCTACTGATTTCAGAAAATTGCATTCAACTTCAAAATACTTTTCTCAGAAACATCACAGGACTAAGGAACTCTAGTTGACTTGTCAGCTTGGACTGGGTCAAAGCCAAGCCGTAGAAACCCTATTCCTCTTCTTCAGATGCTATTCTACCTTGCAGTTTCATGACCCTCTATATGGCAGAATTTGTAACTAGAGAAGAGAGTAAAATACTGTTGTGAGCTAAAACTTAAGGCATTCCTGCTTTGAAAAATGACACTGTTTCATATTTATTGTGTCACAACAGCTTGCATCTTAAATTTACAAGTTTGACATGTAAAAGCTGGGTGACCCCAACACCAGGTCCTGCAAAGTCACTGAAGAGTGTGAAATTCAGTCTGCCCTTTTTTGTGTGTATGTTGACAAGAATATGTAATATAGCAAAATAATAAGTGACAAATGTTTCCTTCCCAGTCTGTTTTGAGTTTCTTGTCCTGACTGATATTGGACAGAGATCACCAAGGGAAGAATGTGAACACAGTAGGAATAAGTTTTGATGAATGTTTAGCCCTCCTGTAAGAGGAAAATGTTGAGCTGGTTGGTATTCTGGTTTCTTGCTTTTCAGTACAAATTGTGCTACATTTGTATAAAGGCTGCACAGAAGCTGAGGAATAGTTGAGCGACTGTTTCTGTTCACTGGCAGCCAGTTATGATGGTGTATAGGCTTAAGCCTTGTGTTTCTATCTCTACGAAGACAGAATTATACAAAGATTGAGAATGCAATATGCACTGTCAGAAGATAAATTAATCTGTTGAGCTTCAGTATGGTTGGGAAGAACACTTTGCGTCAGGCATAGCCATTACCACTATGAGCTGCTATTTGTCACTTTGTCACTGATGTGAATTCCTGAGGTATCATCCTCTCTCACAGCACAAAATCAAATAGTCTTGTTTGAACTGTAGTGGGTTAATCTGACCAGTCTGACTGCACCACAGCTGACCGGGGGCATTTGCAAAATGAAGCACAGTGTTCCTGGGCTGAGCATAGCCAGTAAACAGTAAGTCCCTAAACCGTCACACATTTGCATTGACTAGGTATCAATTGGATTGACTTGGAAAAAAAAAAAAAAAAAATCAGATTAAACATCTGCTAGAGGTGTTGTGCAATAAATTTCTTGGCTTTGCACTGAAACAGACTAGAAGGGATCACCTTCCTTGATTTTGTTTGTCTTTGATTTTGTCTTTGATTTTGTTTGTCTTTGATTTTGTTTCTTTTTCTCAGTCCAATGTGCATCTTTTTTTTCTTTTTTTTTTCTTTTTTCTTTTTTTTTACCATCTCTTCAGATCTTCAGAAGCTTTTTTTCATATAGGAAAGAATCTTTCTTCTCATTCCTTATATTATGGATGAAGACAATAATTTCCTACCGTTTTGGACCGAACAGGTTTCAGTAGTTTTGGGATGTTGGTAAGACACTCCTGGCTTCTGGAAATTACAGAAAAGCAATCTTATGTCCTTCCTGATATTGGGAAACATGGTTGTTGCAGCACAGGATGAGCTCCTTCTCGTGGATCATGATGTGCAGCACAGATTTTCTATCCATAGTGAAGTTCACCAGCTCTATATTTTCTAGTGCGTTTATAGACTCTTGCTTAAAATGCAAGTTCATCAATCACTGACAGCCATTAACTGAGTGTGGACTTAGCCTTGAAGAGTCCCTTGGATAATATGCCTCAATACCCTTGCCTCTGTAAAGATACAGTTAAGATACAGGTGCAAAAATTATTTCAGGTCTATGACACAGTGCACTGTACTTATGATTGAATGAATTTTAAATACATGTACATTGATTAGGTATACATTATGTACACATTGATTTTACTGTGCTACAGAGCATTCACACAGTCCTTAAAACATGGAGTCATGCACTTTTAAAGCTACGGACATGGATTCTCTGCCAAAGCTGGTTGGTAAGCAGTCACAGGCTATTCCAAGTGTACCTGTATAAACGAAAAGAAAGCAAGTATGCAGATCACCGACTCCTTGTACAATAGTCTTCTAGTTATGTCTCTCTCTATATCAAGTTATGACAATATATAAATGCAAATATATAAATAATATGTTTCTGTAAAACATAATTTTACATAATAATATAAACATGTTAGAAATATGACAGTATAATAAATGCAATGACAATATATTAATGCAAATGAGAAATACTTTTCTGAAAGAACAGCTAAAATCAGGAAGGTGGAATGGAAATGTTTGGTGATGGATGCCATCCACCTGGACTTCTGCAAAGCCTTTGACGTGGTTCCTCACCACATCCTTCTCTCTAAATTGGAGAGGTGTGGGTTTGAAGGAAGGACTGTTTGATGGATTAGGAATGGGCTGGCTGGATGCAGCCAAAAGGTCTGTCACTAGCGATGTCCCTCAGGCATTGGTCTTGGGAACGGTGCTCTTCAATATCTTTATCAAGGACATAGACAGTGGCATCGAGTGCACCCTCAGAAAGTTTGTGGGTGACACCAAGCTGAGTGGTGCAGTCAATGTGTTGGAAGGAAGGGAAGCTGTCCAGAGGGACCTGGACAGGCTGGAGAAGTGGCCCATGAACACCTAATGAGGTTTAATAAGGCCCAGCGCAGGGTGCTGCACTTGGGTCAGGGCAATCCCAGGTATTTATGCAAAATGGGGGAATATCTCCTTGAGAGCAGCCCTGTGGAGAAAGATTTGGGGGTCCTGGTATATGAGAAGCTGGATATGAGCCAGCAGTGTGCACTTGCAGCCCAGAAGGCCAACTGTGCTCTGGGCTGCATTAAAAAAGGGGTGGCCAGCGGGAAGAGGGAGGTGATTGTCCCCCTCTGCTCAGCTCTTGTGAGGCCCCACCTGCAGTACTATGTCCAGGCCTGGGGCCCCCAGCACAAGGAAGATGCAGAGCTCTTGGAGTGGGTCCAGAGGAGAACCACTAAGATGATCAGAGGGCTGGAGCACCTCTCCTGTGAAGAAAGGTTGAAGGAACTGGGCTTGTTTAGCTTGGAGAAGAGAAGGCTCCGGGGAGACCTCACTGTTTCCTTTAGCTCAGAGGGCATCTCATAATTTAAACAATGGGTGTTATAGTAATGATGAGTTCTGTCTTGATATTATTAGACTTACACCTAGTCTGTGCTTTAGCTAGTTGTTTTACATCCAGATGCTACTTTCAACTAAAGGTTGAGATAGGTTATTGATTTAAGCTTCTTATAAAATAAATATTGAGTTCCCTTCTTTTTTTGAGCACTTAAATTTATGTTGCCTCAAAATACATTTAGAAAGCTGCTAAAAAGGATAAGAATAGAGTATATAAGATTCCATAATTGAGGAACTGAATGGAAGCACCATTTCTATGATCATACTCCAAGCTAACTTGGAAGAAAAGTTTTGTTATGATCCTTTATTTGCTTTTCTGCAGCTTTAGAAGTGGGGTCAAAATATCTGGGGCTCATGATTACTGAGCACAAGAGAAGTTCCAACAGAATGAGAACCACAATGTTTCTCCACTAGTTCCTATAATGGCAGGGCTGATCTGCCCTACATACTCAACTGTCTTTAGTGATTTATATGTAATGAAATTATGCTCTCATACTGTATGAAATCCTCAACAGAGCTCTCAAATACTGTTATAAAATCTAGAAGGATCCTTAGATGTCAACAAAACTGTGGAGCTTCCAAAACATTTAGGGTGATTATTCACTCTACCGATCTCTAAAGTATACTTGCATGATGTTTTAGCATTTTACTTTGTTTTTGTTGAAGATACTCACCTGCATTTGAATGAATTGTTAAATGTATATCTGTATTTATACAGATAAATGGTTATTTCTTGGTCAGATGTAGTACATGCATTTATTCTTGACAGCATTGTGTACCACAGGGAACACTTTATATTAAATATTCATCTATGAAAGAAATTCTAATTAACTTAAAATTATAGAAAATGATAAAATCGATTCGAATAATAACATTTGTTTTCATTGTGTCTTAATGCAGGTTTGGCTCATTAGTCTTTAACAAACGAACACGCAAATTCTTATTATTTCCGTACATCTGGAAATTTTACCAGTAGATGGCACTGCGGGAATAATGATGGCTATTTGGAGGTCGACCAGTGTTAAGTATTTAGTACGCCACCACACAGACTACGAAACAATTTTTGTCTCCTACTGGTTTCACCAGTTTAATCCTGTCATACTATGAGTCAGATTTTCCAGGAATACTTACTACTGCCAGTGAAGGATACACTGAAACTGCTGACACCAAGTACTTTGTGTGGTTCATGTTATAAAAATAGTAATCTCCTATATTAAATTACTTGCTCGCTGAAGATGCCTTTTTGTTGCAAGGTTTCTGTCATAATATTTTCCTACATATAATCAGCTCATATATTTGCTATTTTGATGAGCTGTCTAACTGACATAGCTATCACTAGAATAGTGAATAGTATTCATAGTGAAATTTGAGTCAACTTTTCAGCTGTCAGATGGACATCAGTGAAACTAGACTGGTTTTCAAATAGTTCTTTTCTTGCCCAGGCATCACATTCATTTCTACAGTTCACCAGTTTATCTTAAGAGTAAAATGAGCTTTTTCTGAGTGCCATTTCTTAAAACTCATTTTGGGCTCCAAGAGCCAGGTAGGGTTTTTTCCACACCACACATCATCACTAGTAACAAAGTTTCTGGGGGCTAAATTATGCCTTTAGTGGTATCTCTGCAATTGTTTTGCCTACAAGGCTTTTGAACAGGTGTAATTGTTGAGATGTAGTGAGCAATTCTACGGATGATGCTCAAGATGGAATAGTATCCAGCTGTCTCAAATAGTTATGTTACTTCTGGAGGGCTAAGGGAAATATAAAAGCAGTAAGTGTTTATTTTTTTGTTACTGAAGTCAGTAGATATAAGTTTAAAAACACTTGAGATTTAATCTATTTGGGAAAACTGTGCCATTAATGCCATAGTCCGTTTTCACAGTACAATTATTCTTCACAGTTCTTTTTTGATGGTTGAACTTGTAGTATACTATATGCAGCCTCTGATGGCCTCTGACACATTTTCACTATCATATGTCTCCTTACAGCTGTCATAGATCTCCTTACAGAAGCTTTTCACATTCAAAGATTGAAAATATATTATGTCTACTATCCACTTAAAGGGTAACCCGGAAAGCTGAACGCCTGACAGGGAATTCATTAAGAGTAGTAACGTATCAGAAGAATGAGATGCCGAAGATCAGAGATTTTCTGCAGTGAGCACATATACTGGAAAACAAGTATTTTCCTTTACCACAATACTAACACTGGCTACTAAGTACAATGTCCAAGACTGTACTGAAAGAAGGGGGCTTGTGGGCTGGAATCTGTCAATTTGAAAAGTAAACCAGCCACTGGTACTGGATTAGTAATCTAAATGGCAGAGTGAAGCCTAATTGGGCCCTACAGCACTTCCACTGATGGATGGCAGGACTAACGCGCCTTCATAGGCGGAGGTCAAAGATGTGTCTAAGCACAAATCGTTCACTGGTTTAATTGGCTCAAGTGTACCAGTTTTCCTAGCCAGCAAAACACAAGTGAGTGATAAGGCCAGGAACAAAATTGACTGCCTTTGGCTCTACAGAATAAGCAATCAGGCACTCGTTTATGGCTGAGTAAAATGATGACAGATTTCAGGAAGAATTGAGAAGGATTTTCAAGACAAGACTGTATATGCAGAGGGATACTGTAATGATGATCACAGAGCTGATGTATCTCTTCTGATACTGCAGTCATAGTTACTGTTCTGCAGTCACAGGATTTTACCACCCTCTTTGACCAGGTTGAAGTAACATTTGTTGATCCTCTATTTCAGGACCTCGCTTACACCAGGCTTCATCTGGTAACAGACACCAGAAGAGTAATAACACTGAGAAAGATTAGAAAGGAACCAGCACCAGCCTCTGTCTCAGTGCTGTGACTAGTTCCATTTCCAGCAGAAATGCTAGATTGTTACCTCCAAAACATGGGCTGTGAGCTAGGGCATATATATATCCTGGATTGGACAAGGCATCACTTTTTTTTTTTTTTTTTTTTTGATTGAATGTCATTTTATAAATTTAATTTCATTTTACTTGAGTAAAAACCAGAAATGAATCTCACATTGACAAAAAATGGTATTACATAAACAGAGAATGGGTAGGATTTGAATGTTTGTGTCTCCTTAGTTGTTTTATGAAAAAAAAAATATCTGCTAGCCAGCCCAACATTTAATTAAAATCAATGAAAAAATTATTACAAGACTTCTACTATTCTATTGTTCATTGAATGTTATTGAAGCATATTGAAATTTACAAATACAATATACTTAAATTATAAAATAATATGTGCAGTATTTCAAAAGGAACAATTACTATTGCTAATCTTTTTACTTAATGTCTATGTAAACTATTATCATAAAATACAACAATAAATACTAGTTTCTTCTTTTTTCTTTTTTTTTTTCCTTCAGTCATTAAAGATGGGCTTTTTTGTCTTTGCAGTTAAATCTGCAATTTGCTCGCATAAAATTTCTTTACTACATATAATATTTAAAAACACATATAGAATGCAGCTCATACAGCCTGACACATGTTGTGTTTTAGGAACACAGTCATTCTCCTAGTGATTAAGTTCAAAAAGGGGAAATACAAAGTCCTGCACCTGTGAAGGTACGGCCCTTGCAGCAGTACATTTACTGCGGGCCACACAGCTGGAAAAATAGCTTGAAAGAAAAGTAACTAGAGGTCTTGGTGGACACCAAGTTGAACATGAACCAGAAATGTGTCCTTGCCACAAAGATGGCTAATGATGCCTTGGGCTGCACTAGGAGGAGTGTTGCCAGGATGTCAAGGTCATTCCTCTATATTCAGCACTGGTAAGGCTGCATCTTCAATACTGTGTCCAGTTCTGGCTACTCCAGGAAACATTTTTTTCACTGTATGAGTGATGCATCATGGGTACAGGTAGTCTCTAAAGGCTGTGGAATCTCCATTCTTGATGATATTCGAAGGCCATGTGGACACTGTCATGAGTAACGAGTTCTAAGTGACTCTTATTGAGTGGAGGAAGTGGATCATATGACCTCCAGACACACCTTTCTGTGCCATTGTCCCGGTTTCAGCTGGAAGAGACTTTATTTTCTTCATAGCATCTGGTATGATGGCATCTTTTGGATTTAGGAGAAAAACAATATTGATAACTCACCAGTGTTTCAATTGCTGCTGAGCAGTGCTGCACAAAGTAATTTTAAAACTAACTTATTGAGGATCTTTGTCTAACTGAAGCATGGCTTTATATTATTGAATCAGATCTGAGGTGTATGTGGCTTAATATCCGTAGCAATCTCCTATTCCTCATTAATTCCTAATAGTTTTGTTTTTCTAGCTGCAGCTATACATCAGGCCTCTTCTCACATGAAGTTTTTACAGTATTGGTTAGATAATTTGCTCAACTGTCTCAGTGCTCCAACATTTAATTTAGAATTTTGCTAAGTTTTTACTCAGTATTTTCTTTCTTTCAAGGATAGTTCTTATCTGTTAATATTCAACAAAAAGTGCTCATTATTATTATTATTATTACTTTTATTATCATTTTGCCCATTCACCTGCTTTTCTGGCCCCTCTGAAGATGTTGACAGTATAGCATGCACTAGACCATTCTATACATTTCTGTGTCATCTGCAAATGCTGCTGCTCACTACTTATCCCATTTACAAATCAGTAAGCATCATGACATCTACTCTTGAGCCTTGATGCCCCTAATATTAACCTCTTGCTAGGACTGAAAATTGACCACTTAATCCTATTACTTTCTGTCTCCAACCTATGTTTTGATCCATGTTACAAATTTGGGCTATGACACATCCCTGTGAAGTGAATGGATTTCTTTAAGCTTAAAGAAAGGTACATGCTCAAGCTTTCTGTTCAACTCCAACAGCCAGAAAGTCTTATCTTATAAAAAACATAAGTGATTTTCATGTTATGAGAAGAAATACTTCCAAAGCAGTCTAATAAAATTTTGGGGCAATCTTTGATTTTTGTTTGATACAATTGCCCGCATGTAACTGTAACAGAAAATTGTTTGATGCTTCTAGGTGCTAATACTTTGTTAGTGAGAAAATCATTAAAACATTGCCCTCATAATAATAACAAAAGTCTGAAAGATTCACTTATATAATCCTGAATCTTTCTTTCTTTCTTTTTTCTTTTTTATTTATTTTTTATTACTTGAGGAAAGAGAAAGAAAAAAATATATTCAATTTTAGATAGTTTCCCAAAGCTTGAGTGAGTAGAGTTTTCATACAGTCTTTTTTCACTCCACAAGTGCTCACCAGAGGAATATTTCAATGGCAAATGTGTCATGGATAATTTCAGACTCAACAGCTACCCTACTGTTCTTCTAGACTACTCTGCCTCCTGTTCTTGTATCTCAACTTTCCCTTATTCACTCTGGAGACATCTTCCATGTTTCTACAAAAAACGTTTTTCCTTTTGTGCAGATATTTTGTACATTAGAAAAGAGCATAACAATGGAAAATGGATTGATATAACAACCAGTATTAAACAAATATTGTATCAAAATGAGGAACCAAGAGTTCTGAAAACAATTAAGTGATGTAGAATGTCACACATTTGTGAGGTGTCTATACTAATTGGAACCTGAAAGTAAGTTTTAGTGGAATTTTATTTTTTTTATTGGAGAACATTTTCTTCCTGATAAAGTAAATAAAGTAAAAAGTAAATAACTCTGTGATTGCCTAACATTTCTAAAATATAGAGTCTCTCTTGTACCAAGGACAGCTCTTCATTCCACTATATTAACAGGACTGAAGTCTACTAAAGTGAACAGGAGTCTGGAGAATCTCTCATATGAGGAAATACTGAGGAAGCTGGGACTATTAAGCCTGGAGAAGAGAAGCATAGGGGCATCTGATTAATGTGTATAAATGTATGAAAGGAAGATATTAAGAAGATGGGACCAGAGTTCTTGGTGGTGCCCTGTGTTACATCAAGAAGCAACAGGCACAAACCAAAACACAAAAAGTGTTTACTGTGAGGGTGACTGAGCTCTGGCACAGAATGCTCAGAGAGGTTGCGGAATGTCCTTCCCTGGAGATATTCAAACGCTCTCTGGTCACAATCCTAGTAGATATGCTCTAGGGGGACCTTGCTAGAGCAGGGAGGTTGGACTAGATGATCTCTGGAGTTCCCCTTCAACCTCCGCCATTTTGTCGTTCTGTAATTTTAGTCACATAATCTTAGTGTGCTGGTTCTGAACTTTTCTGTTAGAGTCTGATTAAAATGAATCATTGAATGTAAGATGCAGTTCTTTCTGACTTCTCTGTATTAGCTCACAGAAGCATTGTGTCTGTCTCCTGTGCAATTTCTTTATGCAATATTTTTTTCTCTCACTTTCTGATATTATTTTCATTATTTTCTGTAGAACTGTATTTGGTTTCTTTTTCATGTTCTTTTTCCTTTTTTTTTCTGCTGTACTTCTCAGTATCTCAGAGCCTTCATTTTCTATAATGAGGAAACTTGTACAACATTTTGTATAATGAAGTTAAATAAGATCTAGTTACTCTTGAAATACTATAATTCATGTGTGTCCTTTGACGGAATTGAATCCAAAAATTAACCAAGACAAATAAGCATTCCTATTAACAGGAGACTCCAAGCTCTCAGAAGCTCAGGGTCAGCTTGTGAGAAGGATCATACAGGTTCAGCTTTCCAAGCCACTGACCGAGTAGCACATCATATACTCCTGGATAAACTTCTGCTGGATGGATTTTTCATCAGAAAACAAACAAACAAATAAATAAATAAATTCAAGCCCCTGAGACATCAAAATTGGGGTTTGAAACAAATAAATGTTGATCTTCATTGTAACTATGCCCAGTAACTACCAGCAAATACAGAGGAGGGACTCTTAGAGGCAGATATACAGAAGGAAGGTAGAGACCACCAGGAGAGTCTATCCTGGATCTCATTTAACACAGTTGCATTTTGATAACTCAGGAGAGAAGCTTATCTAATGATGCTTGAAAGAAAGCATAAGGTGAGAGTGGATATTTCTGTGGGCTGATTGTTTTAAAGGCCTTTGCCTGCTGCTTTGCTCCAACCACTGAACAAACAAGCAAACAAACCCTCAAATAACTTTGTTTTGATGACTGCTGATCAGCACTGCAGCACTTTGATTTCAGTAAGTGGATGTGGGAGACAATCACAGGGGTAAGGATTCACATGGACAGAAAAAAAAAGTCCTCACACTGGCACAGTATTTGAGACATAGACTCTCATTAAGAGAGACTGTTAAAGCCAGAACTGTAAAAGGGAGACAGCTAAAGCCAGGGAGGGACTATGTCACCCAGTACATGGCCAATTTCTTACGTTCTTTCCCTATCCTGGGCACAGGGTAGTAGGTTAAACACCCTGTTATGACTGGATGTGGTGCTACTTTATGCTCAGTTTGAGTGAAGAATGTTTAAATTCCATTTAATAATTAAAGTCACCTAATATTTCAGGAATGTAGACAGAGACAATGAAAAGGCAAAAGCACACCTAGCTCTCTAACAGTGGCAAAAGGGCAAAATACTGCTTTGACATTTTGCTTTGAGGCATGCTGGTGCAAATGTTTTTCTTCACAACATGCTGCCTCTTCTACTGTAGTCAGAAAGCTAAAACTGTCTCATCAGCCACGGACATTCCCTTAATAATCTTAGCATTCCATATTTCACACTTTTTTTTTTCTGTGTGCTTTGCATTATATTTTAGTAAAGTCTCATCTCTCTGTCCCACTGTTCCTCAAATTAGAAATGGAAGAGGGATAGTATAATCTAATATTAACAAGCAGTTCAAGGGAAACACTCATACTTGAGGAGAGTAAAAATGAAAACCTACACATTTTCCTCCCCACCAGTGAGTCAGTTCTACAGACTGATATCCAGAGTAGAATATCTAGCAGAATTATAAAGCTGACCACAGGGAGATGAAAAAAATACAGCTTTATCGCATTTCCAGTCATGTGCAATCAGAAGCTGATGGTGGTGAAAAAATGTATTCCTGAAATTTCTAAAAATGGAAACATAAGAAAACGTAGATTCAGCTGAAGATTTTCTTGAAGTCAGTGCCTCCTTTCAGATTACTCAAATAAATACAGAGAAAGATGCTTTCTATGTCCAAAGGAATGGAGTGAGACATCCATTTCTAGTTAACAGGACTCAACTATGATATAAAACCACTGCCTTTATGTTCAAAGCTTTTTATTCACAGAAAATCTATAGCAATTTGAGAAGATACGTGCCTCTTCAGAACTAGAGAAACTAACCAAAATGACAAGTAAAGAACAAAGACAAGACAACTTCCTAGAACATGAAAGGAGAGGGGACGGTAGCAGACCAAAAAGAGGCAGTAATTCTAAGGTAAGGAATTATTTTTGCAAGTTTAAACATGGTTATTTCACTGCAGTGAAAGAGATTTTGGGAAGTTTGAATCTGAAAAAATGTGCAACTTGGAAGTATCATTCATCATCACACTGTAGTACTCAATGCTACTGCTTATTCGTTATTGCTTTCTGTCCATAACAAATTACATTGCAAAAACCTCATTGTGTTAAACAAATAAGAAATCTTTTTTGTAAACAAAGAAAGAATGTATTTGCATGCACAAATTAGAGACAAGAAAAAGTTGAGATCCAAAAGATAATTATGTGCTTGAATCCAAGAATGCAAAAAATTTTATTTAGAGTGTCTGCTCAAGAAAACATTCAGAGATTAAAATTATGCTATAGAGATCACAATCTCAGTTCAGTGGAGTAGCTCCACTTCTACCTTTCTCCCTACAGCTAATTGAGACTAATAAACTACTTGTGTGCCTAAATCTTGTGAGCAAATAACTGGGACATTATCAAAGCCTGAGAACATGAGTACCAGCTTTGTATTTTACATGGGGGACAGTTGGATTCTTACCTCTTCAGTGATGACAGCTGCTCTGGTGGACACCTTTCATGTAAACTGGGATCAGAATATTCAACCAGAATCTTAGGGGCCTGGACTGCAGTTGTAGATGTCCTTGCCTCAGGCAGCAAGTTACAGAGGATGTGGCTGTGCATGCTGGTCTCTTTTTTCTTTTCTTTTCTTTTCTTTTCTTTTCTTTTCTTTTCTTTTCTTTTCTTTTCTTTTCTTTTCTTTTCTTTTCTTTTCTTTTCTTTTCTTTTCTTTTCTTTTCTTTTCTTTTCTTTTCTTTTCTTTTCTTTTCTTTTCTTTTCTTTTCTTTTCTTTTCTTTTCTTTTCTTTTCTTTTCTTTTCTTTTCTTTTCTTTTCTTTTTCTTCCCTTCTCTTCCCTTCCCTTCTCTTCCCTTCCCTTCTCTTCTCTTCTCTTCCCTTCCCTTCCCTTCCCTTCCCTTCCCTTCCCTTCCCTTCCCTTCCCTTCCCTTCCCTTCCCTTCCCTTCCCTTCCCTTCCCTTCCCTTCCCTTCCCTTCCCTTCCCTTCCCTTCCCTTCCCTTCCCTTCCCTTCCCTTCCCTTCCCTCTCCTCTCCTCTCCTCTCCTCTCCTCTCCTCTCCTCTCCTCTCCTCTCCTCTCCTCTCCTCTCCTCTCCTCTCCTCTCCTCTCCTCTCCTCTCCTCTCCTCTCCTCTCCTCTCCTCTCCTCTCCTCTCCTCTCCTTTTTTTGTAACATCGCAGGCCAGTAGTGGGAATGATGAGAAAGGGAGGAGAAGAAAAAACAATTTTTTTATAATCAGAAGATTTTTTTTTCATATACCACTCCTTCTTTCTAATGACTTTTATGCATTTTCAATGGTAACACTTTTAATACAAACTATGCATGTAATGCCTATGGCTGGGATCACCTGCCTACCACCTCACCCATAATTCCTAACAAAGAATTATTTTCTTAAATACTTCCATGCTACAAGCAAAACATGGACATCTACAGTATTCCAGGTACTCCTTGGGCTAAATCCATAACAGGTTGACATCTCCTTTATCTAGTATCTTGTTTTTTTTCCTTAATCTCCAGTCATGTGAGGACTGAATTTCATCCTTGGATTTCCTGTTCCTCTCCATAAGTCCTTGTTGGGGCCTTATCCTCTCCTGTTCCAATGAATTTCAGCTTATACTGCAGATCCACCATTTTAGTTGAAGAGGATGCTCTCCCTGTCATCTGCAGAGAAGTATCTGCAGTCTAATATTTAGGACACTCACATAGGTGGTAGAAGTTGTGAGGTTAAATCTGCTCATGCTGGGTCTTTAGTTTGCTGAGCTAGTGCTCTGACTGAGGAACTGTAATATCAAAGGTCAGAAGGAGAAATTCATTTAGAAGAAAGTGGAAGCTGCACTGTCAATTTTTGTACAGCTTGTGGGTAATATACAAGCACTGAGTATGTATAGCAAGATTAGGCACTTTACAGGATAATAACAGAGAAATACTCTACCTCCCACATCCTGGCTAGATTAGCTGAGCCTGGGGGTACTGTACTTATGCGCTGATGCGGAAGTCATGGTGCTTTCAGGATCTTTCAAGTCAGATGGGGACATGCCAATGACATAGACATGTTTCCAGGACAAAATCAGGCAGCTGAGTACTTTTATATTTTGAATTTTTTGTTATTTTTCAGTACAAACCAAAAAGCCATTTTTTTTGGACCTGTTGCTTTCCTGCCCTCACTGTTTATAAATCTCTTTTCAAACTTCTGTAGTGAAGGAAGGAGAGAAATTGTGACAAGTCCTTGTCATGTGTAAAGAAACCAGACTAGAAAGTTCATTTTTCTCTCCTTTTTTCTTTATTCTTTTATTTATTTCTTTTTTTATCTCTTCCCCAGCATTCTGTTTTCCACTTTTGCTGTATAGGTAGGACTGATACAAGTAGACATTTAAGGCCATTTGCAGCACAAACCTGGAAACAAGGCAAAGATAGCAGTTATTTTTTGTTTTTTTAGTTTGCAGGATTGGTTTTGCTACTTGGTTTTGTGTAGTGCAAGTTTTCAGTGAAGCATCTCTTAGTATGATTATGATCTTTTCATCTGCAGAATAACCTCTGCAATCAAAAATCAATACTCACGTAATGGACAAATCAGACTGTTCCTACCCACAAGTATCTGCAGCATTATGTTTTAAGCAGCCATTGATTTGCTTTGATTTGGAAAAATGGCTTGTCTGCAGAACTTTGTATGTATTTATGCACATAGTAATTTAAGCTGTAGTGCAAAATGTCAGGGCTTTAAAACCATAATCTTAAAAACAGAAATGGAAGAGATTTCTAGTTTCCAAATGACAATTGACATTTCCACTCTGTCTCAGAATTGAGTACTTCTACCTTGTGTCATAGTGGAGACATTTCAATAGAGGCTGTTTTAAAAGCTTTTATAGAACTGCCCGTGTCTTAGCTAGGAATTCCTGGTAAATATTGTACCTGGCTTTACAGACAAACTACTAGTAAAGGTATTACTATCACTGCCATAAGTAAGAAAATAAAAAATAAATTTCCAACTCATATTTCTGTAACACTACAGATGAATAAATACAGATATTATGTTTCCCATAAAGATTCTGCTGACTGTCATTTTAGATAGTTGGTATAGATTTTCCATTAATACATGGATAATCACAAATCCATGTATTTGGTGATTCATCACAAAATCATCACCTGGATATGCCATTGCTTCATATTTTAAGTCAGAAACAAATCCACTAATGTGTATGAATGGATGCACCCATGATTCGTAGCTGAAAAGCAATCCTGATACAGATTTGGATCAGCATCATTTTAGCATTAAGATTACATAAATAGCTGCCCATAAGGAAGCAATCTGCAGTACAGAACAAAAAAGCAGACGTTTATTAATCTTTAAAAATCCAGAAGATATTTAGGGATGTTATCTTCTGTGAGTTCCATTATTAGGCAATAGATTCATATATATATATAAAACTGCTCCAAAAGTAACGCCTCCTATTATATGATGTTGGCCCATAACATCTGAATAGAATGTTGGTGGTATGGCAGTAGAGGTAGAACCTTCCTGCCAGCATTCCATTACATTTTGCTGCGATGTAACAGGTGGCAGCAGAGAGACAGTCTGACAAAATGGCATCAGACATGGAAGTGTTCATGAGGCACAGGTGTGACACTGAATTCCTCCATGTGGGAAGAAACAGCACCTGTTGACATTCATCGATGCCTACTGAACATTCATGAAGACCGAACAGTGGATATGAGCACACTGAGGTAGTGGGTGGTGCATTTCAACAGTGACAATGGTGACAGAGGCTCACCTCCACTGGTGCCAATTTTTACAAGTGAGTCATGCACGCTCTTATTCATTGCTGTCAAAAATGCATATAATGGTGATTATATTGAGAAATAGTGTTTTTGTAGCTGAGAATTTGCTTTGCCAAGTAGTATTATTCTGTTTTTTGTAGTTTCCATGGAAATAAACAGGAGGCATTACTTTTGGAGCAATGTATGTATGGGCATTACAAGGCAGTATGGGCTGTGCATGTCAAACAAACATTTTGACTTTTTCAGCCTTTCAGAGTGATGTTTGAATTCTCAAGCACCATTTCTACAAACTATTTTCACTTCTAGGTATGTCTACAAACAAAGGCATATAAGAAACATAGTAATTATTTTAAAATCACAAACATTTTCACACAGAAATTCCTTAAAACACACCTAATGAAACTGATGTCAGCACCAAGCAAGCTTCTTATTCTTATTTAACTCAGAGTTATTTAGTTCATATTTTAGATTCTTATATCTCAGTACTGCTACTGCAGTCTGAAAGTGCCTATGTCTGCCTGCCTCCAATGTTTGAACCAGTGAGAGGCATTTGTTATAAGGGGTACATCTTTGTAATTTTTTGGATTCCTGTGCAAATACTGAGAACTTCTGGAGACGTTCTTCAAGGAATTGTGTCCAGCTACCAGCACAGCGGGCATCTGCAGGATCAGGGGAAGGTAAAGGCAGATGGTGGTTTAAAGGATGAGCCAAGCTCACTGCCAGTTGATAGCAGAATGTCACAACTTGTAGCAAAGTATATCTAGCATCTGAGGGAATGAAATGAAAAATGACAGATACACCTTAGTGTAAGAAGGAGACCGAAATCCCAGGAAGTGGGCAGAGCAATATATTGCTGTAGAAATCTGTTTCAGATCTCCTGCTATAAATCACAGGAATAACAATACAGCTGGAGGCTGAGTTCAGACAGAGGTACTGGACAAAAAGTTCAAAAAGAACAATCAACATTGCTCACAGGAATAGTTAACACTGTGTAATGTCAGTGAATTTTTAATAAATCAAGCAGGGGCTTTGGAGAAGACAAAGCTGGGCATTCTCAGAAGACTGTTGTCCATCTACCTTTTGTTCACTTGATCTCACAGACACTGAGCATTTCTGTTGGAGGGCTGTGTGTGAGCAGGTCCCTCTGCTTTCTGTGGCAGTTAAGGGCACTCAGAACATTGTGGGAGGGCTCTGCACCTTGCAAAGTCAAACTCATGGGGCCTCATTTTTTGTGAAGCAAGATGCAGCTGGAAGTGGCATAAATAAGCTCTATCTTCAGTAGTTCAAAATGTCATTAATATTATCAAAGAGCCCCAATTCTGCTGCCACTGTATACTAGTCCTTAATTAAAAGTGTACTTCTATTTTTCACATCTCTGAAAGAGTGGGTCTTTTACTAGAGCTCTCTTAATGGGGACTGTTTGTCTGAAATGATGCATCTTACAGCCTGGAGGCAAATTGCTTCTGTTGCTTCTGTTTTCTTTAGCAGTGGAAGCTGGCAGCAGTACACCCTGCTGTGCAAGGGAGGAGGTCTGCCAAGTTCTGCAGCCAGGAATTGTGAGGTAGGAGCAGAAGTACAGCCTTTCTCCTGGGACAGCAACTTCATAGCCTGTCAGAAGGCCACGGGGCTTTGATCCGGCAGTCTGCTTGATACTAGAGTTGATGGTTTCTTTTCGATATACAAGAAGTAACTGTATACTACCACTCTAAATGGCTTTAATTTTAGATTAAAGGTAGCAGACAAACAGGGAAGAATAAAAGAACTATCTCCTGGAAAGACAATTCTTTTATGTCTGCAAAGGATCTAGCATGCTTTTGTGTGTTGTGTATAAACAGTACAAAATGAAATACGCTTTTACCATATCCTGCAGATGTGGTACAGTAAAGGAAGTTGATAGGAATCAGTGTTAGTCATTTTTACATGCAAATATTTAAAATTTTGCTTTTTTGATGATCTATGTGACACTATTGGTAACTATTTCGCTAAATTACACAATTTCTTGTCAATTTAGTCTTTGTAGTAAAATTGCATTGTATTATTCTCCTCACTGCATTTTTCCTGCTCCTCTATTTAAATATGTTCCTAATATGCAATACTATTCACCTGCCTTCTGAACAGGTCAATTACGCTAAAAAGTTCCCACATTCTTGTCATGTTTTCCTTTTTTTTTTTCTCTTCTTTTTTTCCCAAAAAGTAATAAGATGGAGTTTTCCGAATTTGGCCTTTGCAGATGATAAATAATATCCAGGTAATGGGATCATCTGAATCTCTTACCATCAGTTATTATTACTTTTGTTCTAATTTGTGTTTCTCACCATTTAAAATTTGTCTAGAAAAGTAAGAACTATTAAGGGAAAAAAATTGTTCTCTAAATGACGTTATAATAAACTCATTCAGTTATTTCCAATCACTCTCTGTCTGGCACATGCAGACAATACAACGTTATTACAACTGAGTCCCATTTTCCAGTTTCTTTAAAAGTTTATATGGACGCTTTGTGTTCTTAGATTGCTATGCTGACACTAAACACTGGTACACGGTATGATCAAAGAGTAGTCAATGTAATCTTCAACAAGACTATTTCTATTGAAGAGTAATGATTTGTTCCTGATTGTACCTGCTTTCACTTGAATTATATCTAAGCCATATTCTTTCCCAACTGAACAAGCTTTTTTTTTCTTTGCTGAATAACAATGAAGAATTGAGGCCAATGGATACATTCCAAATATGTGGATTATCAGTTTGCATACAGTTATCAATATGGACCTGTGAATAACACTCTGTAGAAAAGTTCCATATAAAACCTGACAGAGTATACAGGTTTACTTGTCCATATGTTTGAAGTTCAAAGCATTCATAAACCCTTTGGTTAGCAGCTAAGTCATTAACATAATCCTTTCATGACCTTTAAGTAGGCTAGAAACTTTTTGGAAGTTATTAGTACTGGGTGATTTTCACTGAATAAGCACAATTGTCAGTTCATAAACAAAGGTTCCTAAGCCTTACATTAAGTCACAACAGGATATAGCTTCAAGTTCAGCCTTTATTGTTACCTTGAGTAGTAAAAAAATCTAATGATCAAAAGGATATCTTTTTATTATGATCATCATAATATAAAAATACACAATCAAAAAAATCTTGTGATAAAAGACGTCAAAGAAGAATACTTTTATTGGAAGTCAGGATAGCTACTGTATATGTGTTAGCCTGGGAGACAATGTCTAGGGATTTTTCAGTTGTGATATGAAGTTTCCTGATCTTAAAGTAATGTAACTGAAATGTGTAAGGAATTCTGAGTAATTTGGGAAGGTGCTATTATTGTTAAGTTATTCTGGCTTCATCAGCACCTCAAGTCTTTTCAGCTGAGAGGAAGAGGGTTTTAAATGTAAGCACAATGCAAAATTGAGGATCAGAGAATCAGAGAATCATAGAATTGCTGAGGTTGGAAAAGACCTTAAAGCTCATCAAGTCTAACCGTAACCTAACCATACTACCCTAACTCTAACAACCCTCTGTTAAGTCATGTCCCTGAGCACCACATTCAAATGGAGAGTATGTGTTGCCCATGACACAGTGACAACCATGAAGTTCTGCTAACAGGTAACACCCAAAGATGGCTCCGAGAGCAATGATTGACAGAACAGCATATCTATCTACTGGAGATCAGGCTCCAAAACTTGCCACCAACTATGGAAGAAAACAATAGAATTTAATTACTAGGAAGATCCATCTAGCAAGGAGTCACCACCTCCCTCTTTGGAAGATAGCCTTACAATATTACTGTTGGACAACGGGGGATTGAGTGAGAATACTTCCACTGTTTTGAGTATATACTTATTGTTTTTAAAAGTTTCCCACAGGTGAAAATGTAAAAGCCAGGTCCTCTTCAGTCTTAATGGATTGAATGCATAGAACACAGGCTAAAATACCTTTTACTCTTTGAAGTAGAACTCTCCTGAAGATAGCAGTGCTAGGGTTAAGTGCCCAGAGATAACAGGTATGAGATGACTGAAAAAAGATAAAGTTGCATTTCATGCCAGCTGCTGAAGGGAGAAGTTGTTCCTAAGCCTTTTCCTTTGACGAGGTTCCCTGATTATGACCACAGGACATTATTTGCTCCCACTTGTGTTCTCCTGTTCCTATGTCTCCTGCATTCCACTTCAGGCAGACAGCTTGAATGTGCTTTCATTCAGAACATGAAGTACACTAGCTCAGGTCTGTAGCTTGTAGGCAAGATAGGATGAGTATGCTTGGAGGTTCACCATTCCCCTTCTTTTTTGTTATGTCCGTAGAGCAGAACTCACTCTGGTTAAGAAAAGTCATCTACACGTCTTGCACCAGAGAGTTTTGAACAGTTTGTCATAGTGATAGGTGCCCATTCAACAAGCACATAGCTGACATGTCAGACAACCTTGCAAAACTAAAAGAATTAATTTCTGTGTGGAAGTTAAGCTACCTATTCTAGGCAGGTAGAATGCTATTGAAGTCTATGAAACTCAACCAAATGCCCACACTGCTTGCTAGAAATCGAGGCTTTTCTTGTCATATTCTTAGTTGATTTTTTTTCTTAACCTTTATTCTCTATAGAAAGACAAAAGCACTCTGTTCTCTTTAAGATTTTCTTACGTTTGTCAAATTTCTCATGAAAGGTCTTGCTAACTCAAAGTCTCAATATTTTGTATGGTTCTGCTTCATTTGTGTCAACAGAAATTTTCACTTGAAGTTTAAAAGGCATTTTGTTTCCAATAGAATTCTTAAGATTCATATCAATATCCAACTGGGGAAATTCATTCCTCAGCAGCACGAGTAATTTCCTTAGCTGAACTAAAATAATACTGCTCTTTAGAAAAGTACTATAAACCCTATTACATTGATATTTATAACTTAGACTGGAAAGAATAATTCGATTACCTAACTCCTGACCATCATGTGTGGACTCTTAGTATTTTTAATGCAATCTTTTATCTTGCACATAGGTACAACCTCTAAAATCACAGAAGTTATCTGTTAAAATCTTTCAAATATTATTTAAGGTATCTCTATTACTTGTGAAGAAATAATTTGATTGTCATTGAACAATATGTGATTGTGAGCATTTATCTACAACTTAATTAGGATAGAACCTCAATACTACCCTTACTGCCTCGGCAGTTCTACAAACACTGAGTCCTTTTACTCATTTCCCTTGCTAGTCTGTCCTCTATTCCTGCTCCTGGCACAATGTCTGGGATTCACCTTGCCTAGTTTTAGATGTCTGCATCCAGAACATCCAATCTAGACTGTTTCTAGTTAATGAAAACTCCCTGAGTACAAGTGATTATAATCCAATATGAATAATACAATCCTAGCTGGTCTGACTTTGAACCAGGGAACGGAGATAGGCAACCTCTGTTATTTCTCCCTGCTCCTGCTGTGATTCAGTTAAAAATGTAAGGGACTCACACTTGACAGTATTTGATTTTTTTTACAGTAGCAAATTTTTATTTATTTATTAAAAAAAATTAACGCAAGTTCTCAGGTGAGGCATGGATTTCATTGATAGTTTTCCTGGATATAAGGACTTATATGTTAAACAGCATAGACATCTAGATCCCAGCGTGTGGTTCAATAACTTTACCACGTATAGTGGACAGTTATAGGAATTCATAGAACTAGTAGACACAGGTATGGTAAGAAAAGTTTGAATGAATGAATCCCTAGTTTGCAGTGTAGATACAGACTCTGAGAAAGTTATGTAAAAATAGTTATTGTAAACATGATGATGAACTAGAATCCTTTTTCACCATTCTGTGGCCAGTTTTCTCTGAACTAAAATATTATTTTGTACAGAATAACATAATCTATCATTAGAGCTAGCTTATGTATTCCAACAGAAATGGGTTTTCTACAAAGAATTTGTAATTGATTGCTGCTGCTGATATCCAAATTTAAAAATAATGCTAAGACTCTAAAAATATGAAAGCTTTTTCGTGTTTCAAAGTAAAAATATTCTGCAGTTTAACCTTTTTCCTTCTATGATTTCAATTTGATATAAGCTTGCTTTTTCTTGTTATTTCTTATCTATGCCAAGTTTTCAGATGTAATCTGTTAAGAATGGGGAGCTTAATTACCCTTCAAGAGGACAACACAGGCCTTCCCCAAGTAATATTATATCTTATAATAAATGTAATGGCACTCAACAGAAAGAGTAATTGTATACAATAGAAAACATTTCCTAGGGTTAGCAAATATCTGTCATCTCTTTGGTGACCCATTTCTTTCTCATATTTAATTAAAGGTCTGTTGTAGTTTTTTCTTCTTCTGTTTTTAATATTGTCTATCACCAAGGATAAAGGATACTGTAATATCTGGGAGATTTTGATTAGTTTAAATCATTACTTTATTTTCTCCTGCCATTATTTTTCATCTTGAACGTGACTGAATTGTCCTCTGAGATAAGAACTTTGAGCACATTCTTATTCAAACAGCGAGACAAATGACCCAAAGGTCTAGTTCAGAGAAGTGTTCATTATCAACTTGTTTTGTACTGTAAATTACAAGAATTCAGTCTGTCAAAATGTTCTGTGCTTAAGTCACAATATTAACTTTACGTGGTGTTTACAGGAGTTGTATACAACAGAGAGGAAGGGAGGCACATGGAATGATGATTATTATTGTTAACAAAATTAACAGCAGTGTGAGGCAAATATGAAAAAAAAAAAGATTTTACAGATAAGGACAGTTACAACATAACCTGGAAATATATGTGTCATGGAAACCACAAATGGGTTATCAATTGTTTATGGTGCTTTGAATCTCATACTGGAAGCAGCACAAAAACATAGTAAAAAAATCAGAATATAATACCATTATAAGATCAGACATCCTTCAGCAAACAACATTAATCAAACTGACTAACGGAGTGGGGAAAATGACAACATTTTGCCATGACTCATGAGACCTTGCTGTGTGGTAAACCGTATTAGAGCAAATAAGGATGTTTACATACACCAAGCAAATGGATATAAAACCCTACTAGAAAGACATAAATAGTACTTAGAAAATACAATTAACATTATTAGGTGTAGGCATAGATAGTCTACCAGCTGCACAGTCAAATGTGATTTAAATAGGTAGTTTAGCTTTGTAGCTGTTACTGAAAGAATAAATGCAAAATAAATTTTCTTCAAGCTCCCATTTTTGTTACTCCCTTTCCAATAAATGTATAATTCCAGCCCCTGACTACTTAGGATCCTGTTAAAAGAAAACTGGGGGAAGGACAAAGAGTAGAATAAGCAGATTAGGAGAAAATAAAAACATGACAACTTTTAGTGATAATGCTTAATGTCTTACTGAAAGCTGTTCAAAAACTCTAGTGTAAATGTTAGGTTCATGTTGCATTGTAAAAAAATCTTAGAACACTTAAAGAAATCAAGGAGAATTAGTAGTTATAGCAAAACTAGGCACTGCTATCACATATGTCCAAACCAGGTAACCTCTACGAAGTTGTAAGATCTTTTCGTAAATGGAGGTAGATGTTTCCTTAGAAAGTAAGAAAACTGTGATGGGGTCTTCTCCAACAGAGGGTTTTACTTAAGCTGAAGTGCATAATTTGGCTGTAGAGGTTGGAGTCCCAAGACACAATATTCTACTGTAATGACACAAAAACAAGCAAAAAACGAGCACCTCTCCATTAACATGGTCAAGCTCAATTTATAAAGTGGGATGAGAGAGGGTCAGTTTGTGTCAGGAAAAGCTTTGCATGCATACATGTGCGTACACTCATGTGAGTGCAGAGTGGAAGTTAGCCAAGACCCCCCAACATCACTTTGGTGTATCAGCATAGCCTGGCCTATAGAAACTTGGTTCTTGCCCCAGCTGGACTTGGAGCAGGCTCCAGGATGCAACTGGGCCCTGACATATTTTCCCTGCTCATGTACTGTATCAAAGGTCCTCGCAGCATTGTTTCCCACAGCCTTTATCTTTGAGTATAGAGGACTGTGAAGGAGAAGAGAACCAAATACTGACTATTCAGACAAAAATCCTGGATAAGAGAAACTCCTGACAACAGTTAATTGAAACCCAAAGGCTGATTTTCAGATTGTATTTAGGAGTAAGGATAGCTGATTCCAACAGTTCGAATCCTTCAGTCTTATTAAATCAACACATTTGTATGAACATCAGATAATAACTAACACAAACTGCGTAATTTACATTCAGCTTCCTAGGCAACTGCAGACATAGTCATTCTCTCTCACACGCCCAAACAGTAGCTTTCATCAGAAATGTGTCTTCTAGAGATGAAGTCACCATGCACAATTTTTTTTTATTTTCTTCTCCCTTCCTCTGCTGCAGATAAAAGAGTGCTCTGGCTTTGCCTGGGTGAACTTCTATATTTTCTCTATAATCAGGTTTCTTACTTGCTTTCTTAGTCTGCTGTAATCTGCCTTCAATGTCTTATTTGATTAAGTACAATGTGATTCCTTAAGTGAAAACTGTGAAAATTCCCCTGTGCTGCCTTACTAGAATTTCAAGGGTCATTTCTCATTCTCTGATAGGTAATAAATAGGTATTTCAGGTTCAGCTCTTGCAATATGTAAGGCAATCCTCAGTAGTCTCAGTATATCTAAAGCAGTGCACAGTGTCATTTTTAAGAAATTGTCAGTTTCTGTTGCACAGAATAACTACACAGCATGCAAAGGATTATTGTCAAAAAACTGTACATTTAACAATATTCATATATTATGAAATCAAGAAGCCTTCCTATTGTGGATTTATAGATCAGTTGTTTTAACTTAATAGCATTATGGACCATAGGAATACCGTGACTATTGAACATAAAGAAAAACACAGACAAATCTTAAGCTCATCGTCTGTATTTATAGAGGGGTGTTATTGATCTTCTCTACTATAGTAATTCAGGTCCTGTTGAATTAATTGCTGATGGAACCTAAAAGACTTTTTTTTTTTTTTTTTGTCTGAAACTCTGTTTTTACTTCCTTTTGAAAATCTATGTTAAAAAAATTGAAAATTGCTGAGACCATCACATTTAATTGAATGCAATTTTCTTACACTGATTTCAACTTCTGCTCTGATTGGGGAAATAAAAGTTAGCTTATCTTGTTAAATGTAGAACATGATATTATCTAGAGGGCTGTTGGTTTGGTATTTCTATGTGCCTTATGAGACCTTCAGCTCTAGATGTTTTTAGGTTGGTGGAAGTAACACCTTTCAGATTGGATGAAACTCATACTATTATAGCGAAGCAGTCTACACAGCTTAGTTGAACATCCTGATAAATAGAAAGAAAGAAAAAAAAAAGGATTATCTGAAATAGGATTCTTCCCCAGTGCTTTTACTGCCAGCTGCTATTAAACTCCATTTGAATCTTCATGGATAAAATATCAACTGGAATGCTGTGACCAATCTGGGCTATTGCCAAAGCATCCACAGAGGACAGCTGAGAAGAACTGGAATGCTGCAGAAACGGATACATTAACAAAGATTGAAATATTTGGAGTTCAGTTCAGGAGGGGAATGATTATGGAAATGTGATAACAACCCTTAAGTACATAAAAGCTTGGTGCAGACAAGAAGGAAGCAATCTATTATCCCACTGAAAAAGAAGTAGAATTATTTTAATACTGTGAACTCATGTTGTACGTTAGGGAAAAGAAAACAACCACAAATAAAATTGACAGTGAAGTGTTGAAATAGATTACCAGAAATTACAGAGTCTAAGTATAGATCTTCAAAAATG
This sequence comes from Gallus gallus, assembly GCF_016699485.2. Classification (NCBI taxonomy): domain Eukaryota; kingdom Metazoa; phylum Chordata; class Aves; order Galliformes; family Phasianidae; genus Gallus; species Gallus gallus. The sequence goes on along the minus strand of NC_052534.1, from coordinate 90,254,440 downwards.
GATTAGAACAATCAAAGAACGAGAAAGAACATATGAATACCTCCTTTGGGGCAGGAACATAAATTTAGATTAGCTTCTGAAACTTTTTTAACCTATACTTTATGTATTTTATTATATATTTCTTTCAAAAGCAGGTACTTTCAAATAAGCATAAGTAGATCTGAAAAAGGTTTTCTAACACCAGGGATGAAATAAGCGGTGGATTCCTGGATAGGAGGGAATGACCTGCCAAGCACTGCCTTTCCCTTTACATCCTTGTGATTTGTGTAGATATGCCAACATTTAAAACATCATTTAAGGTTCAGCCGCTGGACTTTTGAAAGTTATTATGTCTGAGACATTTGAGCATTACTCTAATGTGGACTAGTTTACTTACGAAGATTAAGTTTCTAAGTGTTGTGTTCAAGGGTCAGACAACAACACTGAAAAACATAAAAATAACCAAATTTTCACTACTGATCGCTGAAGTAAATGTCAGGTATCTAATACATAAATTTATTTTGGGAGCTTATTATTACTTTTTTTTTTCTCCAATAGACAATAATCCATTACACCTTTAAAAAAGTAATTGTTCTAAATAAGTTAAAAATATTGAAATGATGGAATCTACGTGCTGTTGATTTTTGCTATCCTAATAAGGGAAACCCTGTCCTAGTATCTAGGGAATTTTGCCTAAATACAGAAAGCAACATCAGGGCCTTCGAGACCCATGGAAATGCTCAGGGTGATCTATGACATATGTCAGAGCCAGAACACAACTCACATTGCTTCCTGACATGATGCACTCAGCAACTGCCAGCTCTCAGATCTCCAGGTAGCACATTTTATAGGACTGAGGCTCATTTGTAAGGCATCAACTGTAAAAAAAAAAAAAAGCTCATTAGAAAATTTTAGGACATATGAAGTATTTTGCAGTAGTTATATTGCTCTGCTTGTGCACATGCCTCTCTTGGGTGGTAGCTGTTGAGGATTACTTTTGAGGCTGAGAAGAGAAAACTTGATTATCTGGAAAAGGAAAGCCTGTTTGAGAAACTTTTTGGTGTTACCTGCTATCTCGCTATATTCCATTTGAAAGTGTGGATATTTTCTTTCTATTTTTAAAGAAGAAGGAGGGTGGAAAGAACTTCAGAGAGAAGGAAAATGTCCTTTAAAATAAAGTTTAAACTTTATTTACTAACTAAATATCCTCTCACTAGCAGGTAGAAATTCTGATGACACAGTGATGGGTGCAGGTAGGCCAGATAAGACAAACAAACATTCTCCTGAGGCCCTTCAGTATGTAAAGGTATCTTTAGCACTTATCAGGTTAGCTTTGTTCCTCGATTTAAAGCTACTTTTGCATTAAAAAGAGACTTTAGTCCTCTGAACTGTTATGGAGCTGAAGCAGCCCGCAGACAAGATACACCTCATGCAATCAGTGTTTCTGCATAGTGTTCAGTGTTTTGGTTAGCAATGCTTCCTGCTCAAAAATATATGTAATGCACTGTAGAAACAGTGAGTTTTATAACAAACACTGTAAAACACACTGTGATAGGATATACTTGGTGTGATGAGCACTTTTGCTGTTGTTTCTGATCACCTTCAAGAAAGGACATTTTGTAAGGCGTTAATATGACACATGTGTAACTGCCATTTCCATTATCACTTAATGACCATCAAAACCTTTCTGACAATTTGAAAGAATAATATTACAGATGTTAAGTGTCATGCTTGCTCAGATACCACCCCTTAATGTGAGTAGCAATCACAAACAGAAACACTGGTACTTCAAACTGGAATCCAATTATTCTGACATGAAAAAGCAACTTAAATAATCATCCAACAGTTCATCAGGATTAAAATAGTAAACATATTAATAACACAGGAATATTTTTATATCAACAGTTTATGAAATTAATTTATTGTAGTGACATTGCCAGCCATATAATTTCAGAAACGTTTTAGTAAAAAAAGTTCAGATTTCAGATCTGATTCTAGAGGCATATGACAAGCATTCAAACTGCTTCTATTTTTCTAACCACTAATTACAAATTTCTTTGTTTGTTTAGGTAAATGGCTTTGCCATTTTTTCTCACACTTCAGAAAAAGAGGCAAATAATCGGTAGAAGAGGGAACTAAGTAAGAGATCCAAGCTAGAACCAGGAGGTGCTAGCTAATTCCTTTCAGATTCCAACAAGAAAGCCACAAACTTTTCCAAGACAGATAATCATTTATTGATATAGTAATGGAAAAGGAGATAGCAAGTTATAAAATACCATATTCCTTCTGATATTGATAATCCTGAGATATTAGAGTATCAGATGGACCCCTGGTTCCTGTCCCTGATGAGGTTTTGCAGCTCTAAGAGTGCCTGTACTTTTGCAGTAGCTTGCTCACAGTAGCAGTCAGTCAGACCCTGACTGCAGTCAAGCTGCTGAGTTTGGTATTAAGAAAATATTGTTAACTTTAAGTATTTCTTAATATTTTGGATGTATTCAACTTCTTTCTTTTCCTTAGTGGGACAGTTTAATCTAGTGTAGTTGAATAAAATTCATTGTTTTCATCTACCTATGTATCATAGAATCATAGAATCGCTAAGGTTGGAAAAGACCCACAGGATCATCCAGTCCAACCATTCGCCCATCACCAATGGTTCTCACTAAACCATGTCCCTCAACACAACATCCAAACGCTCTTTGAACACCACCAGGCTCGGTGACTCCACCACCTCTCTGGGCAGCCCATTCCAGTGCCTGACCACCCTTTCAGAGAAGTAGTATTTCCTAATGTCCAGCCTGAATCTTCCCTGGCGCAGCTTGAAGCCGTTCCCTCTAGTCCTATCACTAGTCACACGAGAGAAGAGGCTGACCCCCAGCTCACTACAACCTCCCTTCAGGTAGTTATAGAGAGCAATAAGGTCTCCCTTGAGCCTCCTCTTCTATAGACTTAACAATCCCAGCTCCTTCAGCCGCTCTTCATAAGGCCTGTGCTCCAGACCCCTCACCAGCTTTGTTGCCCTCCTCTGGACATGCTCCAGGGCCTCGATGTCTTTCTTACAGTGAGAGGTCCAAAACTGGACACAGTACTCAAGGTGCGGCCTCACCAGTGCTGAGTACAGGGGGACAATTACTTCCCTGTTCCTGCTGGCCACACTATTTCTGATACAAGTCAGGATGCCATTGGCCTTCTTGGCCCTCTGGGCACACTGCTGGCTCGTGTTCAGTCTAGTGTCAATCAACACCCCCAGGTCCATTTCCTCTACACAGTCTTCCAGCCACTCTGCCCCAAGCCTGTAGCATTGCCTGGGGTTATTGCGGCCAAAGTGCAGGAAAGAACAGTATTCATCTGTTGATTTATTTGGAAAAAAAATAAAAACCTTATGCTATAAGGAGTGCCAGCTATATAAAAAAGAAACCCATCTGTACTTAATTTCTTTCTCTATTCTAAACATACCTTATGATTTTAACCAGATTTGCTGGATGAAGACCCAGAGAGAGTTTTAGATATTATTTCTAAATTTTCAGCAGCTGAGGCTCCCCTGTTTTGCTATGAGGACCATTCCCTCTGGCCTGTGGTCACACTCCCTCAGATGTTACAATACCACGTGTTCAAAATATCTGGCTTGAAAACTGCTAATTTGGGACACTCTAGCAAATCCATGGAGGAGATACCTGAGCTTGCACTGAGAAAGCCAGTACTCAGGCCTCTGCAGCACAGAGGTCATAGATGGAAAGCAAGGTAGCTGTATCACCATGTTTTTCACCGCTGGCTAGTTAGCGTTGTTTTTCAGAAGGTCCAGTTATCATAAGGAATGGTCAGATCAATATGCACCACCTTCACAATCTTTGTTGGAGATGAACTGTTAATGTAGCATCAGAACTTTCTATTACATGAGTTTACAGATATCCAATTCCCTTCTGTACAACAATTGATGTGTGTATAAATGTCGGAGGTCCGACAGAGAAGAGAAAGGAAAGCAAAATGTGACTGTAAATGTTGCACTTATTAAAGTATTCATTATTAACAAAATTATCCAAAATAATTTATGTTAGACAACGAGTAATGCATTTTGCTTCTTTGTAATGGTATGATGTGGGGCAGAAATTGTGCTTCTTACTTAATAAGAACTATGAAGAGACTCATTTGGCTTGCTAGAGCAAACTTTTATATCATATCAAATTAAGTCAGTAAGCCAGCAAGCTCTGCCGTTAGACTCTCCCTTCAATGCAGACACTGATGCCTCTCTACCTTGCTCAAAGCATCTCTCATTCTGTAATTTAGAAAATGATCCCTGGGAATGTTTTACATCTGAGGACTCAGTTCACACAGGCTTTTGTCTAATAACAATGTTGCCACATAAAGCATGATATTAGAAATGTCATCTTACATTAGTAAAGGGTCAGCTCAGAATAAAGCTATTGTCATCATTGCTAATCAAACTCAAAAGTGGAACCAGAATAACACCAAAAATATTGTCAGATTTTCTCACGAAATGATTTGCTTTGACTCTGCTTATGTCCCTATTATATTCTCTCTCCACTGCTGCTGACAAGAATACAAATGCAGATTGTGTATCTCAAGAGAAAAACTTAGAAACCTCTACTAAGAAAAAAATGAGTAAACACATCCTCATTTGAGCATGGCAACATTATAATGAGGCACAAAGTCAGGAAAAGTAATTTTACTGTTACACAAAGACATAAAAATATAATAAGATATGGTAATGCAAAGCTAAGATGAACAATATAAACTCTGCTTGTAATGACCTCATATAATAGCCATATAAATCCGTGAATAAGATAATTATATAGGAAAACTGAATAAAATAATGAGAAGAAGCACAATTTAGGAACTATACTATTTACATAGAAGTATTTGCCTCTCCCAATATTTCTAATTAATTTTAAATGGAACAGTTGAGTAAGCTGTTATTTCTCATGAAATGCATGGAAGTCCAGAGGCAGAAAGTTACAGTTTCATCTGAGATACTTGATTTTCTTTTGTATGTAACAAATAAGGAAAATTATTTCTTCAACTGTAAGTCAGATCCTGACATGCCTTGCAGGGCCTAGACTAATGCCTTAGCAATGCATTTACATGCTATGCCTGCATATAATACTACAAATATCAAGTTACACATAAAAGTTTTCACAAGTCAATTGGCCAGTCAAGTGACATTTGTCTTTTGGTGATGAAGGTGGAATTCCTCCAATCTCACATATCTAGTTTATCTCTTTCAAGCTTATTCTATAAACATAAGAGAAAGGATGTAGGACAGAACTGTTTAACAGGAAACAGATTAGATGAATAATCTTTTAGAGTTTCCAAGTGCTATTGGACATCTTAGGTGAATAACGTTTATGACACAAATATATTCTTTATTAGACTTTCCAGATTAAGATGTAAGCATTATAGTTAGCTAAGATACTTATGATTTTGGCAAAATTTATCTTTTCATGTAACAGTCTAAAATTACAACAGAATCGTAGGGATTAGGAAGGGACCTCTACAGATCTGCTAAAGCAGGTTCCCTACAGTAAGTTACACAGGAAAATATCCAGGCGGATTGTCACCAGAGGAGATTTCACAACCTCTCTGGGAAACTTGTTCCAGTGCTCTGTCACCTACAAGGAAAGCAAGTTCTTCCTCATATTTATATGGAACTTTCTGCCATCTTAATGGCAGCTCTTCCCACCAAACTGAGCAGCCTGGCCTGAGCCCAGGCACACAGCTCTCACCCAGCACCAAGTGAACATTGGTGTGCTATTAACCCTCTCTGGGCTGGAACCGGGACATGGGGTGCTGTGCAGTCCTAACACAAGTTAAGACAAATAAGTTTATACATTTTGTTTCAGTCCCATAAACAACAAAAAATACGCAGTCATGCATATTTTCTCAAAGAATTTGAGAATAGGTTTCAAGATTGCTGAAAAATTGTTGAATTTTGGCATATTTGTAACTCCATTTTCAGTCAGTATAAATATGTGACCTGCAAGTTTTTAAATGGAATATATAGAGTTCTAATCAGATATAAATAAATTAAAAAAAAAAAAAAAAAAATCTCTTCTCTCAAATGGACTTTTAGAAGCCCTACCTTGGTAGAGAGAAATATCCTCCAATTCACATTCATGCTTTAGACATTTCATCACTTTTTGGCAGCACATACATTTGTAAAAAACTTTTCTCAAGAATGAAGCAAAGACAAAATAGAACTTCATAAAAAAAAAAAATCTGATGAGCACTCTGAGAGCTCACTGAGAATTGAAACCACTGCCATTGGACTTGACTAATCATAGAAACACAGAACCACACAATGGCTAGATTGGAAGGGATTTCAAGGATCACCAAGTTCCAACTGCCCTGTCACAAGCAGGATTGCCAGTCACTAGATCAAGTACTAGATCAGATTGCCCAGGGCCCCATCCAACCTGGCCTTAAGCACCTCCAGGGATGGGGCACCGCCTCCTAACTGATGCATTAGTTTCATAAAATAAGCTTAAATATCCTATATTTATGGTTCAGTTGCTCTCTTTTTAATGTTTTAATAAAAAAAATAAAAATTAATTTTTAATTTTGTTACTTACACACATTAACTATATGTTTTATGAAGGCTGCACTGAAAGTAATGTCTCTTGTTTTACGATGTTGTCTCATGACATCAGAGGCAGATGGTATGGCAGTAGAGGCTGAACCTTCCTGCTAGTATTTCATTGCATTTTGTTGCCATGTGACAGATGGCAGCAGAGAGACAATCTGACAAAATGGCATCTGACGTGAAAGAGCATATGAAGCAAAGGTGTGTCACTGAATTCAACCATGGTAAGAAAATGGCACCTATCCTCTTGACGAAGAGGAAGTCTTCCTTTCTCCAGACTTGCTCTGTTTTCACCAGGGTTTGGGATTCTCAAGCAGCAGTCTTATCACTAAAGACTGTAGCAAAGAAGATGTTCAGTAGCTCCACCTTCTCAGTGTTCTCTGTTAGCACCCACCTCATTCAGCAGCATGCTCATATTTTCCACAGTTTTTTTTTTACTACTGACGTACTTCAAGAAGCCTTTCTTGATGTTCTTGACATCCCTCACCAGACTTAGTTCCAAGTAGGCCTTAGCTTTCCTCATCATATTATGTATTTGTTTAACAACATGCTGGACATTTTATCCAGAAAGATACTGTGAGAAACAGTACTAAAAGCTCTGTCAAAATCCAGAAAGATTACATCAGCTGGATTCCCTTGGTCTGCTCAGTAGGTGAACTTGTCATAAAAGGAAAATAAATTCATTAAGCAGAACTTTCCTCTTGAGAACCTGTGTTGGCTCTGACCTATGACTATGCTGTCATTTAAGATTTTTTTCAATAACCCTGAGAATTAACTTCTCTGTAATTTTACCAGACACTGAATTGAGAATGACAGGTCTGTAATTTCCTGTTCTTTCTGAAAATTGGAACAGTATTTACCAGCTTCCAGCCAAATGGAACCTCTCCTGATTCACAAGACTACTGAAAAAGATGCTAAAAATAATAGGTTTCATGACAGACATCTGTAACATTCTACTTGTTAGCACAGTTAAGGTAAAGAATGACCTGTTGACCCTCTGGACCAGATTATCCAGTTTTTTACCAACCTGGTTATTTACCCAACCAAATCATATCAAATACAGATCTGGAGAAGTGTGTGAAAGGAAATCACATGTGAAAAAGAATATATATATATATATCAGACTTCTCTTTCTAAATTAGAAAAAAAATATAGCAATAACTGAAACAATGTCTAAACTAAATGCAAATTCTCAGCTATACTTGTGCTTTTTTTCTGCTCAAATGTGGATGTGAATATTAATTACAGATTAAGTTTTGTACTGAAATGGTCTTTTATGGATATGAGCTAAGAAATAATTTATGAAAACATGAATGCACAGCTTGTTTTACTGTCAGTGCATGGCTCTAACACAAAGTGATCTGCTTAGTAGAGCAAGAAGGGAGAATCTTATATTTTGGAAACATTTTTGTTGTAATTAATTTTCACGAGTGAATTCAGAGCTCATTTAACTGCACTACTCAGTTGTAGTTGTAGAGACGCATCTCAAGAAGAAGCAATGTACATTCTTGTCTTGCCCAGACAGTATCCTTCAGCTGTGACTAGGAAGATCAGCCTTTGGGAAGTTTAGTCTCTGTGCCTACTTTATCCTGGGCATCACTGCCTCGTCTTATACAAGAGCGTCAGTTATTGTCAATTGTGTTGGTGTTTGTTTGTAATGTGGACATCTGTCTACTAGGAACTGGACAAACTGCCAACTTACTACATACAAGCTGCAAAATATATATCAGATGGCCACAGTTTTCAGTCACGAGCTGGTGGGACACTGTGATTTCTGATTACAGTCTGGGATCACTTGTACAATTCTGCATTAACACTTCTAGCACACCACAGAGATAGGTCAGTGTACACAGTAAAACACCTATCTACATTATAAGCTGTATCTACACTAAACCAAAACCAACTGCTTAGATAATAGTTATCACAGCTGAAACAATGTAAAATTTACATATGCCAAGACAATCCTAAACATGTTTTGTTTGCAATGAGAAAATATCTTATTTATTGGGATATCATGAGGATTAACAGAATATCAAAAATGGCCCAGGCTTTTACCTGGCCTTCTAAGAAGTGAGGATGCTTTTCCTACATTTTCATCTGTATGATTTGCTGAAGTTCACAGGCACGGTGAACTGAATAATCCCAATGATAATCAAATAGCCTAAGCAAAATGACCTTGCACCAGTTTCATATTTTAAGAATGAAAAGCCACCAGCCTTGCTGTATTTGGATATGCTTCTTAAATGTTATGCATAAATGTTTGTTTTCCAATTCAGTAATCAGCTGAAAAGAACATTCACTTCAACAAGGTATAAATAATACAAATTAAATGTAAATTATGCTTAAATTTTTAATTGAGAGTACTACAAATTAAGCCAGCAACTTGATTTGGAACTCCATCACTGAAGTGCAAAAGAGAAGCATATGGAAAATGTAATTTTAATTCCCTTCACTAGGTGTGCACATCTCTGCCACCTGTAAAGGAGCAGCAAAATGTATGACCCCAAATAAATTGTAAGTTCTGCTGAGGTGTACAACAATAACTCATGCTCTGCCTATCTTACAAGCTGCAGGAGAATCAACAGTGATTAACAGGTAAGTGGAAAGAGTCAGCTCTGAAATTCTGTGCAACTTCTCAATGAGGTTTGGCTTTGAGAAAGCTTCCTCTGGTAAGCTTTTACCTAGAATAAACAAACGGGTATTTTACCCTATTGTTGTAGACAGAGATTTCTGTATTCTTGGTCATCCCTTCCTGAGGCGTGAGTCATAGGGTATTCTGAACTGCCCTGGATCAAAGGATAAGGTGTCCTTGGATTTGACATCATTTAATTAAGAAACTGCAATTCTGCTTGACTATTGTAGGGAAAAGAAATGAAGAAAAAACACAACAAAACAAGGAAAACCGACAAACTGAACAACTGACATAAGGAGCACAACAGAGGAATTAAATGAGTAGCACTGTAACATGATGGAAAGCACAGAAATGACAACAAAGTAGCAAAGTCCTAGGCCGCAGCTACCAAGGACTTACTCAAATGCAACAGCCATAGACGCAGAAACTGAAGAATCTGCTCACCTACAGAAAGCCTCAGGTACACATGAATCTTTAGCAGGATTCCCTTGCCTCCACTGACAACCTTTAACTGAGATCTGAGAAGGAATGGATCCTGGCTCCACCCCTTCCAGTCACTCAGGTGCATTGCATGCTGCCCTGGGTTGACCCTGCTTTCCCACCAGGTGCTCAGTCACTGTTTCAAGCCATGACTTAGCATTTTCACTACAAATGTACTATTTTTATCATTGGATATAGGCATGAAACTGAGGTATAATGAGAATGAAAATGGGTGTGTCTTTATGTCAGTTAGGATTCTGATGTGTGGAATCAAACTCTATAACCACAAAGTAGTTATAAAATCAGGTATGTTTAATCAATGCTGTGCAGGCATCGGGTGCAAGGGGGATAGCTCCTCCTAACTTGCACACCATAGGACAAAAGCTTGGTACAGATATAGGCAGAACTAATACATAATCAATGGTTTTCCTGGAATTCGTATACATATTCATTATATTTCTGAGAACCCCTTAGCATACGGTCCCTCCCCCTCACGCATGTGTCGTGAGCAGCGGGGGTCTCCTCCTGGTGGTTGTGGGATGAAGGCTTGTTGTCTTCCTCGCGAAGGCTCATAGTCTTCCTCACTGTAAACTTCTGACCCTGAGGGAGGGGTAGCCCCCAAACCAGTTCTAACTTGCTCTGTGGACATCTTATCACCTCCTCGCTGGGTGTCCTTGAGCTGTTCTCAAACCATCATCTTTATCTCTTCTACTCCCCGCATTGTCCTAATCCCACCTTCTTATTATCCCATTCTGCTAGCGGCCTCTGCATATTTGCTTCTGTAAATTATCTCTAACTCCCGTTTACACTTAGTTTCTGCGGACCCTTTCTTACTGAACCCTTTCTTACTCTTCAGTTCATTTAAATAAATTATAGTGACTGCATCTTATATAAAGTGATTCCTCTGGAGGCTCCCATTACTGTCCATAAAGAATAATAGACAACTTAGCAAGCAGGGCATTATTGAACTGCTTACTCCAGTTCACAGCCAGTTCTCTACACATTGCTATGGATTTAGGGCAGGTGCTAACACTTGGCATCACCAAAATTGCATTGATGAGACACAATAAGGACCAAGATTTAGACCTTCATAGAATCACTGAATGGCTTGGTTTGGAAGGTACCCAAGGATTATCCAGCTCTAATCTCCTTGCCACAGGCAGGGCCACCAATCTCCAGATCTGGTACTAGACTAGGTTGACCAGAGCCCCATTCAACCTGATCTTAAACACCTCCAGAGATGGAGCATCCACAACCCCTCTGGACAGCCTGTTCCACGTCTTTCCTGTGTTGGGGGCCCCAGGCTTGAACACAGTACTCCAGGTGGGGCCTTACATGGGCAGAGTAGAGAGGGACAATCACCTACCTCTCCCTGCTGGCCACCCCTCTTCTGATGGAGCTCAGAATACCACTGACCTTCCGAGCTGCAAGAGCACACTGCTGGCTTATGTTCAGTTTTTCATCCACCAGGACCCCCCAGGTCCTTCTCTGCAGGGCTACTCTCAAGGAGTTCTTCTCCCAGTCTGCATACATATTTGGGATTACTCTGACCCAAGTGCAAAACTTTGCACTTTGCCACATTGAACCTCATTAGGTTCACATGGGCCCACCTTTGGAGTTTGTCAAGGTCCCTCTGGATGGCATCCCTTCCTTTTAACGTGTCAACTGCACCACTCAGCTTGGTGTCATCAGCAAACTTGCTGAGGGTGCACTAGAGCCCAGTGGAGACCTTGGTCTCCACCATGTAAAATTTTGTTGTGGTTTAACCTTGCAAGAAGCTGAACATCACACAGCCCTTCGCTCACTCTCTCCACTCCCAGTGGGATAGGTGAGCAAATTGGAAAAAAAAAAAAAAAAAAAGAGCTTCTGGGTTGAGATAAAAACTATTTACTAAGATAGAAAAGGAAGAGAGAAATGACAAAAATTACAATAATATTTTTATATATAGTATATTAATTTTTTATATATATAAATACACAGAGAGAGAGAGAGAGAGAGAGAGAGAGAGAGAATAACTCATGCCCAAGCAATTGCTTATCACCTGAAAGCCAATGCCAAGGCAGTTCCCAAGCAGTGAAAGCCCCTCTGGCCAACTACCCTCAGTTTTATAGTTTCCCCACTGAATGAAAGGTATGGAACATCCTTTTGGCTGGTTTTGATAAGTTGTCCTGCTTCTATGTCCTCCCAGCTCCTTGCTAGGAGGATGGTACGAGAAGGTGAAAAACTGAAACATCTTTGTCTCTGTGTAACACTACTCAGCACAACTGAAACACTGGTGTGTTATCAACATTTTTCTCCTAAAGCCAAAACATAGTGTCATACCAGAATTTGGAAGAAAATCAACTCTGTCCCAGCTGAAACCAGAACAAAGGCAATTGTGCTTACATTATTATAAAGCTTTTCTCTTTGATTCATACAAATTCTATACCTGAGATACGACCTCTCTAGAATTTCTGATTTGCCCATGGAATTTATAAATGCATCAAGGGCATTGGAACTATGTGAAATTTCCATTGCTTAGTGTCAGACCGCTGTGTTTTGTTTACAATTAAGTGTCAGTATCTAGAAAAGGAACGCAGAAAGTCGCTGATCTGAGATGACTATTGTCATGTACAAGTTAGACATCTGAATATTATCTTTGCTTGATGTATTTTTAAAATACAAAATTAATGCTTTGTGTTCCAGCTATCATATCATATTTTATTGCTTGATATATGTTGCTAAATAGTCTCCTACAAGAAAGCCCAATACCTTTGGTAGTCTATTACAGTTACTGCTTATTAATTCTAATATTTGTGATGGGAAATGTTAATGAAGCATTACTGCATTACTGCTCATGCATTTGTTTGAATTTTGTACAGCTACTATATCGTTCTTTTATCCATGTTTTTTAGCAGCAATGATAATAGCTGAGAGAATTTTGCAGGTTATGTAATACACAAATTAGATACACAGATGTGGAGGGAATATTGTTCCATTTACCATCCTAACTTATATAAGTAATTAACGTAGTGTTTTTATTACTATTTCTCTACATCTATGCTGTTTAAATGAAGGAAATTTAGCTTGTAGTACTGATGCTATAAATATGCTATGGAAAGTCTATGAAAATATCAGTTTAGAAATAACGCCTGATTCCAATCTGCAGTAGCATTTTATCACATCTGCTGAAAGCAGTAGTGAAAAAGTACATTCCAATGAAGTCTCAGGTTAGTGTTTATTTCACTGTGTGCTCCTCTGAATAAAGCAAGATTACAACACCTGCCAGGGACAAAAGTTTTCATCTGTCACCACAGTGAATGAGTAGCCCACATTACAATACACTGTATTAAAATAAACCCAAAGGCAAATATAGTATGAATTTACAAATTTTTAGTTAAATTACTTGTTGTACCATCTGGATTTCAGCTGCTGAAGTCCACTGCTTATTTATTTATTTATTTTCAGAACCAGTAGGGCATTCTTTGTCCGCTGGCACCTGAACACCTAAAGTAGAACTAAGATTCTATGTTTAAATATTTTAGAATTTTCCTCACAAAGTATTCCTGACTGATGAAGCTGAAATCTTTCCAGTGAAAAGTAGGAATTACAGGATAGCATAAGGATACACTTAGAAGTTATATTTATAAATCAATTTCTCATTTTCAAGTGCCATGCAGTCAAACGCATTTTACCTGGAACAATTATTTAAGAAGCTGAGTCTAAACACCACGCAGCTTTTGAAAGACTTCTAGGTTATCTTGTTGACTTGAATAAAAAAATAATAATTCAAACAATCTTTTCTGCCTGGACTTTTGATTTGAACCACACACCTTGATTTTATTGCTACAGTTCATTTTCATTTCCTAGCATACAAGGTCTTGATATTTTTGAATATTCTCTTCAGTCCTGGTTGCTGTTTTTAGATCAGAAAAAATCAATGTATATTACACTGGCACATCCACATACATGTGCAAAGTCTTTCTTTCTCTCTCTCTGTCTTATAGGTAAAGCAAAAAAAAAAAATATTAGAATTAGACAGGTATCGAAGTTTGCCACTCATTGTATGGATGTGCTTTCTGAAACAGTGAATTTTCACTAATACACAGTGTATGTATTAATTTCTAATACATAACAGAGAGCTGAGGCTCATTTTTAAACAAGCAAAACCCCATGTATTTACTCAGTTTTCTGGATTTATTCAGATCTTATTTTCCCATAGCTGTAACGGAAGACTTATTCGTCATTCCTAAGTTGAACCACACATCTGAATATTGACCAGGAGTGGTAAGAATAACTTGAAGTTCTTAAAAACTAACCAAAGCTCTTAGAGAACTGAAATCTTTGTTAAATCACTTGTTGGTTGAGAATTTGCTTATCATGTGTCAAGTTAATGTTGTAATGTCATTAATACTTGAAAGAAAAGAACAGACAGTGGTGTATTTTTCTAACCTAATATCTGAGATCAAGCAGTTTTGAATTCACTGATGATGTCATCCCTTATGGAAAAAAGAGGCCTAAACCTCTAGCTGCAAACAAAGATGCCTGTCCCAAACAAAAACTTAGAAATATTTTACCAGCATAGGAAACAGAAGGAACATTTTATCTGAAGATACTTATGAAAAAAATTAACTAGGTAATAGTTTATGAGTACCTGGATCTGGTAGTATAGGCACAATGTCAGTGTGCAGAGAACACCAACCCACCCAAATTCCTTCCTAATACAAATGGTTCTTTTTCCCCTTCTTATGACAACAAGGAATTGTGTCCAGTTTGTATTCATTGATCAAATCAGAGATGTAGAAACATTCCCTTGTAATTTATGTTTAAAATTTAACCTGTGCTTCAGAAGTCTGTTGGATACTATATCTACAACTATTTGTGTACTGTTATGTACTGTTTCCATTATGTGCTATGTGGGGACAGATATTATAACACTGAATGCTACTGTTCTGCATTGGTAAAAAAAATAATAATAAAAAAAAATCCTTTGCTTTATGTATTGACTATAGTTAATTGTCATTTGTCTGCTTAGTATTTTTTAAGAACATATTGGTTTTGCAGCGATGTGATTATATTTTAGTAGAAAGATGTCCGTTATTGACTTTCTTGCTTTTTGATGAAGTTGACATTTTGGTGCTTAATACTTTTTATTTGTTTCATGCATCTACCACATCATTCATGTCTAGTTTTTGAAAACTACTGTACCTAGTAACAACATTTTAGCTTATGAATTACCTCTCACTGCAAAATATTCAGGGAGGATTGTGTTTTTTAAAATACACCAGTGATAGAAAAAGATTGTTCCAACATACAATGTAACTGTAAGTCTGCAAATGTTCACTGGAAATACTTCCTTCTGGATTGTTTTCTCATGTTCTTTCTCCTTTCAGAAACAGCCAGTCTTGAGTTTGACTTAAGCTTTTCCTTTCAAACACGGTATTCAAAACAGCATACTGATTGCTCTTAATCAAAAGCAATTTACGCATTAATACATATCTATTAATTAGTTTACAATTTATTGTACCTTTTTCATTTATTTTTCTTTACATTGGCAGAGTCAGGCTTTGACAGAATGTAGGTGAACCACGTAAACTCAAATTATCTTTATCGGTGATGCAAGGACATGTTCTCATGTTCTCATTCACTGTCTTCAGCTGTGGTGGGCAGTAACCTGCATGAAACAAGGTAAAATCCTTAAACCATCATATTTGCAAAATGTCTGTGTGTTCAAGTCCAGTTGTTTTCATGAACAATTTCAGCAATCTAAATTACTCAGAGACAACTTGAATAATTACTGATATACAAATCTCTTTCAGCCTATGGAGTACTTGGAAACAATTTTCAGTAACCATTTTGCATATTTTGTCATTCCAGATTTATTGCTAATGCTGAAACACAAGACTGGTTGGATGTTTTTCAAGCTTATAGGACATTTAAATGGAAAAACAAACAACAATTCTATTTTGAACACTTGCACTGGTACAAACTGCACTTTGATGAATATTCATAATACATTCTCTTTCTATGACATTCTTATAACAAATATTGCCTGATAAAAATGTTTTCTAAAGAGAGTCAAGGAGGCTAGAATGCCATCAACAAAATGTGTAGAATTTTCTATTCATATAAAGTAACAATATATTTCTGCATTATATTACTATAATAATAAGGTTTCAGGATTTTGACTGATTTGCTTGATGTTAGTTTTCTGTTTTTGTACTGAACAGCAATTTTATCTGTGGTGTGAATTTGGTCTATCTAGCCATATTTCTGTTTGTACTTTTGCATATCTTTTCTTTTTTTTTTTTTTTCCAGAGTGAAACTGAGAAACTAGTTATGGCTTTACAAATTACTTTGGACTGTTTTAAACTATTTTATTTATTTTGTACTTTGTATTGACCTAAAATTTTATATTGTTACATCCTACCTGCGAAGGGACAGAGGGGTGACCAGAGTTACAAATACCTCTGGTAAGATTAAGGTGAAACTGCACTCAAGGTCTGTACATATGAAGAAAAAAAAAAAAAAAAAAAAAGAACAACTTTAATAGGAGATTAGGAGATTTCTATAAAATGGCTATTCTACCTGAGTTGGCCCACCCACAATCATATCTACCTAACTTGTACTTTTTTTATACGAAATTCAAGTAATCCTTGTGTTACTTAACTTTAAGAGCAATATCACTTTTTTGTTGTTGTTTATTTGTATGTTTTTCCCATGATTTCAGTCTTACTATATTTTTCAGTGTTTCTAATCAGCAAGGAATTATCCCTATGGTTCACAATTTTGAGCTGAAAGACAAAACTTCCATGAACATAACTGGAGAATCATGTCTGAAAGGTGCTGTCAGAAGTCCTTGTTGTTCTAGGCAGGAAGATAGAATAGATAGATAAACTCATATGATAGCCTAGTGATGAAGATAACTCAATTTGTACTGCCAGCTTTAGCCAACTTCAGTTAACATCAGCATCAAATTTTGTCATGAGAAAATTGTTCCAAAATAACTGACCTCAGTCTTCCATGCCCTTCCTTCTTTTCCTGATGTTTGACGGGGGCAAAGAGAATCCTGTTTTGTGTCAGAAAATTATTATGTTTTGTCCCATATCTCTAGAAATATACTGCCCAAAGCAGTGCACCACTTCAGCTGAAGTGTTACCAGTATATAGCAGAGAATGAGTTTGTTTCATGTTTTCATGTGTTAGATACCCATTTGTTCATGCAAATAAGATCTTTTGTACTTTCAGAACAATATGACTTTGTCATTCTGTGTTCACTTGGTGGGCTGGAATAATATCTATCTCTTTTGAATCAGAACTGTAATTTGTATTTCTGAAGCTGTGCATTCTTGCCTAATTTTAGTATCCTTTATTTGTCACCACCAAACAGCAAATTGAAGAAGCATGTGAAATACTGCATAATATTAGACCTAGGACAGAACTCTGGAAATCTCTGCTTCATACAGCTTTCATTCTGACAGAGAAATATAAATACAAAATTGTCTTTATCTCATATTATTGTTTTCATCTAGATTGTGACTCCCAAGGCTGCTTATAAGAAAGTCAAATCCTTACTCAGTCACATATATGTAATCTGCTTTTTATTCTCTACTCAAAAGTTTTGCTACTCTCTCCTAGAGCGAAATTATTTTTATTGACAAAACATATTAATGACAAATCCATTTCAACTGTCCATCACTTCCTTACTTACTTATGTCTGCCATTAATGACTTTCTAAAGTTTCTAATTGCAGCAGAGCTATGTTTTGAAAACTAGTGCACAAAAGCAGTAAATATATTAGCCTTCTTGTCATTTTCTATAGTAACTTTAACACTCTGCTAAATACAAGACTAGCCTTTCCATTTTTTCCCCCTCTTTTACTAACGTACTTGAAATTCTTCTTGTCCTTTGCTAATTATGACTCTTCTTTCCTCTGTGGTTCTCATTCTGTCCCCATATACTCACACTATACTTTCATGTTCATCCTTATTAGCCTGGCCTAGTTTTCACTTCCTTTTTGCTCATTTCTTTCTAAAACCCATGAAGTGTTTCTCATTTAGACAAGTAGGTCCCTTACTCTATTTTCTGTTTTTCCTCTTCAGGGGAATAGTTTGTGCTTGAGCCTTTTAAGTGTTTCTTTAAAGAACTGCCAGATTTTTTAAATATCTTTTCACTCAGACTAACATCTTAGCATATGCAGTCCATCAATTCTCTGAGGCTGTTGAAGAATTATTTCCTGAAATCCATTGTTTTCACTTTTCACTTCTATCTTAAAAAGTCTCACTGCCTTATGAGTCCTTTCATCTCAGCATTCTTCAGTATCTCCCTTTGAAAGAAAAAGGAAGCCTGGAGGGATATTCCCCTGATTGTTTTCTCCACTAACAGTTGCCAACAATACTTTCCACAACTTACTGGGCATCTGACACTACTCTGTAAGAGAGAAGCAGCAGTACATATTTCTTGATACAAAACAGTGATTTAACAGAGCTTAGATGTAAATGTGACAGCAAATTAACAAGATTTGAGATGGCTGGATGCACTTCTTATTTACTGCATAGAGGGTAGGGTAAACATACAGGAGACCTTCCCAATGAGTCATGAGGTTCTAAACTCTGTGAACCACAGAGGTAAAGAGCCTAGGTACAGCTGAATCCTATCAAGTTCATTTTAAGTGATAAAGACAAGAAAAAGACAAATAGTTGAAAGCAGTAGGGTGGAAGCAGGATATCAAAGAAAACAGGTCATTTATTTCTTATCCTAAGATTTAGGTTTTGTCTTTGTATCTCCTGCCTCAATTCTTTCTGTCTATATTTCAAGCACTTATCTAAGCATTTGATGAGCTAGATTCTCCAGCAAAGCATCTCCTCATCAGATATAGAACTGTCAACTAGGAGAATCTATTTACATTTCATAACTTCTCAGTTCATGTCCATTTCAATCTCCTGAAGATGTTCTATACTTTTTAACCTGATAGTACAGTGCATTCAGCTTCACTTCTTCAGCTTTCCATATAAATACAAAATGGTTATGTTGCCATTTCTGTGAGGTTTTTAGCTAGAGTTGGTTGTTCAGCATTTCTCTTCTCTAAGTAAAGCTTTTGCGCCTGTGATTCTGTTGTTTTGAATTTTGATAAGAACTGTCATAAAAAGAACAAATATAATAAAAAACAGTAACGCACAGAAAAATCTGAGTGTTACAGTGGGAGAAACCAAAGCCCACATCATTTTCTAAACCAAAAAGCAAACCTATTAAGTTACCTCATAAGCACCTCTTCCTAGGTGATGCACAGCTACTTCTAGAAAAGCACTGAATTCCTGCTACTTGTAAATCATTAGCTTAAATTAGTGGCTTAATTTAAGAGTATTTTGCAGGACAATTACATCATTTTTTTTGTTTATCTTACTTCTCAAAAACACAGAGAATAATTATTGAGTACAATGGGTTTATTCTTTAATTGAATTTTAATTAAAAAAAACAAAACACCAAAAACAAACTTACAGAGGCTTACTTCATAGAAAACACTGTGGAGAACATTCATATGATGTATTTGCAGTTTAGTCTTATTCATCAAAAGAGATTATACAGAGCTTTTAATGTTTTGGGACAATGAGATTGATAGACTAAGATGCATACTAGTGATGAAAAGAAAAATGTGAAAGCTTTTTCTCAAATATTCCTTTTTTTTTTTTAATCATAACATGATTTAAATAATAATTCTTTTATTATTATACTATTCTTAAGATTTTGCCAAAATAGCGGATGAACATCTGAAAACCTGATTAAAGGCCTAATTCATAGCCCACTCACAGGAGAAGTAATTAAGTTGATATCAGTGAAGGTGGGTGGCATCAGATGCTGAAACACTGCACTGAGAGAAAGGCCTGAAAAAAGACTTAGGTAAAAATTTTAAGTCTAAATCTAAGAAAATGTGCCAACAAGTCCTAGTGGTGCACAAATGCAGTAATTCCTTACTAGTAAATAAAAGATCACTAAAATTAGTTTAAACACACAGGCATGCACAGTCTAAAGTGTCCTTAGCCTCTGGGTGACAACTGGAAGATACATGGCTTTAAACATCCATGTCCCGAGAAAGAAATCAGTGGTAGTCTAGGAGAGAGAGGTCCAAATTACATCTCTAGAAATTCTCAGTCTCTCACTTTTGAACATGACAATCTGAGTTTAACAGAAAATTTTTCAGCCATAGCCCTTTAAAGACATGGAATGTTATGGAAAATAAGTTTGCTCTGCCAGAAAGGAAACTGTGGTGATTTTTTCACCTACCTTTTCCAGTAATAGTTTCACACTGAGGAAGTGGATGACCCATGCTTGATCTCTTACTATCTTTGTCAGGATTTAAATGCATCTTTTATTTCCTAAGCTTTAAGGGAAAATATGGCAAGAAATGGGCTGTCTAGATATGTGAGAAGGTAGGTGGTCTGTTTTCTTCTTCTGGGACCACTCAGGAGTTTTGTAAGTCAAGTGTAGCATAAAAATACAGAGTTAATCTGAGAACTAGAATATGTTTCTTAGAGATCTGTGAAACTCATTGCGTCAGACTGTTGAATCACGGCCTGAACCTCTGATTGACCACCTGAAGTGAGCGCTGAGTCAGCCATGGGAGCACAGGTGGAAGCAACTCCACCTGTGCTACCGGAAGGGGTGGAGCCAGGGTCCAACTCTCCTAAACCCCATTTAAGGGCTGACTCCCATAGGGGAAGGATCTCTCTCTGGAGATCACTCCTCTTGGCACCCTTTCTGCAAGTTCAGGCTATGGGTAAGCTTCCCATCTCTGTTTATTCCTTTTCAAACATGATAGTTTCTTATATCTGCACACTTATTTGCTTTACATGGATGTTTTTACAGGTAAAAAAAAAAAATGCTACTCTATCCATCATAAAATGTAATGGCCTTGCTTTGTTTTCACATTATTGCTACAGATGCTGTTTACCTCTTACACAGTGCCATATTCACTTCCTTAAAAAAAAAATCCAGAAAAAGTTCAGCTGTATGCAAGAAGTGAAGGTTATCCTAGCTTTGATAGGGCTGGAGGGGTTTTGTGGGTTCAGACTGGGAGGCTATGGTGTCTGGAACTGCTCAGCATGAGAAAGAAATTAGTAGCAAATTTCCAGCCAGATTTTCAAATGAGACAGCTGCTAAGAATTTATAAGAAGGTAGTATAGTCTGCATTTCCTTCTTAAAAGTCAGCTTTCCATTTCTTAAAGGCTGAAAGTTGAAGTAGCCAGTCTCTGTATCCTGAGAGAGTAGAGTTAGGTGCCTAAACAGAGATGGGTATGATATGTATCTCTGGACTTAACTTATCTTATGATATGGGTGATTCTTAGTTGGCATTCAGGATTCTTATAGCACTGGCGGGAACCTAGAAACAGATTTCTAGGTATGACAGGAGCTCTACTGGGGCTGTGGCTTCCATTTTATAGCAGCAACAAACACTAGGAACTGAAAGTTCTTAATAAATTTCATTCAGTGATTTCACCAATAAGCAGAATCTGAGTGGATTACTAATATCCATAATTGAATCCTAAAGGCAATTTCTATTTATTCAGTGTCTTGTGAATTTTTATAGATCAGACTTGCCATTATACGTTTATTTTTGTGAAGCAAAAAAAGGAGCAACTCTTTGTATTTCTGGTCAGTGTGCTCTTTATGTACACCCAATATCTAGCAATGCACTTGTTATTTGTGTTATGATAAACAACAAATAAGAACAATATCATAAATGTGACAAAACAATTTAGGAATATAAAACATAGAACCCTAGAGAAAAGGTACATGAATTGCAGGCAGAAACTAATATGTGAAATACATATTGATTGTTTTGCTATGACTACAGAATGCAAAATGGAAAAAAACAGTGGAAGGAGGATTATATTGTGTGGGTCTTCTGTGACATCACTAAATTTATGTTGTCTGCCCTGAAGCAGAAGACAGTAAAACCTAATGCTAAGGTGTATCTCCACTGTTAAGGCTAAAGTTTAGCTTCTCAACTTGATTGTTGAATTTTTCCCTGAATTCCTCTAAAAGGTGCCATTATAATGTTTGTTAAAATTACCTGAAGATGTCAAGATGTCATTTTTCAGAAACCATGACCAAAAAATCTTACCAAAACCCAGAACAAAAACAAACAAAAAACCAACACAGACATTGATACTGCTAGAGCCAGAGTTTCACTAGTAACTTTTCAAAGATACCTCTGTAATTCTAGTTTGTTATTCTTCTTTACCTCACAGTGTTCCTTGAAAAACACTGCCTTTGGTAAACTCTTTGCCAGACTTTATTTTCTTGCAATTTTTCAGTGTAATATAATGGTGAATATTTACTCTGATCTTAGACTTCAAGAAAAATGTTTCTACCCATATTATTCCTTGAAATAATCAAAGCTGCTTGATTGCCCGTATTTATTAAAGCTTGTAGTTCTTTTATCATTTCTTCCTACTACAGTTTCTTAAATGGGGACAATTACCTATACTAATTGTAAGCTTAAATCGTATCTGTGTGATGTGAGACATAGGACAAGAATGAAATTTCCCATGCTTAGTGGACCTCTGATTACCTGCAGACAAATTATTAAAAGCACTCACACATTTCTTGATATTCTTTTACGTATTGTAAAATCATAATGTACTTAAAGTCTGATTAATTTTTACAAGAAAATATGGGTTTGATTCTCACCCAAGTTAAAGTGAACTCAGGGTATGTATGAGGAGATTTTTTTTTTGCCTTTACTTTAATTACAAAAACATGTTTTATGTGAGTTGCTTTAAGAGAGATTTTATTGGTTCTCCTAAGAAAAGTTAATTGATAGTAGATCAATAAAGGCAATGGTCTCCCTGGAGCCTTCTCTTCCTCAGGCTGTACAGCCCCAGTTCTCCCAGCCTGTCCTCGTAGGGGAAGAGTTCCATCCCTTGGAACATTTTTGTGGCCCTCCTCTGGATGTGTTCCAACAGTTCTATGTCTCTCCTGTGATGAAGACTCCACATCTGGGTGTAGTACTCAGGTGAGGTTTCATTAGCACAAAGTAGAGGAGCAGAATTACATCCCTCAGCCTGCTAACCACACTTCTTTGGATGCAGCCCAAGATTCAGTTGGCTTTCAGGGCTGTAAGGGCATCCTGCCATCCTCCAATACCCCCAAGTCCTTTTCAGCAGGGCTGTGCTCAATCCTTTTGTCCTTCAGATTGTATTGATAGTGGAGGTTGTCACAGCCCTGGTGCAAGACTTTGCACTTGAATTTGTTGAACTTTGTGAGGTTTTCCAAGGCTCATTGCTCAGGCCTGTCTAGGTCCTTCTGGATGGCATTCCATCCTTCAGGCATGTCCACTGTACCACACAAGTCAGTGTCATCTGCGAACTTGCATATATTAGATATGGAAAACTTAGAGGAAAAGATCTTAAATAGAACTGTAAACATACTATTGATATAGTATGTTAATGCTGAATTTACAGTAAAATCAGTGAAAAATTTGAAGCAGAAAAAAGGTTGAATTAAGCAGTTATTCATTATGAAGCCTAAAATAAAAGACCAGATTGTTCTATAGATGTTAAATTCATAGTTTACTATTTTTCGCAGTCCATGGGAAATATCTCCATGCAGATTTCCATATTCATTTATTTGTTTATCTGTATTTTTCACTTCTGTAATGAAAACAATGCATTTGGCATTCCAGGTACAATCATATTAAAAGAAAATTAATGCAGTACAGCTTGCTTCAGTTACATCAAGGATTCTAAAAGTAAATGAAATCTCTACACTGTAGTAGTTCTGTCAAGCCTTAACTAACTGCTGTGTTTTTGTGAGCAGAGAAAAATATGATTGATTTTATGGCATGCCCTAAAAAAACCCACCACATTCCAGATGCTATGAACCAAGGCAGGAAACAGTGCCAGAGATAGTGAATTGGTAATAAAGAGGCCAGCCACTTTCTGTTGTATATACTAAAGTTCAGGTCAGCTTTGTTTCATCTCAAAATTATAGAGATGCAGCAGAGGGTGAAAGACTGGTAAGTCTTTTATATGTGTGGATCTCCAGCCGTTGTAGATCTAAACCCAAGTTGTAATATCAGCCTGACAACTCTAACAGCCAATACAGATCATAGTGCACACATATAGTATACTCATAAAGAAAAAAACACTGTTTAGCAAATGATGCACTACAGTGCATCATATCTGGTACCAGAAAGATGCAGTACTTTTTTACTGTACCAGTATAACTTAAGTCTTGAAATAACAGTGGCATGGATGAAACTGCAAGGCTAGCTTCTTAAATGAGCCCAGGCTTCAAGCGGTCTATAAATAAAAATAGTCATCCTATCTGTATCATTTATATGGCCACTCTGAAACAGCTACAGTCATCTGGAATGCCTGTAGGTTTCATACTCCTTAAAATAAACTATGGACAAACAGTTCTGTTTCTGTTACAGATGCCCCTGCCTCTGAATGTTCTTTTCCCAGGCAGTTCATTGTATGTCAGTGAACATAGCGTCTCAGTTTGCTTATCTTCCATCCAAGCCTTAACCTTTCCTAAACCATGTAATTTACAATGTATATATTGTGAGAAGGTACTTGCAGGAGATAGAAAAATAGAACATAGAATCATCGAATGGTTTGAGTTAGAAGGCACCTTTAAGATCATCGAGTTCCAAACCCCTGCTAAAGGCATCTTTAAGGGTTGCCTAGAAAGGAAAACATCCTGGAAACCCAATTGTAGAAGAAGAATCAGAATTTGGTTTTAAATCTTCAGATTTTATGAATTACAACACATGGTTTTAGAATACTCAGTTTCAATAAGAGCCAATGGCTACACATGGCATCCTGAGATGTTTGTGTATTCAAATGAATGAAGAGAGAAGAAAAGTGAGATCATCATGAGCAAATAAATTAGCCACACATGTAATATACTAAATGAATTATTTTTATCTGGAATCTCAGTGTGGAAGGAGCAAAAAGGTTTCATTTTGTAATTTTAAGTTATTGTACAGAGGTGTTCCAATCTGCAGTAGATAACTGTTTCATGTAGGAATCTGTGCATAGTTGGTTATAATAAATAGGGGGGAACTAATAGCTGTTTTTAAATGGTAAGGTTTTGATAACATCTTCATAGTGAAACTGATGAAGTAGGGATGAACTGGATGAGCAGAGAGTCAGGTGAATTGAAAAACAGATGAAGAGTTCCAAAAGGATAAGTGGGATGAAAATAAGCTGGGAAATAATAGTGTACTCCAGGAATTAATACTGGGTCCAATCTTGTTCAACACCTTCAGAATGATTTGGTTGAAGAGGTGGGGTGCACTGAGCAAAACTGCTGATGACACAAACTAGAAGAAGTTACTGATACACCAGACAGCTGTGCTGCCATGCAAAGGGACCTGAACAAGCTGTAGAAATGGGCCAATAGGAACCTCATGAAGTTCAACAAGATGAAATGCGGAGTTGTGCACCTGGGGAGGAGAAACCCAAGACACCAGGACTTACTGAGGACTCCTGGCTGGAAAACACCATGACAGTAGAGGATCTGTGCAACCTGGTGGACACCAAATTTAACATGAGCCAGCAATGGGATCTGATGGAAAAGAAGGCTAAAGGTATACCAGACTACAGTAGGAAAAGCATCACTGGCAGGTCAAGAGAGGTGACCTTTCCCCTCTACTCAGAACTGGAGAGACCATACCTGCAATAAAGTGTCAAGTTCTGGGCTCCCCAGTACTAGAAAGACATCAACATACTGGAGAGAATTCAGTGCAGGGCCAAGAAGATGACTAAGGGACTGGAGTATTCCTTGTATGAGGAAATGCTGAAAGAGCTGGGACTGTCCAGCCTAGAAGAGGGAAAGCTAAATGAAAATGTTACCAATTCATATAGAATATTAATAGAAAGGTGCAAAAAGTATGAAGTGAGGCTCTTTTCAGCTGTTCTCAGTGACACTGCTGGGTACTGGGTGCAAACTGAAACAGTAGGTGCCATCTGGACATCAGGAAACATTTTTCACTGTAACGGCAACAGAGCAATAAAACAGTGTGCCTAGAGAGTAAACCAATGTTCTGGTTGCTGTTGAGTGAATGCCTCCGTGGCAGGGAAGGGACACTGCCATTATGGTGCAGCAATAAGCCACAGAGCAGGGAGGAAGGGGAAGAGGGGGAGTTTCAGAGATAGGACAGCTGACCTGAATTAGACAAAGGGTTATTCCGTACCATCTGACATCACACAAAAGATCATAAAGCTGTGGGGAGTTAGTGGGGAACAGCCACTGCTCAGGGATTGGTGGACGTTTATCAGTGGTTGTAAGACATTGCATTGCTGGTGTGTAGTTAGTCTCTGCCTCATTCCACTGTGGGGAATGAGTGAACAGTTTTGTGGTGCTTAGCTGCATGCCAGGTTAAACCACAACAGGAATTCAAGTTTTTGCTTTATTGTCTAAGGTATTGAGCATATGATATCAGTGCTTTCTCTACATTATACGTTCAGCTGTTTCCCTTGCATTTATTGGATATTTTTCTTAACTACCATGTAAATTTTCAAGGGTTATTCCCATATTCCCACAAAGTATAAACCTGTTATAAAGCTCGCTGAAGACAGCAGGGCCCGAAGTGACCAGATAATCTCTTTTCCACACTTGTGTTCTACTCATGAATATAATAGCTCAAGAACAGTAAAAGAACAGAATGAAGACAAGGACAAAAAGATTATATGGGCACTTGGGAGGTTAATGCATGTGGTTCTGCTTTTTTCAGAAGCTAATACATAATTATTTTCTTCAATTAGATGAAATCAGCTTAACTAATCAATTACTGGAAAAAACTTAAGAAGTAAAAAAAAAAAAACAAAACCCTAACGACCTTAAAATCATGCCATCACAAAGACAAATGAATGCTTGTCATGCATTATGTACTTTTAGAAAAACTTTCCACTTTCAAAATTTATCTGAGTAAACTATAACTTTTTCTACCATCATCGCTTATTCCTTAGTGAACCTTTAGAAGACTGTTTCCGGTATTCATAATCCTTCTGCTATACATGCACATATATATATCCGTATATGCACACAAATATATACATATACACATGTGTATGCATAAATATTTAAGAAAGTAAAAATAATTTGCTTTTTGAGTAAGTTTGTTTCTTCATTATACTATTAACAGTATCTTCATGCAGTAATGGGCCTACACCATTTTTGATGTTCATTCAGCATTCAATTTATGTAAATAACTACAGCTTTTTGCATATTAAACTGTTTCTGCAGACTCCAGCTTTTCTCATGCTGATCTTATTGTTCTTACTATTTTATTTTATTATTTTTTTGTTTGTTTTTAGCATGATCTGACTTAGTTATTTTCCCATCTTTTTTTTTCCCATTCACTATAGATTGTTTTTGGTCATAATTTTTACTTTGCTTTAACAGAGGTCTAAAATAACAGCCGAGTTATTAGTGTCTTTTTCTGAAAGGCTGCTTGCATTTCTCTTCCAGACAAATTCAATGGCAAAAATGTTGTTAGGTTAAAGTCTCCATGCAAATGCAGAGAAAAATCTGTTCATCCATAGGTCTTTGTTTTTTCCACAACTCTATCACAAAATATGTTGATAAACAGACTTCAGAGCTTTAATACCAGATTCCAGATTTCTTTGGTTGACTTGTGCTTAATCATACATAAACATTTATTTCAGCCTGTTTTTAATTTAGTGGCAGTCTATGAAAATAGTAATAAAATTATCAATAAAATAAAATCTTTATAATGCAGTGTTTGCACTGTTTTCAGGACTGTCACTAACAGAAACAAATTGTTAGAGCTACTATGTTGGAACTGCAGTGGAAAGTAGTACATGAGTACAGAATCATAGAATAACCAAAGTTGGAAAAGATTTATGAGATCATCCAGTCCATCTGTGCACCTACCATCAGTAGTTCTCACTAAACCATGTCCCTCAACATATCTAAGTGTTCCTTGAACACCTCCAGAGTCAGTGACTCCACCACCTCTCTGGGCAGCCCATCCCAGTGCCTGACCACCCTTTCAGAGAAGTAGTATTTCCTAACAGCTAGCTTGAATCTCCCCTGGTGCAACTCAAGGCCACTCCCTCTAGTCCTATCACTAGTTAAAGGGGAGAAGAGGCTGACCCCTACTTCACCACAACCTCCCTTCAGGTAATCATAGAGAGCAAGAATGTCTCTCCTAAGCATCCTCTTCTTCAGACTGAACAATCCCAGCTCCCTCATACACCCCTCATAAGGCCTGTGCTCCAGACCCTTCACCAGCTTAGTTGCAATTCTCTGAACATGCTCCAGGACATTGATTCTTGCACTGAGGGGCCCAAAACTGGGCACGGTACTTGAGATGTGGCCTCACCAGGGCTGAGTACAGAGGCACAATTACTTCCCTGCTCCTGCTAGCAACAGTATTTCTGATACAAGCCAGGATGCCATTGGCCTTCTTGGCCACCTGAGCACACTCCTGGCTCATATTCAGCCAAGCATTGACCAATACCTCCAGGTCTGTTCCCTCTATACAGTCTTGCAGCCACACTGCTCCAAGCCTGTAACACTGCCTGGGGTTGTTGTGGCCAAAGTGCAGGACCTGGCACTTGGTCTTGTTGAACTTCAACCCATTGGCTTTAGCCCAGCAATCCAGCCTGTTCAGATCCCTCAGTAGAGCCTTGCTACCCCCAGACCGATAGATACTTCCTCCCAACTTGGTGTCATCTGCAAACTTTCTGAGGGTGCACTCACTGCCCTCATCCAGGTCATCAATAAAGATATTGAAGAGGACAGGCTCCAGCACTGAACCCTGGGGAGCACCACTCGTGACCAGTTGCCAGCTGGATTTAACTCCATTCATCACCACTCTCTGGGCCTGGCCCTCCAGCTAGTTCCTTACCCAGCAAAGTGCACCTGTCCAAGCCATGGACTGCCGGATTCTCAAGGAGAATACTGTGGGAAATGGTGTCAAAGGCTTTGCTGAAGTCTAGGTAGATGTGGTCATCAATGGCCTTCCCTCATCCACCAGGTGGGTCATTCGATCATAGAAGGAGATCAGGTTGGTCAAGCAGGACCTGCCCTTCATGAACCCATGCCGGCTGGACCTGATCTCCCAGTTGTCCTACACATGCTGTGTGATCTCCCTCAAGATCTGCTCCATAACCTTCCCTGGAACTGAGGTCAGGCTGACAGGCCTGTAGTTCCCCAGATCCTATGTAAAATATAGGATCCTATATATAATCCTATAAAATATACTATATAAGGTCAAAATAAAGTCCTGGTAAAAGGTTAAATTCAAAGCCCTAAGTTCTTCTGGAGGAAGGCCTGCTCACTGATATGCTTTGCAAGTTTAATAATTCACTTTCTCTTTTTCTTTAAAATTTATATACTTTTATGTGAGAAACCGTATTCTTTGAAAATAAATATGATGAATTCATGTGTATGATTGCAGAAGAGATCAAAGAAAGCATTGTGAGGAGCTGGAAAGAAATCCTTGAAAAAAACAAATTGAAAATATGCTACATTCCATAAACACATCTTTTACAAGTTTCTTTCCTTTTTAATTAAAATTATTATCTTGGCTGTGTCTTTAAATCTTTCCACTGTTTTTTCCTGTTTTTGATAGCTCTTACACTTTCACGTTTCTATACTTTACAGTATGCTATACTTTTTGTATACCTTCTCTCATTTCTCTGTTGTATATACTTCTGAAAATCAAGAAATAACTTAATTACTATAAACTAGCATGTTGCTGCTTTTTGAAACAGTAGGTTACTTTCCAGCAAGATTAATTTTATACTATTTAAAACATCAGGAAAACACTGTGGGGGCCAAAATAATCTACCCAAAGGGACTTTAGTGATGTGCGATACAATATTCTCCTCCTCAGAAGTTCGGCTAAAGTAGATGAGATGAAGTGATTCATTGTATTCTCCTATGGGAAATTATGTATGAGCCCCAGTGAGGTAGAGATTAAAGCTGTCCATTTTTGTCAAAGTGTTTTGACATGCCTGGTAGTATGACTTAAAATATCTTTAAATGAAAAATATCCAAATCAATTTACATAAAAGGAAATGAAATAAAAGCTCCTCTCTTCTGACTTAGTTGCAAATTGGCATGTATGAATTAATAAATATATGATAGCTGCGAACTAAGAGTTGCCACCAGGTTTTAACAGCAGTATCAATCTCTGCAGATGAAGCTCTGACAGAACTCTGGCTACCAGAAATTTCTGTTGTAAATCACTCACAATGTATAAAGTGGAATAGAAAGAATAAATTTTGTGTTCATCTAGTCATATATTTTTTTTTTCAGAATGTCTCCACTTAAGGCTAATGTCTAAGTGTGTGAGCTGGAGTATTTCCTCTAGAGAGTTCTCAAGGAACTTAACAAACATAAACTTTAAACCAATTTAGTTACCGGTAAGAAGTCTCTGACTTCATTTTAACTCTAATGCAATTCCACTATTCTGCTATAGTTCACATTTACAATAGTGGGAACAGGAAAAAAATTTGCACCATATTTAGATTCTTTGAAATGAAATGTAAAAGCAGAATAACAAAATATTGTGTGGGGAAAAAAAAAAAAAAAGATTTAGAAAAAAAAAAAAAAAAAACTAAAAAACTTTCTCAATCCCCTGTAGTCTTCTGAAAAATGAATTCCCGGAGAAAAGCTTCCGAAATAACAGGATCAGCAGGTAGATGGTACTTCTCTGAATTAGGAAAAGGAATTATAGCAATGCTCAGTGACTTGAGGTTGATGCTGAACAAGTCAAGTGCACAATTTAAACTTAGTTAATTCCTTCTTGAACAATTTACCTAGTCAGTTTGATAATACCATTCTGAGGA
Organism: Gallus gallus; assembly: GCF_016699485.2. Lineage (NCBI taxonomy): Eukaryota > Metazoa > Chordata > Aves > Galliformes > Phasianidae > Gallus > Gallus gallus. The sequence continues at coordinate 90,223,942 of NC_052534.1, read as the reverse complement.
AAGATATATGCCCACATTGCATATGCCTACAACTGGCATTAAACGAACACAATTTATTTCATCTTAATGTTGAAATTCAAAATAGGTCAGGACAGCCACACCCTAAAAGTCCCTTTCAGTCCCTTTTTAGTCTCTCCATCTACCATAAGAAAAAAACCACTAACGATTAGCTTATATGTAGGTGTCTATGTCAGCATTAAGATAAACCCAACTGTGTAAAACAGTTGGTCAAACAAAAGCTGTGATATATCATTTCTGATGAAAGCTACATTACTTATAATTTTAAGAATGTCAGGAAATATGATCATAATGTAATTTTTGGATTTAAAACTTAGGAATCTTTAACAAATATTATTTCCAGAAGAAGAAAGTATTTGTCCTCATTTGCTTGTATTGTATTGTAACTTATGAATCAGACAAGCAAGTCTTAGACTGCCTCATGAGTCTGAATTTGTACAAGTTTATGAGGCTGGACAACATGCACTCCAGGGTACTGAAGGAACTGGCTGATATGGTTGCCAAGCCACTGTCCATCATATTTGAAAAGTTGTGGCTGTCAGGTGAAGTTCATGGAGGTTGAAAAAAGGGAAACATTACTCCCATTTTTAAGAAAGGTAGAAAGGAAGATGTGTGAAACTACATATTGACAAGCCTCACATCTGTACCTAGGATAATCATGGAGCGGATCCTCCTGGAAGCTATGTTAAGGCAGATGCAAAATAAGTAGGCCAGCAGTTTCACAAAGTGCGCATCATGCCTCACTACTCTGGTGGCCTTCTATGATGGAGTAACAGAATTGGTAGACAAAAGAAGGGAAACTGATGTCAACTACCTAGATTTGTACAAGACCTTTGACATGTTCCTGGACTACATCCTTATCTCTAGATTAGAGAAATATGGATTTGAAGGCTGGACTATTTAGTGGATAAATAATTGATTGGGTAATCATAGTCAGTGGGTTATAGTCAACAGATCCAGTCAACAGTGTCCAGGTGGAGATTTGTGATGAATGACATTCCTCAGGGACTGGTATCAAGACTGATGCTGTAGTATCCTGGGCTGCATCAAAAGAGAGGTGGCCAGGAGGGAGAGGGAGGAGAGTGGCCCCCTCTTCTCTGCCCTTGTGAGGCCCCATCAGGCTTGGGGCTCTGAGAACAAGAAATATGTAGAGCTGCTGGAGTATGTCCACAGGAGGGACAAGAATATGACCAAAGAGCTGCAGAACCTCTCTTATGAAGAAAGGTTGAGGGAGCTGGAGAAGAGAAGGCTCTGGGGAGACCTCATTGCAGCCTTCCTGTACTTGAAGGGAACTTATAAGAGGGGGGGGAACAGAGTTTTTATATGGCCCAATAGTGATAGGAAAATGAGGAGCTGCTTTAAACTAAATGAGGATAAATTTAGGTTAGATGTTAGGAAGAAAATCTATACACAGATGTTGGTGAGGCATTGGAACCTGCTGCCCAGAGAACTTGAAGATGCTCCATCGCTGGAGGCATTCAAAGCCATGTCATATGGGGCCATGGGCCGCCTGATCTGGTGAGTGGAGATCCTGCCCATGTCAGGGCGGTTGGAACTTGATAATCTTTACGGTCTCTTCCAATCTAATCCATTTTATGATTCTATGAGATGACACACAGTGCTACATTCCTAAATTGTTTTGGACAAAGGACCATTTCCACTTTCTGACTTCCTCTCTGATTACATTGAGTTGACAGATTTGTAAATTTTACTGCTTACACCACAAACCATCTGCAGAATGCTTCATAGATTATGATAAGAAGAGGATTTGGATATCAAGATTTAAGATCTCCTGCTCTCTCCATTTAGTACTACCCAATGAAGCAGGTGTTCCCATATCCATAGTTGTAATTCACTGCTGAAAATTAGCTTAAACTAGGTGTTTTCCCATTAATTTGTGAGATCTTGCTGTTCTGGAAACATAGCTACAAAAGTTAGCATGGAATGTGCTGGTCCTAGTGTGTAGTCAATGTGCAATACAATGCTACTGTAACTGTACATGTAAGAAGGATGATTTTAAAACCAGCCATGGAGGCGAAATGTTTTTGCTTTGAGTGGAGTAAATGTTACTCAAATAAATATTTTTCTGTAGAAAATAATAAGCCTTGATGGTGATATGAGATAGAGTTCTACTTTCTTATTCATTCTGTACCACTAAATCCCATTATAACTAAGCAAAGTACAGCTGCATGGATGGCAAAATATATCTTATTGTATATTCCTATAAGTAAATAGTTGAGAAAAAAAATAAGAGATGAGAAAAGCAAAAGATTTCCTAATGAAGGGAATCTTCCTTAGGCTTTTTCATCACCATCAGAAATAATTTGGATTTTGTTTGTTTGTTTGTTTGTTTGTTTAAAGACATCAGGTTTCTTAAAGAAGAAAAAAAAAAGTTATTTGTTGAAAAATACCTAACTGATAACATGGCAGAAGCTCTGAAATTTCATTACCTAATTTAGATGCATGTGTGAAACTAGACCTTCACTTATGTCCTGAGGTCAATTCCATCCTTAGTTACAAGTCTGAAGCTTCCTTTGAAGTCAATGGCAAAGAATTTCCCCTCTAGTTCTCATATTAGGGATTGATGCTCTTTAGTGTTCAGCTGACTGCTGTAGTAAAAGAGAATAACAGTAACTATAATAACAGAAGAGTTTCATCTCATGTATTTTTCTTTTCACTTCCCTTCCCTTCTCTTCCCTTCCCTTTTCTTTCCCCTTTTCCCTTTCCCTTTCTCCGTTTCCCATTCCCTTTCTCTTCCATGGAAACTACAAAAATATCAGTGTGTTCAGAATATTTTCTTATGCACTCATCCAAGAAATACCGAAATACTCTTAGCTCCAAATTCCCTTTATAAGGTTATTCCAAATTCCAAATTGTTTTATAGCAGTCTCTGCTTTTAGTTATAGTACATCAGAGGGCACTATGCATATTCTGAGTTGCAAACTACAGTAACAATGCAGCAATTTTGTTTTAAGCAAAGCTAGTAAGCTTATTTGGATGTTGCTACCTCATAGCATGATAGAAAAGGGAGAAATGAAGCATTATTTCATAACATCAAATGTAATAGTAATTCACCACTGAATAATGCATAGAAAGTTTGCTAGTATTCATTTCCCCAACTGGAATCTTTAATCAGAAAAAAAGGACAAGCCTGCATGCTAAATGCTAAGGAGGCATGTAAGACAGGCCACTTGGCAGATCCCAAACCAACTCCTCAAGGTACTTTTGCACAGTGTAATACAATATGAGGCAGATATCTCCAAATCAACAGCAAGCAAGAAAGGTCTACCATGCAGAGAGATTAATTCGGGAGTTGGGTGTCAGGAGCATTCTGTTCTTTCTGTATAGGGAATGCAGTTTTGGGTTCTCTGAATGTGCCAGTTCTTCTTCCAGTTTCAAGGACAGCTGTTTGGATTTGGCTAAAGGAAAGTCTGTACTACAAAAGTATTCTCTTAAAACAGGGGTTAATTTTCTGGTGGATATAAAGCACAGTGGGAAGACAAAAAAATCATTATTTTAAAGCTGAAATTTTTTCAAAGGCCTTGGAAACTATTTCTAGAGAGATTCATATAGCATTTGAAAGAAGCATTTACCCTCCCTGAGAGATACATGGAACAGGTTTTTACACTGCCCACACAGAATGAGGTTATTGTAAGCAGACAAAAGTGTTGTATCAACATGGAGGTCACACAGTCATTCCTCCAGATTGAAAACTGAATACGTAAAAAGAACCTGGGATGAACCTATGAGTATCTTCATGAATATCTTCACCTGGACACACTTTATAAGTTTTGAAAATTTTATAATAACTTCCAATAAAAATTTTGCATTTACAAATTTGAATATAAAGTCTAAAATCTGGGAAACACTTTTTTTTTTTTTTTTTTTTTTTTTTTAAAGCAGACAGAGCATTCAAAAATGTGGGAAAAGTTTTGACAATTTTATTGTGTATATTTTGAAGTCATGGAAACTGATTTTTCTTGTAGAATTTCAAGTTCCAGCAATAGGATTTCAAACATAATTTCAGAACAAGAAATCTAGGGCATTACATCTTCCACTTTAACTTTAGAACTCAGGAAACAGAATTAATGTACACTTCTAAAAGAATTTTTTGAGGCATTTCTCATTCTGAAATATAACCTATTCATGTTTTATGCTGAAGCAGTAATTTCAGTTTGGTTGCTCACAGTAGATAAATTGTAGTACTGTGAATATGAATGACATATCTAATATGTCACTCCAGAAGTAATGCCTTCTATTTATTTCCATGGAAACTACAAAAATTACAAAGGTACATTATTTGATAAAGAAAATTCTCAGATGCAAAGCACTATTTCACAAAATAATCACCACCATTAGCTAAGCATTTTCACCAGCAATGAACAAGAGCCTCCATGCAGTACTCATAAAAATTTGCACCAGCAGAGGTGACCTACTGTCACTGTTGTCATTGCTGAAATGCACCACCCACTGCCTCACTGAGCTCACATCCACTATTTGGTCTTCATAAACATTCAGCAGGTGTTAATGAACGTCAACGTGTGCCACTTTTTCTGCATGCAATTCAGTTCCACACATTTGTTTCATCTGCACTTCCATGTCAGATGGCATTTTGTCAGACTGCCCCTCTGCTGCCATCTGTCACATGGCAACAAAATGTCACTGAAGGGAAGGTTCAACCTCTACTGCTATACTATCAACATCTGCCTCTGATGTTGTGGGCCAATATCATAAAACAGGAGGCATTACTTTTGGAACAGCACTCATTGTATGTATTTGCTTGGGGAGAATAATATACACAAACAAATTGCTGCTGTAGATTATTAGTAGAATTAAAATATCAACACACATTTGTCATTACATTGCTTAACACTGCAGAGATTTGTTCACAGGGTTATGTGTGAGGAATATGTCCAATTAATGTGAAATTTAAAAGTTATTATTTACATGAATAGAAATTAGTCTTACACAAAGCTAATATTTAATATCTGAATAATTTTGTTGATTTTTTTTAATATGCTTTGCTTTTTGTATATTTAGAAAGCAACAGAAAAGCACTCTTTGTACCTTCTCTCTCCCAAAAGAAGATAAAATATCTACTTCTTCCCCACAACCTTGACTGTCAAGATAAATGAAATGAAGACAGAAACTAAGCACAGAAATAGTGAATGTAAAGTGTTTAGAGGAAAATAAAACTGTCAAACATTCAATTAAAAGTATCTCGGGAAAAGAACACCATCAGTCATCCTTTTCATTCATCACAAAGGCTCATCACAAAATGAAGTGTCAGGCTGCCAAAAGTAGACAGAAATGTACTATTAAAAAAATGCATATCCTGAACTCAGAGAAAATCTGCAGCAACCTGAATGAAATGTTGCAAAACTATTCATAAGGTAAAAGAAGTTCAACTTTTAAAAAGCATGTGATGATTTATTTAATTAAATACAGCTGGTACAACTTTCAAATACTTGATATTACCTTTTGTGCGGTTATTGAAGCCTATGGTAAGTTTTTGTTTTTGTTTTGTTTTTCCCTAAAGTATGGAGCTGGTTTGTATTTTTATTTTTTTTTTCATTTTTACTAGCTTCCTTATAGACAATATGTGTCCCTCCACTATAAGAATCAGAATATGTACTGAAAATGTTGAAATCCAAACCTCATTACTTTTTAAAAATTTCATCAACTCTAAGCCAGGAAAGGAAGATTCATGAGTTAGTAGAGTTGAAGGTTGGTAATATGGAGATAATTAACTAAATGAGAATAATCTCTGTAATTTTTGTTATTACAATTTATTTATTGTAATCTTGTTACAGTAGCTACTCTTTGTGAGGTCAATACTGAAAAGTGATGCAAAATGCCTTTAAGGTGTTTTCAGGAAAGCCCAAGTGATTTTGTGCTCCAGGAAGAAATGTGAACCTGCTGCCACAAGAGAGCAGCGTCACAGCAGTCTCCACTGTGCCAGCTGTCCCTGTGACAAATGCCACAGTGACTTTCTCTGACAGCTTTCTGAGGCCTGCTAAAATCAGTTCCTCTGAGTTTTGAGATCAAATTATTCTCTGGATAGAGAATGATCCAGTGATTTACAGATCATTCCAAGGATAGAAAAGGGTATTGGTTCAGTAGTACAGCATGGTGCAGCAGAACTATTTGGGCAACTCAGCCAGGACTTGGACTTGTTGGATTTTATTCCACTGCCTCTATCTCCCCCCATAAATGTGCCAGATTTTTATACTTCTGGAGCACAACACGTTGGCATTGTGCAAACGTGCTGTTATGCTGGTTGATCTCTCTTGGGAATGATCCTAGTCATATCCTTGTGTTAGGTTCTGGACGTCCTTGACGTGGCCCCTGCAGTGCTGGAGGAGTTTCTAAAGAAAGTGGAGTTCTGAAAGCTTTTCTTCTTTTGTCTTCTTAGGAAACAGAAGACATCATTTTAAGGAAGGAGTGAGCTTAATTATCTCCACAACACACATAAGCATTGCAGTTCTCACCTCATTTGAAAGCTGAAGCTACTCTTGTTTTGTGGAGGTGGCAGGTTCCAGTCTGAAAGGGAAAACAATGCTGTTGTTTTTCACCCGTTTTTCATCTTAAACCATTCTGATAGCCTTTGATCTACCCTACCAGCGCTAGCATACAATAGTTTATCTTAAATTAAGGATGGGCCAGAATAGAGTGGAAGAAATCACGTGAAGACCCTTCAACCTGGTGAAGTGGATGACAAAAACTGGAAACCACCATTTCTCAGACAGGAATGTTTTCCAGTTGTGTGGACTTTGCTTCTCTGCTCCAGTGATCCAGGAGATTGAATGAGGCATAGTGATGACAGGAGTTGCTTGCAGAGGATTGGTGTTGTTGGTGTGCCTGTGGGCACAACAGTGGTAAATCTCTGAGGGTCTCTTAGTCAAAACTCTGAAGTCAATCCCGACAGCTATATACATAACCAGCCTTATTCTTTCTTCAGTGGAAAATAACATGTAACAAGCTGAAGGATAGAATAAGTGAACACTGAAAGTAGGTTGTTATACATTTATTATTTAAAACTTTCAAGTGTAGTTGTAGCATTGGCATAGTGCAAGCTAGGCACACAACAAACAAAAGTAGTCAAAAAAATCTACAGCAGTTTGCTAAAATAAAGCAGAAAAAATTACAAAATTAAAATACAGTGGCTGCTCTGTGTACATTTCCTTGTGAACTTCAAAATTAGTCAGTTTCCTACAGTTCCTATTGTTTTGTTTTTTTTTTTTAAAAGCAAAAACTCAAACCCCATAACATAGATGCATACAAAGATATACATGACTTTTACTTCTAATTTCAAAAGATACTGAATTGTAATCTGCACTGTCTGAGGAACTCTGAGATGCATGCACTTGGAAGAAGTACAGATAAAGGAAGTGGTTTCCCTAGCAACAGCAACTTTGTTCAAAAACTCTCAGAATAGATTCTTGTCTCCTCTTTCCTGTTTATGCCTTGCTCAGTGTTTTGGTGTGTGCACACTATACAATCAATTCTTTAGAGCAGTGTTTGCCAAATATTTACAGTGACAATATGCAAAAATAAGCCCTGCCTTTGAAAAAGTCCTGCACGCCTTAGAAATCTTTCCAATAATCCTAAATAATTCACCAAAAAAAACCATACATAGCACATTTCAATGGCTTTCCCAGAGACAGCATTCTGTAAATTATTTAAGATCAAGGTTATAAATATAGCCTTATTCAGAAAGCTTATACCAAAGTTCAATTTCATTTCTTTAAAATTTCTACTTAAGCTAATGGATATCTCCAGACTAAAAGTTTTCATTTCACTCATGCACACACAGTCTTCATCTATGAGCATAAGCTAATGATTTTATGGACTGGCGAATGGTCAACTGTACCACATATCCCTGTCAGTAAATGAGATTTGACTCAGAAAAGATTGTAAGATTTTCTTATTGACTTAGTCTTCATAAAACCCTAGGGATTAGCTCAGAAAGGAGATGTTTTTATTACTAATGTCTTGCTGACTGCAGCCTACATGCTTCTGCTAGCATTAAAATACATATTCACAGACAAATATTGCCTTAATGTTTATTTCTGCAACAAAAGCATGATAAATTATCCTTTTCCCTTTTCATCTTGTGTTACTACTACCTGCATTACTAGTGAATCAAAAGCAAAAAAATCAGTCTGACTCATAAGTTCCTACTTGTTACCTAGGATCTTTTTTTCCTGTGTGTTTTCCTTTTTCTCTCTTTTGGTGATTTGCATATATGTTAAATTTTCAAGCATAAATCTGAAATCTATTAATGGAGTCCAGTTCTGTCTTTTTCTCTGGGAGTTATGGACTGGCTACAGTCTTTAGTTAGGCTATCTTTGAAAAAAGAGACTACTTAATATAAAATGGAGTTCCTAAGATTTTTATAGAAACATAGAATGGTTTGGGTTGGAAAGGACCTTTAATATCATCTACTTCCAATCCCCCTGCTATAGGCAAGGACACCTCTTCCTAGACCAAGTTGCTTAAAGTCCCATCCAGCCTGGCCTTGAATGCTTCCGGAGAGGGGGCATCCACAACCTCACTAGGCTACCTGTTCCTGTGTCTCACCACCCTCAAAGTAAAGAGTTTCTTCCCAATATCTAGACTTTTTCCTGATATCTAACCTAAATCTACCCTCTTGAAGCTACTTTCCCATGTTCTGTCACCACAGACCCTGCTAAAGAGTCTGTCCTCTTCTTTCCTGTAGCTCCCCTTCAGAGATTAAAAGGTCATATCAGAGCCTTTTCCTCTCCAGGCTGAACAGTTCCAGCTTTTTCATCTTGTTCTCAAAGAAGAGGTGCTCCATCCCATATATACATATACATATATATGTAAGTGTAGGCCAGAAATTGTAAATAAATGAGTTTTTCAGAACTGGTTAAATGAATTTGAGCAGGACTGTCACTAGCTATTGATAGATTCAAAATACAACTCCTTTTCCTGTCATTTTTATTCTCTCTCCAGGCATGCCCTTCTGACTGGTTATCAAACATAAACAGAACACTAATTTACCTGATTTTAACCACAAATTTACATTACCTTTTTTCATTTGCTTTTGTCAATTTTGTGCTGAACACAATGTTGAGTATTTGTTCTCAGAACTGAATCCTAGATTCTTGTTGCTAATACATTATAGAACAAAAATCCTGTAAAACTTAGCACCAGTGCATACATCAATAAATATTACGTACTGGAGAAGAGACAATATGGCCTCTGTAAACAGGAAGTCCTGCCTCACAAACAAGCAAAGATCATCTAAAACCTTTATGATAAGGGAAATTCATTTGTCACAACCTTCAGCAATGAGTACAAGCCCAGAATGATATCTGAGCTCATATGAAAAGAAAAAGAAAAGAAGAGACAGGAAAATTACTCTAGCAGTGTCTCTTCTGGTTGCTGTGCCTGCACGTTGCCTTTAATCTTTTACAGATCCCCACACCCTCAGTGGAGAAGGGACTGTTGCCATTCCTCACATTCTCCTTCTCTAACTCAGAATTCATACATAAAAATGTATATTACATGTGACAAGTAGGTTAACATTTTGAAGAATAGTATATATGTTTGTGCTCCTGCTAAAAACTTCTGAGAGAGCAAAAAGCCAGGGCAAACTTGGATGTAATTATCCTACTTGGGTTCCAAAAAAAGCTGTTGGCAAATTCTCTCAGCAAAATAATTTAAGATGTCAGTGAACAAGAGAAAGGTTCTTATCAGGGTAAGTAACTGGTTAAACCAAAAAACAGAACAAGAGTAAATTATTTTGGAAGAGTAGAGTAACGTTGGCAGTGGAACTCATCAGGGATATGTGCTGCAATCTGTGTTGTTGAAAATATTCATAAATGATGTAAGGCAGAGCAGCTTTACATCAGAGAATAGAGACGCATGAAAGTTTGCTGAAGATTCTAGATTATTTAAAGTAATGAGGACAAGGGTCAACTGAAGATTTGAAGAGTTATGATACGGAGTAACTGAGAAGTTTAACAATAGATATTTCTGAGTAGATAAATATGAAAATATGCAGCTGGAAAATTTACATACAAAATGGTAGACTGAATTCATCAATACTATTTAGAAACAGAAGTTATTCCCTATAGATTTCTCTGTACATTGTCAACTTAGTGATCAGACACAGTCAAAAATAAGTATTCAAAATTATTAGAAAAGAGAAAACAAAAAAAACTTTATTATATGACTGTTAATCTATGCTTAGAGTACTGCCTACAGTTGTGGTCTTTTCAAACTCTACAAGTATAGTGCATAACTAGAAAATGTTTGGAGGAATACAGAGGCTGATCAAAAGTACGAACTAGGTCCAGAACACAGAGCAAGTTAATTTATAGATCAGGAAAAGAGATGACAGATATGAAAGAGTGGTATGAATGCCACAGACATGAATGGATAGGGGTTGAGGTTTCAGTATTTCTTGCAAGATAGAGACTAGGAAATAATAAATAAAGCCACATCAAAACAAAGAAAATAAGATTGTTCTTCCAAAGATTGGAATGTGGAAGTAAAAATGTTGTGTGGATACCAGCAGAAACTGGTAATACCTATGAAAAATAAATGAATTTAGGTTACGGAATATATAGAAACCCTATCTAGATCAGAAAGTTACTAAACTGAAAATGGAACATTAAGCTGAAGTGTGTTTGCACTTTTGCTACTCTTGTCGAAGCACTCATTTAGAGCCAACACTGAAAAGAGGGCACTGAAGAGGCAAAAAACCTTTCCTCTATTCTTATTCATCTTCAGAGACTATTAAAACCTTTCATCAAATGCTTATGCAGTACTTATGCTATGTACTGATATAATCCTGAATATCACATACTTATTTCCTTACGTTAATCACTCATTTATTATTCATTTCCCTTTTCATAAATTTTTACTGTTCTCCAGCTGCTCTTATCTAAGTCCTTCAAATTTATTCAGTAATCATACTCTTTAATTGAGTAACTTTAAGATCTTCTTTTAGTTTTCCTCTGGATATTTTCCAATTTAATTTTTCTTTGGGATTATTCCAAGTCCTTATTAAGACCAGTGAAGAGTTAAAAGAAGAGTAAGCAAACAGTCTAAATTTTATTATTTTATTTTCTATATGTCCATATTTTTGGAACCTACTCAAATTTACTGTTCTTTTATTTGCCTTAATTTATTCTTATCCAGTTCTGCTATCATCACTAATTTCATTACGTCCCCAAGAAAACATTTTCATATATTTCACATTCCATGATAAGCAACGAAACACAAATTACATATGATCTTAGAATATGAAGCCATTTGATAAGTTGTTCTTTTGATCCCTCAAATACCTTTGTTGTTACTGATTTCTGTTCCTTTATACAAAGCTCTTTTATCAGTGCTTTTTGCTTTCCTGATTCCCTAGCTAGGATAGCACATAATTAGATCCAGTGTGCAAACATTGGAAATCTGTGAAGAAAGTAACTGCGTGCCAACTTATGCTTTATAAGGATACGATGACTGATCATTGTTGGCAAAACTGAGCAGGGGGCAAGACTTCCTGTACTGACTGTAGTAAGACCAAATTTTTATTTAATGCTTGGGCATTACACCTAAATTACTTTCAACATATCCCATATATACTCCTCTTTTTACCTGTGAAAATAAACAATCTTTTAAATTTGAAATTATTTGTTGATTACTTCATTTTTTAAATCTTTCTAAGCTGTCATTATTCCTTCTGATCACTATTCACCCAAAAAGCTGCAAAAATTTTTGCTGTAAAGATTTTCTGTCCAGTGAACTATGCTGAAGAAAGTCACTGCAACTTTAACTTTAAAAAAAAAAAAATTCTTAACTGTTTTACAAATTCAAAGTTTACTTCACATCTTTTAATTTCATGAAATAGAACAATAAAAACTGTTATATACTGCTAACTATTTTTAAAAGATCTTGTAAATAACTAATCTGGATTATAGATTTTATGAACTTGTATGTCACGAAACTTAAACACAGGAAGCTTGATCTGTTGTTCCAGTGTTAATTTCTACCATCTCTTTTATGCCAGATGATTGTTCAACAATATATCTGATGCATGAAAACTGATGCATCTGTCACTGTTCCAAGAACATATGTTGTGTTGTTAGCAGTAGGTATTTACTGTGTCTTGTGAGAACCCTGAGCCACAGATCTACAAAAGTTCAGTTTATTATATATAGATTTTGATATATATAATGGTAATATTTTTCTGAAATTCCTGCTGGGGTATCTGATTTAAAGATCTGTATCTTTAAATCTAATCCTGTGTCTTCAGCACATTCTTAGCACCAAATCATTGACAAGTTTTTTAGCACTTTCCATAGCAGGATTTTAATGTAGCTATGTTGTTATTTTTTATTTCATTACAGTTTTTCCCATTATTAAATTTACCTTACTATGCACCACTCCTCCTTGGGGACTATTTTAAGTCTTTTCTGAATTTTCTACTTCATTCTCGTTTGCTGCTTTACTGTGTATGATAGAAACTTTTCAACAACTTCATTGCCTACCTGAGTTTGTCTTATATTAACACTTTTCCACTAATCTGTCCATGTTAAGTGATATCATTTCATTCAGTGGCCCTATCCTTTAGAAGTGATTATATGAAGTTCTGATTTTCCTTATTTGCATGCTGAAATACCTGTGGCCCGCATTCGTAAACCACAAATACATCTTCAGTTCTTTCAGTTTGTGTGTCAGGCACACAGAACTGCCTTGCTTCAGCGCAGAAGTTCTTCATCAAAGTGGATAAGTCTCTTGTATTTCCTGCCAAAATCTTGATTTTTTTTTTTTTTTTTTTTTAACAGCACTGGGTATGATTAAATAAGGTTGCACTTACAGTGTTTCCTCCATTGGTTTGCCCTGCAAACAGCTTATGGTATCACATCTGATGTATGCTCTCTTACTCTGTACACTTGAAATGTAATTTATATTTATTCAAGAAATGCAACTCAGATTGATGATCTGGCTAAGCACACACCTTCTGAGCAGGGAAGAATTTATTTCCATGCATGTGAAAGGCCTGGATGCAGAAAACCCAGAGTTCCTTTCTCAAAATGAAGATATTAATTTACTTGAATTGTTCTATCTTTACTTAGTCCACTGTATTTTACAGGTTGGACTTGATCTCTTGAGATCCTTTCCAACCCCTGTAATTCTATGATTCTGCAGTTCTGTGATTCCAGTGGACTACAGACCTTTCTTGCTCTATAACAATTAATTCTATTATTGAATTATGAAAATCGTCCAATTAAGAGTTTGATCAATTTATTTCCTTCAGTATTACTCATTCACTTCAAAGTAATGAGACTAACACTTTTACTCACACCAATCTTCTCTCAAGCTGTTTTCTGACCTTTACATTTTAACAATTGTAATTGTGAAATTTTGGCTTTCTTTTTTTTAATCCTTCAATGCCTTTTTAGAAACAATCTTTTTGTGAAGTTCAGTTTAGAAACTTAGTATTTTGAAAGTGTAGAGAGTGTTCTGCACATGTCAGAAACTATGCCTAGGATTTTCCGGTTGCCTCCCCCTACCCTACTAAGTAACTGGATTTGACAGAACTTTTAAATAAATTTTCAAATAAAATGTAGTTGCATACCAGAAGAATAATTAAGATAATTTGTGCTGACAGTTCATGTTAATACTGGCAAAAAATAATACTAAGATAACTAATTACTGCATTTACTTATAGACCCTAGTCAAATTAATATAACCACTGGAAAAACCTCAACCTAAACTTAAACTTCTGCTTTCCTTACAATCAGTTTATTTCCCTTGAATACTAAAGTTTAACTTCCTGTTTTGAAATTAATTTATAGGTCAAACAGATAAAATGCACATCTTCACAAGTTACTTAGACTCACCAAGGTGAAACCATTTAAAATATATAATTTATATAATGTCTGTATTTCCGTAAAAGCTACTGAGCTCAAAAATAGAAAGGTAACCAAGTGAATCTACATCTCCCCACTGAGGTAATAAATGTACTTTAGCACTGACATTTCTTCAGGCAGTACCCTTAAGAGCTATTCAGAGTGCTTAAAATGCTGACATAAGTTAATCCATTCATTATATCACAAATTTAGGCATCTGTTAAATTTTTTGCTTGATTGCATTGCTTAAGGTTCATAGATCTGAAGTACAGTGTCAGCTCTCCTGTGCATGGTTTTACTTCGTATCATAATTTTCCATTTCATTGATTAATCCATTTTGGCAATTATCTGGTAGTACTATTAGCAACAATGTTTTCCAAAATTCTTATTAATTCATTTTCACACAAAATTTGAGATTTTTATGGGCCATATACATAGAAATTCAATTTAGTAAGAAAAAAGACTTTAAAGCTGGTTGTCTCGCTTAGTGACAGATGTAACAATATGGTCATGAGTTAATAGATGCTTTTTTTTTTTTAAGAAGGTGTCTTGTATGACATTGGTTATTTCAAACAATGGCAATAAAAAACAGCAGCACTGTTACATCATGTGGAACAGAGCTTTGATGTCATTGTTATTAAGCAACAAGACAGAAAACCTAATGTCTTCTCTGCTCCTATCTATTTTGAAGTAAATTCTTAAGACTGGGGCAAATATTTTGTGATATATATTTTCTTTCAATTAATATTGAAATGATTTATTCAGCTGGGAAAGATGTCATCAGGCCAGACTGAAATAAACATCGTAGAATGGCTTGGGTTGGAAAGGACCCCAAGGATCATCAAGTTCCATTCCCCCTGCCACAATATTCCTGCTTCCACCTTGACTGTGAAAGAGCTATTCTGTAGCATGATTCAGAGCAACAGAAGACCTGATACTAAATTATCTGACTGAAGAATGCCAAAATACATGACACACTGAACACTGTAATTTGGGAAAATCATGTGTTTTCATTTTTATGTGAATATGAATTTCCCCTTACCATGGAGAAGAAATCTAAAAAGGATTAATTTCACAGAAATTCCAAATATATTTCAATCATTTGAATTGTCAATCATAAGAAATATCCTACATTCACAACTTCCTAGCTTGTCCTAAAAATTAGAGTAACATCTACTCTGACATGTTAGTAGAAGAAAAAAACAAGAAATAAACAACAAATAATCAACTGTCGTGTTTAGATGTAAGGAATAAGGAATAAGTATTTTATATTCTCTTTTCCTTCTTTCTATGCCTGTGTTACAATATCATAAAAAATCTAGGCAAGCACTAAGACTATTATAAAGATAAGATCTCACGTGGAAGTATTACATTACTTCCTTGGGTTCCAGCTTTGAAATATACTCTAGTTTCCTAAATCTGAACTGTTTCTTAAATCTTTCTGCTGCAAGATCCATTTTTTTCTAATCAGCATAAGACCTCTGCCTTTGGGATTTCCTCTTCTGTAGTTGTCTGTGTCTGATATTTAACAACAGCACCTTTGCATTTCAGCATTTTTTACATTCTCACACTTCCCCTTATGAGAGGGCAAACAAAATTTTCACTGTTTTACTGATGGGAAACTTAAGCATAGAAATATTAGAGTCTAGGTCACAAAATAGATTTAATGTTGTAATTTGAATGCTGCAATTTCTTACAAGTTTCTTTCTGATGGTTGCATATGCAGTGCTAACTCTTGTACTTAGATCATCTGTTGGGAGAAAAGACAAATAGAGGAGTTGCACAAATAAATACCTGGTTACTAATGGAATTGGAAGTGCAGGGGATGCGAATTTAGGAACAAAGAAAACTTGATATTGTCCAAATTCTTTGTTTTCCATCACTGTCCCTATGGCATTAGCTGGGGATTATGACTCCTTTCTGAGACTACATTGGGTTGTATATATCTATCTTTCTATTATGTAAATCAGAATGGAAATTTTAATACAATTTCTCTCTTCTTGAATTTCCTGTATTCCTGTGGCTGACTCAGCACTTACCTCAGGTGATCAATCAGTGGTTCGGGCCGTGACTCAACAGTTCCCATACAGGGTTTGATTGTTACATGAATCATGTAATAATGTGTAAATTTGGTAATGAAGTCAAGTTATTTAGTTATGTAAATTTATTTACATGTCAGTAGTTTCTAAGAGTTCTAATACTACTAGCTATCTGCTCTTTCATCACGATTTTTAATTTTTTGTGTGTATAGTTCCATTTTAGATTTAGATCCACTGATGTCTTCTAGCATGTAAGAATAAATATAAGCATGTTAAAACAAGCTGAATATGCTAACTAAAAGCAAACACTTTTTTTTTTTTTGCAATAAAACCTTAACATGCAATAGAAGAAAGCTAGTTTATTTGTGAATAAAGCATTTGTGAATTTCACATATTTATCCCTTGTAGATGTAAATGTTTGAGAAGGATAACCTTGGTGTGTAGATTGTAACTCTCCAAAGAATAATTATTTTCACTTTACAATAAAAGATTTTGAAATTGAATGCTCTCAGACTTTACATAAGAATAGAAATTGGCAAATGTTGGTTGATGTTTTTAAATATTATCTATTCTTAATTTTGCAGCTAACAAACAAATAAAAGTGAATTTAAATTTCCTATTAACTCACTTCACACAATAATTTTATCTGTCATTTATCCTCTGAATGTCTCATGTTTTCACCCGGCTGAAGGAATCTGAAGTTAAACTTGTCAGCTAAGATGTAAGTATCAGGATGCATAGATATCTTTTTCTTATTTTTGAACAAAATTTGTTTTGTGGAAAATATAAAGTATGGGGAAAAATAGGTTGATATGTTTGAACTCATCTAACTAAATATTGATGTAAAGAAGAATCATAATTAAGCACCATAATACATACACTCAAACAGTAAGACTGAATTTGACTAAGCAGTGAATAACAATGCAGAATATTGTAAGCACATTTATTATTTGTGTTTGTTCAAATATTCAAACAAAGAATATTCTTCAATGTGTGACAGATAAATTTTCTATTCACCTCTATGACTATTACTGATAATGAAATCACACATTAGTCTGAGCTAGATGTTAAATGTCTGCACTCTGCAGAAGAAAGAGTACAAGGAGGAAATTAAAAGTACCTGTCAGTACCCTGTGTTCATTATATGGAAGCACACAGGTACCCTAAGCAGACCATCCAGTAGAATAAGTCAGTCAGTATAGAATGCAATGCCATAGCTTAGCAACAAGTAAATTGACTTACGTTCCAGCTGCAAAGTTCCTAAGCAACTTAGCCCCCAAGTACCATTGTGCTGTCATGCTTCTCAAACTAGGATTTAGTCTCTGACATCTCCCAAGTGATTCTCAAAGGGACCATAAGTGACAATTGGACTATATCTTTGTTATTTTCCAAATAAGTATTGTGATATTTTCACAGATCCATAATCTGACCTTGATTAAAATTCAGTAAATCTTAGCTTGTTGCCTAAGTAACTCCTCTATCTTGACATAATTTTAATAAATGAGACATTTTATTTATTTATGCAAAATGGAGTGAGACTGCTGGTTTATTTCTCATTCATGCCCATCTCAGATATAATGGGGAGAGCTGATATTGCTGACATGCTGTTAAGCTATTTCAGCTCTATATGTCATTTTGCAATAAATCAGAGGACTATAAAATTTAGAAGTGTCTCAGACTCTAAATATCTTGATAGCATTACTCCCTTCTCATTTTACAAGTTTTAATTGAACCTTATCAAATAATGAATCCAGTACAAAAATAATTGTCTATAAAGTTCTGGAGATCATATCTGGCCCTCTGGGACAGTCTTTACTGTCCCAGTTAAAAGCACAGTTCTACTGTCAAAGCGTTTATTAGACAGAGTAAATGGAGAAAGAGGAGAGGATATGTACTGCCTCTGAAGTTAGTGTGCTTGAAAAAGCTGTCTGGTTTCCCTGGAAATCGAGACTTTCTAATGACACATTTGAAGTTTCCCAGGTATGTGTCAAATCTTTCCAAAACATTTCTCATAGGAGTACAAACTATATATCTAAAAGTGGGATGGGATAGGCACAGGTGCTGTGCTGCTACAGACTAATAGCAACTACAGTGGCCTTTCTCAGAACAGGAGATTGGATCAGATAACTTCAGAAGTCCTCTCCAAAGTAAGTCATTCTGTGATTTTGTGAGTTAATTCCTGTCCCATGCAATGCCTGGGCATGAGTGAGCCACTGTTCTCAGTGGACTGTAACGGATGGAGACTCCCTATTTTTTTTTATAGAAAAATGAATGCAGACTGCTTCCTTAGGTTGCAGGATATAAGTGTGCTGCTTGCTTTCAGGACCAGATAAGAAAGAGAGCATGTTTTTTTTTTTTTTTTTAATTAATTTCCTAGCATAATTATAGCATGAGGTGTGTATTCACACTGTACAAAATATCAGCTAATAGAAAGCTTTCAAAGTTCTGCATTTACTTTCCTGTAGTATTCTATTGACTGAAGATACTGATAACATCAGATGTATTTTCTGTGTCTACTCTCTGCGAATGTTATAGGACATTAAGTAAAAACCACTGATGTCCCATTATTTGTACCATTATTATACAATTAATGTTATTCCTATACTATCGCTACTTAATACAATTTATCTGAAGTTAATTTCTGCAACTAACAATAACTATATGTCAACATATATTTTAGTATTGCATATATGCAGAAAAGGAATATCCCAGTGTGTAACACATCTCAAATATAATCTTTTTAAAAACTAATTCATAATCATTTAAAAAGTGTGTTCCGTAAAACGATTCTTATATTTCTAGTCAAATGCATGTACTTTTTTTATTCTTGCTTTTCACAAGGAACACTTTGAAGATTTTTCTAATCATTCAGTAAGGTAAATAATGACGTGTTCTGAAAGATGTGCTGTGGTTCATGACCTCTTGCATAAACCTTCATGTAAAAGCAGTCTAGACTTAGATCAAGTACAGAAGAAAGTGCAGAAGTAAGACAGCTACATAGTCTGAAATTTCTGTGGAGTCCACTGTCTGTGCATAGCAGTAATGTTGGACATTTAGAAACTTTCACAACCAATCTTGTTGCTACAGTATTTTGTGCAAACTAAACTTCTATGAATGTCATTGAACTCTGACAAAAAAGACCACTGATGACTGGGAGGATGAGTGGATTATCACTGGTGCATCAGTATATGTGCTATAAATTGGTTTTGTGTAAATAGTGTATGCGAATCTACAAAATAGTTCATTACTACCACAAAAGTCAGTAAGAACCTATGAAATCTCAGATTTTTTTTTTAATATGCTAATTGCCTTCTGTTATTTAAATTGTCTTACCCTAAAATGTGTTAAGGAACACTTCTGATTTTGTTTATTGTGCATCAGATCTGAGTGAGGGAATTTCAGCCAGAGTTACAAGCAAAATGTCCTGTTTTTTCAATCTTTTAGGGAATATATAAGCAAATTTACCTGTAAGCGGCAGACTTAGCACACATAAATGTAGGTGTGTCACTGTCCTCTCAACAGTAACCCTGTTTGAGTCACTGTCACTCTACTGTTGGCTTCGTTTGAATACCAGTCCTTTTCTCAGTTTAGGCTAAACTTTAGGAATGTAATGATTTCTGAATCTCTTTATGAGAGGTAATAGTCTACTCAACTGGAGCAGGAAAAAAGTCTTTCCTGTCTGATGCATTTATCCTACAGTACAGCAAACTAAATAAAACTAAGAGCTCTTCTCTCTACATAATGCATTTTTTCTCTATGCTGTGTATGCAGAAAACAAGGTTAATGTCATCCTTGGGTTAAATGTGATAAAAATGTTGACTTAATTTCACTTGGTAGAAACAATGAAAAATTATTTAATTGACTTCTTGCTTTTATTTAACTGCAAGCTGCAAGTATTTTTTTTTTCTTAAAGATTTCCACATTCGTTTAACAAGTGATGTGAAATGTGCTCCTTTTAAAGTTTTATATAGTAGTTACAATGACTTAAGTGTAGTGATTTTTGAAACAGAAACGCTTGGTGTTCTGTGTAAAAGATTCTTCCCTTTGCCAAGTAAATATATTACTCATGAACATTCATCTATACTGACATATTTAATATCAGACCTAACTAATATATGTTTGATTTGTGTGAATGTCAGTTATAGAGGATGGAGGTATTTGCTTCCAATGCATGAATGAAATTTATTACAGAAAAAGATAGTAAAAAAAAAAAAAAGAAAAAAAAAAGAAAAAGAAAAAGCAGCAGAATTGCAGCTACTTAGAGCAATAGGAACAAGTGGGCATGAGATTCTTGAAAATCTGATCTTTAGAATCCATATTAAAAGCACTATTTTAAATATAGTAACTATTCGAGTGTTTTACTCCTGACAGTCTTCAATTAAACAGACAAATGAAAACTGCTTCTCATATCCTAATTTATCATTGTAGACATAAGCAGGAAGAAGAGTTAAAAATGAACATACTTTCTTGTATTTCTGGACTATGATATAGGATAAAGTATTGACTTTCCTACATTTTCCTAGTATAACCTTTTCATTTTGCTGGATAAGACGTTCAATTTCTGCAGATAGCAAATCAATAACGAAGACAGTAAACTAGTAAACATCATCTATGTTGAGAGCATCATATATTTATCAATAATAATGATATTAAGAATTTATAGCAAATGAAGATTTCCCAGTGAAATTTAAATTATAATTCACAATCAGACCCTAGAAATATTTTTGTGGGAGATTAAAATATTTCTATATTTTTTGGGTGGTTTAGAATATCACAGATCAATAACTTGCCACAAAATGATATATTTGTAATGAATTTTTTATGTTTCCTAATTTCAGTGAAATTAAGGCATTATTAGGAAGTTTTACATGTTGTTCTTCAAGACTTCTCACTGAGTGCAAATGTTTTACTGTCATAACCTTTGAGATTGGCCTTTTTTATTCAGATGTTACTGCATTGGCCACATTATAGTTAGAGGATAGACACAAACCACAATAGCTCCAAAGAATGGTATTACAAGGTTGACTGCTGTAAAAACACAATGAGTTTGTCAGTTTGAGTGTGAGGAAATTATTCTAATCAATAAGTTTAAAGAGTATTGAATGACAGTATGACAGTTCATTTAATCCATGAACATAAGAAAGTTTACAACATCATCTCCATTGGCTCAAAAAAAAAAAAAGGGGGGGGGGGGGGGGGGGAGGGGAACTATGATGTTTTTCTGTGGATACTGGAATAAGAAGATTAATTAATAAAGCTTCCTTGTACAGAAATAGTGCTATGAGCACAGTATAAAATGACCTCACAACATGATATACCTACATATATTTTTTTTCAAAATGTTTCATTATGTCTGAGGGAAAAATATGTACTTTTTAAAAATTAAAATAAAACACTATGAAATGTATTTTAAACACTTTTTGCACTTTTCTAAAACTCAGAATGATCTCCTGTAATTACTGTATAGTATATAGTATAGATTTCTGCAACTTAGATATCTAGGTAATTAAAAAAAAAAAAAACAATAAAACACAAAACGAAACAAAACAAAACCCTAAGCACTAAACTATGGGTTCTTTTCATTGGAAGAATTGTTATGAATTCTAATTCATAAAAATTAATATATATATAAATTCCTCCAGTTATATGCAAATACCTCAAGAGGGCA
The DNA here is from genome assembly GCF_016699485.2 of Gallus gallus. Classification (NCBI taxonomy): domain Eukaryota; kingdom Metazoa; phylum Chordata; class Aves; order Galliformes; family Phasianidae; genus Gallus; species Gallus gallus. The sequence continues at coordinate 90,202,334 of NC_052534.1, read as the reverse complement.
AATCATCTTATGTGTCATAAAATTTGAGGATGACATGATCTGTTTGTGCAGACAGCACAGACTTAGCAGCTTTGACTTCAATATCTAAGATGTGGTGGATACCCTATCCTTGGAGACATTCAAGGCCAGGCTGGATGGGTCTTTGAGCAACCTGATCTAGTCGCTGGTGTCCCTGTTCATTGCAGAGGAGGTGGACTCCTCATGGGTCGTCAAGGGTCCCTCCCAACTCAAATGATTCTATGACGCAATCTGTGAGATATGAATCTGCTTTGATGCTTAGCTCAGAAATTTAATGTGCCAATTAGACGCTTGTAAATTATATAGACTGTCTTCCATTCTTATTTAAAACTTGAGGGATAATTCCATTTAGTGGAATTATGTTTTTATATACTTTCAATCTTCTACAAACTTTTTTTTTCTGTTTTCAAAAGGGAAAAGGTAGACTCAGATTATTTAATATTGCCTGCTATTCCTATGTTTTTTACATTTGCTTCTTAAATTTAACAACTGATTTGAATCTGTCGCTCTACTCTGAAATTGTCATTGGTGTAGCATTGCATGAGTCATGCTATCACAGTGTTACTGTGGCAAAGACTTCAGACAAAACACAAGGTAACAAGAAATGACTGGAAGCTACTGGAAAGAAACAGAGCAGGTCAGTAGTAAGTTAAATTAAAAGCTAAATAATAGATGTAGAAAACCACCATTAAATAAAATGGTTTCCTATATGATTGTCATTCACATTTGTGTATCTCATTAAACCGCAAACACGGAAAGATTTTATGCTTAATTTGCCAAATAATTGCCCCATTCAAATATCAAATTCCTTCTAGATCATATTAAAGCTCTGCAGAATCTTTTCGTATTTTCCTCTTAGCCTATTCACATTGCAATTCTTTTGCACTTTGCCATTTTATGCATTCCTTTGGGATTAGTAACAACAAATTTTCTACATGCATTTCACTGCTCATTCATTTAGCAAAGCACTCCTCTTTCAACTGCTTTTATGAACAAGACTGGAAGAAAAATACACATCATTCCATTCTACAGTATTCTGAAAAGAGTGACTACAATTAAGAAAATGACTTTCAAACTTCCTCTGTGAAATGGCTCTGATAACTTTTGCACATATTTGGTGTAAAACTGGAGGTATTGGGAAGGATGGAGTGCCTCTTATATTCTTCTACCCTTGAAAAGTATACCTCAGGAGGGGAAAAAAAAAAAAAAAAAAAAGCTTTGGACATGTTCTTAAGGAGAGTCTGTGTTGATTACTATTTTATTCTCTGTAGAAAAACTGCAAAGGATTCCTGTTGAGTATTAGGCTGAAGAAAGTCATGAATGTCGTAACACAAAATTCCATTACAGAAGTCATAGAATCACCAAGGTTGGAAAAGGCTTCTAAGATCACCCAGTCCAACCATCCACCTATCACCAATTCACTTTAGGAATCATGTTGTAGAGAAGGAAGATTGTCTTCTAGGAAATGTCTTTTGTAACAGGGCAATCTTAGCATGGTGATGGTCCAATATCTTCAGGCTCTCTCAACTGAAAACAAATTTTAATATGTACTTTAAGAGCAGAGCTATTTCAGAAAGGTAATAAGGTTTGTCTTCTCCCACATCCTCTTCATGTATACATATATATTTTTTGAAACTATTGTAGGCCTAACTGCAAATTATTGTTGAAAATTCTTACTTTTGAGCTCCAGATCTAACAGCCAACATATAAGAACTTGAGGGTTTCACCCAATCTTTGTAAAGCACTGTACATGCTATTAGAAAAAAAATTATTACCAAGCTTAATTAGTAAAATAAAAATATAACAAAAATTGTTATTTGTTTTTAACTCTACTCAAAATTTTATCCTCCTCTTTATTCAGTAAGCAATCACAAGGTCACAGTATTTCATTTGACAGACAGTTATAGAGTAAATAAAAGGAAAAATAAATCTTTCAGAGTTGTCATTTAGTTTGCTGTGAAAAATATTTTCTCTCTTGCCTTTTAAATCTCAAGATATATAGATTTAAACTGTTTTCTTTGACCTTATATATTTACAAGAAACAATTAAATACTTATGAAAACATACATGTAGAGTTCAGAATAAGGAAGCTATAATTGACACAGTGGTAAATGAGGTAAATAAAGAAAAGTTCAGAGGTAAACAAATTTGTTAAAATATTAGAGTGCACTGGAAACTAACTATGGAAGAGGATTTTACAGATTAGAGCAGTCAGATAATTCTCTTTCTTGTTGATCAAGCTGTGTAGTTTAAATCTTAGGTAGTGACAATAACACTGATCAATCACCAATATCATTTTATGGCTTTTTGTAAGAAAACAGACATACTGTAATTCATAAGGAGTTATCCTGTCTTGTGTTGCAGTCTGTATTTTTAAAACACCTGACAGGCAAGAATGTAACGCTTCTGCCATGGATGAAACTCTTCTATTAAGCATCAACTCTTCTATTAAGCATATTAAGCATCATTTATGGAAGATGCATTTGTGTTGACAAAGAAGCACAAACCAAGTTTGCACAGGTGTCAGCTCTGTTTTGGAACTTGAACAAACAATTAACTGGGGCACTGAGGCTGTAGTAGGCTTCATATCAGCTATTCACAGCCTGATGGCACACTATGTCATTGGACATAGGCAGCACATTATGGAGATGTATTCTGCCAGCAAGCTTGGTTCATGCTTGGTTGGAAGACACATATGACAGCAAGACCTCACACACAAATGAGAGTGGGCAAATCTGAGCCTTGTAAAAGATGTAAGCAGTGTGGGAGACAAACCCTCAGAAGTCAGAAAGGGGTTGAATGTGGAGGAAGGAAAGCGTAAGGAAGGAAAAACTGAGTTATAAGAGAATGAAGAAAATAGGAGAAAGATGTTTGAAATCACAGAATACATGAGGTTGAAAGTGATCTGTGGGAATCATTTTGTACAACTCACTTTTTAAAGCATGTCAGTTAAAGCAGATTGTTCAGGGCTGTGTGCAGTCCAGTTTTAAATTTCAGAAGTGGTGACCTGGGCCAGAGGACCACCTGGTCTAGTGTCTGACTGTTCACACAGTATTTTTTTTCTTACATTTCAGTATGTGTTCATTTCTTCATGTGCTTTCACAGTATACCACCGAGATTAGTCTGGCTGAAAGATTTTTGGTTATTTACTTCATTTTATCAGCTACATCTTAAGAAAATTCCCACTCAGCCTTTTCTTCTTCAGTTCCACAAGCCCAGCTCTCAGTCTCTTCTTGCGTCACGTTCTCCAGTCTTTTCATCTACATGATCCATTCTAGATTTCCTCAAATATGTCAGGTCTCTTTCACTGGCAGCCACAAACTGGACACACTACTTGAAGTGTGTCTTTCCTGTGTTGAATATAAAGCAAGAATCTCTGTCATACTGCTGGCAATGCTCTTCTTCATACAGCCAAGAGGCTGCTGGCCTTTTTTTTTGACAGGGCAGACTGATGGCTCATGTTCAGCTTGGTGTCAGCCAGAACCCCAGAGTCTTTTTACTAAAGTTGGTTTCCAGCTGGTCAACAAACAGCAAGTACTGATGCTTGAGTTTTTTCATTCCAGGGTCAGGAATTTGTGCTTCCCTTTCTTAAACTTCAGGAGGTTCTCACCAGCCATTTCTCAGACCTATTGAAGTCACTCTGAAAGAACAACTCTACTGTTCCACTTTTCCCAGTTTTGTATTATTTGCAGGTGTCAATCGTTTACGGGCTGGTCCAGCCTGGTTCCGTGACTAGTGCTGTGGAGGGATTTTTTTGCAAAATCTGTGCCTCCAGAAAAGGGAAACAGGGGATCCCCCCCCAAAAAAAAGAATAATAAAAAAAAAAACAGCAGCAACAATCTGAAGAGAAACAAACTAATTTACTAAATATAGTACTGGAATGCACGGTAACACACTATAGTACAATATAATTCAATATAATTGTTAATAAAATCAAATATAATTGAGAGAAGGATTATCTGAGAGCTAAAGGCCTTACACTAATACTGAAGCCTTGCGTGCAGTTGGGAGCAGCAGTGAGACAATCCAAAAGCAAACACGATGAGATGAGAAGAAAAGACCCAGGTCAGGTGACCTACAAGCCTTATATCTGTTCCCCTGAGCAGGAATGATAACAGCACTCAGTCTTCTCGGGAACATAGTTCTTCTCTTCCGGACAAGTACCCGGAACTAGAGCATTTTCTCTTGAACTCCCAGTACACTGCATGATGTTATGATGTGGAATACCGATAACCAAAAATCACAAAACCATGACAGCGGGCTTGTTGAGGGTATACTCTGCCAGGTCATTAATGGAGATATTAAGCAATATTGACCCCTGTAGTTACCACTCCACTAATGACTGGCCTCCAAGTAGACTTTGTATCACTGCTTAAAATTGTTTGGTCCTAACGGTTCAGTTGGTTTTCAGCCTACCTCACTGTCCATTTCCCTAGCTTATATTGACCAGTTTGTCTGCAAGGATGTTAAGGGAGACAGTTTCAAAAGCCTTACTAAAATAAAGACAATCACAGTTGTCATCCTCATCTCTTGATCCAGTCATCTCATTTTAGAAGGCTATCAATTTGGTCAAGAACTATTTTCCTTAAACCCATACTGACTACTTGCAATCACCTTGCTCTTCCTGTGTTTGGAAATGGCTTCCAAGACAAGTGTTGCATGTGTCTAGAGAGTGATGTTAGGTCTGTAGTTCTTAAATCCTTCTTGCCTGTCTTGAAGATAAAGAAGATATTTTTCATTTTTTCAGTTCTCAGGAGCTTCTCACTCATCACAACATTTTGAAGATAACTAGGGGTGGTTCCAGAATATCAGCCAGCTTCCTCAGCACTCATGGGTACATTCTCATGGAATTATGCACATTTAGTTTGTTTTAAAGTTCCCTTACCAGATCATTCTACACTGAGGAGAACTCTTTCTTTCTCCAGACTTTCCCAGTGGTCTCAAGGCCCTGAGATTCATGAAAGCAAATATTTCCAGAAAAGTCTGAGGTGAAGAAGGCATTGAGTACTGTGATATTTTCTGTGTACTTTATCATTGGACCCCTTCCTCCATTCATTAGTATCTAAAGATCTTTTCCAACCCCAGCTGTTCAGTCATTCTGGAATAATGTAAACTTTAGTTTTAATTATACAACATGCCACTCTGGAGGTCTGAAGATGATAAGAGAAAGGAAACTTACTCTTTCAGAATGATTTCCCTGCCCAGATACTTAAGGGGCTATTTTTGGTTTAAAACAGTGCTCCTTCAAGACTTGCTCTAAGGAACATTTTTAATAGCATTATAATAACGGATATTGTTTGGTTAATGCCAAAGAGACAAGCTGAGCACCTCCTTTAAGAGCAGGACATGCCCTCATTCCTTGATTCTAATGCAAGCTCATGATGATATCTTTACTTAGAATTACTGTTAGATGAACCAAATAACCAAGTTATAACTTTTTACTAATTAAAAAAAGTCATTTGAATAGTCAATATTTATGTTCCCTGAGAAATTCAGTGTTTTCTAGTATTGCTCAAACAAGCTTAATCATCTTAGGAAAATAAGAAATGCTAACCAAAGTATCTAAATATTTCCTTCCAAAGGTAATGCTTTCAAAACTAGGATATCTTTATATAGTAAAGGGTAACAGAATTTTTCACTAATATTAATCCCTGAAGATAAAACACATTCCAACATTACACAAGGATTGAAGGGAGAAAAAACAAACAAACAAACATTCCCTTTAGAGATAACCTAAAAATCTATTCACATAAAGGTAAAAGCAGTGTTGTCATAAAGCTGGAAAAGACTTAACAGTCTCCTAAATATGCATTAGGAGATGATACATCCATGAAACAAAGATTCCCCATGCTCCTTCATATAATAATGAAACAATGAAAATCTGTGAGAGGTGATATTTGGAACCAGTAAACATCTTTAAAATATATATCCTCCACTCACTGTGATACGAATAAAAAAGCATAAATCTCTCTGAAGTAAGGTGTTGCTCCCAAAACAGCCAGCTCATTTTATCCCATCCAAGCAATGGATAAGCAGTAATAAGACAGCCAATAAGACAAGGAACAAGAGCGTACAACAACCTGTAAAAAAACAGTAATCCACAGACTAGTAAAGAATCTGCTGGATGTAATTGAAATTTCCACATCCAGCATGCAATGGAGTACTGCTAAGGGACTACATTTAATATTTTCTTTAAATAGTTTGAAGATGCTACGAGATTCACTGTTGGAAACTGTTAGCTGTTTTTTTCCCTTCAACCTTACTGTTCCTCTAGAGAGAAGGTTTTTGCTGACTTTTCTAAACTGAGATATAATCTGAAGTTATCATCCACAATATCATCACATTAATTTATTAATTTGATTCAAGATTTCACTTTAAGAAAGAAGTGGTCAGTCTATAAGTGAAAAATGTTATCCCTTGAAAAACTCTTCTAGTAGCTGATTTTATCATTTTCTTTGGTTTCATAGAACTTGGTTAAAAATGCCTATTTCTACCTAGTTCAGAACAGTGGAAATCACATAAATTATTGAAGAAAAACAGATTGAATTCCAGGACACAATTCATTTGGCTTATATTAGATATCTTCTTAGAATGATGGTGTATTAAGTTTAGGTAGGCAAAAGCATCTGCTTTGTTTTTCTACAGCAAGTACCAAATCATTGGCCAGACTTCAAATTCAGTTCATCCAAATGTGCCTGTAATGCAAAACACTTTTAGAGTTAGACAAGCAACTTAGCATAATATCAGCTATCTTGGACACCTAAAGTTGAATGATCTACTAATTCCTAATTACTTCAGATGATGTGGAGTATTTGAGAACAATGAGGTAATCAGTATATAACATCAGGGACACCTTATATATCACCACAAACTGTGACATGGTTATGTCAATGACGTAGTGCAGCACCATTGCATTAACTTGAAAAATAGATACAGGTGTACATTCTATGGATTTTGTATAGAGTGGAGAAGGGTTAACACTGTCTAATGGCCAAGCTTCCACCCAGCCACTCACTACATTCAGCATGACACGGGGAGAAAATAGGATGAGAATGATCACAGACTGAGAGAAAGATAAGGAGACTACTTCACAATTACCATCACAGGCAAAACAGATGGTTAGTTTTGTGGAAAAATAATTCAATTTATTGACAATTTTTGAAGATTTGGGTAGTAAGAATCAAAGGGAAACATTAAAAGAACACTTTTCCTTCCTTTCCAATTTTCAACTTCACTCCTTTTTTTCCCAACTCTTCTATACCCTGCCTTTGAGCAACATGGAGGAGTCCAGGGGGAGCTGCAGTCAGTACATGTTTTCTCTCTGTTGCTTCTTCCCTTTCCCAGTTTTCTGTTGCTTCAGTGTGGGCTCTCCAGAGCATAGAAATTTGTCACCAGCTTGGCTGTTGAGCTCAGCTGTGTCCTGTGATGGGACCACTGCTGAGACAATTGGAAGCATCTACGTCCAGTATAGAGCAGCCCCTGGTCTCTTCCCACAGAGCCCACTCCTGCCATGTTCCTTTCCACTTACATTGAGTACACCAGCAGGGAGGCCAAATGCCAGGAAGATATAAGATGTTGAAACTGCTACCTGCAAGTAAGAACATTTGATACTGTTTTCCTCAGCATTCTCCTGGAGAAAGGAACTGCTCACTGCTAAGGTAAGCTAACTGTTTGCTGGATAAAATTAAAAAAAAAAAAAATAGGCTGGGCCCAGAGAGTCATTGCAAATGGGGCTAAATCCAGATGGTAGCTGGTTGGAAGTGGTGTTTTCCAGGGCTCTGCACTGGGACAGTTTTGTTTCATATCTTTACCACTAATATTGGAGGAGGATTGCATGTACTCTCAGTAAATTTGCAGACTACTGGCAGTAAGTAAAATCTTATCAGGAAAGATTGAAATGAAAGAAGTCTGGAAGTAAAAATATTTGTATGTTTTTACTTTTTTGTGTGTGTATGTATGGAAGGCAAATTGTATCAATTACCTGAGAACATTTCATGTTTTATGTGTACTTCTGCACTTCAACAAGAAAATAGTTCCTTTTAAAGAGTGATATAAATTCTGTTTGTTTGAGAGAGAAATGACAGATGAATTGGTATCATCATACATATTCACTGAGAAACTTATTTAATGTGGGATATGGATCTAGATTATATTTCCCTTAAAAAAACTGGAACAGATTAAGCCAGTGAGGCAGAGAAAGACACATTCCGGTAGTTTACTGCATGATGACTGGAGGCAGATGGCACTAGGATGGATCCAGATCCTCCTTTGATTTCACTTTGCCATAAATGCCAACTGACAGAACACTTTAGAAAGATTTCACCAGGATGATATAATTTTACAAAAGCCAATTTTTTTGTTCTGGAAAATACCACTTCATAAAAATAATTAGCAAATAGTTCAGGTTCTAGCAGCCTCTAAAGTGTTGCATGTTCTTAAAGGCATAATGTATAAAGCGCAGCTAACTGGATTATTGAAGCAATTAACATATATTTATTTGACACTGTGAAGCAAAGAAAACACTTGTTTTAATAGAAAATTACTGGGCTTGCTGCCTGTGTGCAACTTTTTCTTTGCAGTAAATCCTGTTTGTGGTCAGAGACTAAATACTGGAATATACGTGCAGTGATTTTGCCTTCCTGGGGTAGCTCTGTGACACTACTTTATTTTCATTCTAAATTATATTCTGTTGGAAGTCATACATGATAAAAAGTGTGGGAGTTCTTGAATTTAGAAATGTCATCAGCAAGTGAAAAAGAGTGAATCCACTTGCTATATACAAATGCAAATTATATCGATTCTTTCAGTGGAATTCAACTGAAAGCACCACTGTTTAGTACTTCTGAGTATGCTGCTGAGTGTTTCCTTTTAAACACTGTCTTCTAGGAACACACAACCACTATTTCTCAGTTAAACCTTTCCAAGAAATATATGTTAGTAAGTTTTAACTACTTATTTAGTTTAAAGACAATTCATTTTGTTTCAAAATTTTTGACATGGCTCAAAAAAAAAAAAAAAAATTCAATCTCAATAAATGTCAAGGAACATGGAGATAGAAGTTACTTGTCTGTGATCAATTTTTATGTGACAAAACAGTGAAAAAGCAAGAAATATTTTTAGTGAAAGAAAGAGTGACAATTATTACTTTTCACTCACAGCATTAGAATATATATGCTTCATTTTTGATTGTCCTCTTTTATGTAGTTTTTTTTCCCCAAGGACCTGCCTAACTGTTGATTTGCAGTACTCAAATCTTGAGTGTGTGACTGAGTTACTTAAACCTGTGAAATTATTATAATTTAAGAGAAAATATTATTTTTCCCTTGGTGTATTTTTTGTTGTTGCTGTTGTTTTTCTGTATGTTTCAACATTTGATACTTTGCCAGTTTTAGTCCAAAACTGATACATACTTATAATAATAGAATTATATAATTTTCTGAATTGGAAGGCCATCGAGTCTAGCTTCTGTCTCCACATAGGACCATCCAAAATTCAAACTCTATGTCTCTCAGTGTTGTCCGAATGTTCTCTGAACTCTGGACCTTGAGGCTGTGCCTACTGCCCTGGGCAGCCCGTTCCAGTGTCTAACCACTCCCCAGTGAAGAATGTTTTTCTAACACTCCACCTCTACCCTCCGCAGACGCAGTTCCATGCCGTTCCATCAGGTCTTGTTGCTGTCACCAGAGAGCAAAGCTCAGCACTGCCCCTCTGCTCCCTGTGAGGAGCTGCAGCTGCCATGAGGCCACCCCTCACTCTCCTCTTTCCTGAGAGAAACGAGACAAGGAATCTCAGCTGCTCCTCATACATCCTGACCTCTAAACTCTTCTCTATTTTCATAGCCCTCAATAGATGCTGCATTATAGCTTTATGTCCTAGTTATGTTGTTGCAATCAGAACTGCACACATTACTCAATGTCAGGCCAGAGCAGAGCAGGAATATCTTCTACAGCACCTGGAGCACATCCTCCTCCTCCGTCTTCACTGACCTTGGTTTTTGTGAATCTCTTTCTCGCTTCTCTTTCACATGTGCTGATATGCAGCATTCTTTCCCTTTCTTAAATACGCTCTCACAAAGGTGCTATCATTGACTAGGCTTTGACCAGCCACTAGAAATTGTTATTAATTTATTTGTAGCCCCCTCCAAACTAAAACCTGGGAGCATGAACCCAGTCCATTTCCACAATTCCAAGTTTTCTTACCTTGAAGTTTGCTCTTTCCTACTATGTGATGTAGGAAGGACAAATGCAGCATTCCAAGTAATAGAAGAATCATTACTATTCTATTCAGATTATAAACTGTTTATTTAATAATCTATTACAAAACACTAGACAAAATATTATAAACAGATTCACAGATTTGAGCAGAGATACCAGCTTATCTAATCTTATAAGCAGTAACCCCACCAGATTTCATTACTAACCTTTCTTAAAATACTTCAAGTACATAGTTCAACTATTCTCACTTCCAATACAGTTCTAAGAGTAGCAGATAAATCACACTCTTCAGATGCAGCCTTTTATGATATTTATTGTGCTCAGGTTTCTGTTAAACTTTCTTTTTGGTCAGAATGCTGCCATCACACAAAAGGTCATGTTCATATCTAACAGCAGAATTTGACTGCAGGAAATGCAGTTCTTGAAAAAGAAGTTCAGTTTCCTATTGTTGGTGTCCAAAATAACAACTATATTTCTTTTTGTCATTTCATTACTCAGACTTTTGTTATCAAAACTTTATAACTCTCTGGAGAGAGTTCAGTGTAGGCAGACAGAATTTACTTCCTCAAACAGTAGCATAGATTTACACACTCCTTGCATTTTTTCATGATGTGAAACATACTTAACATTATATTTTTTTCATAGATAGCTTTCTATTTTCCATCCCGTTTTTTTTTTTCATTAGTAATTTAATATTTCTGATGAGCTGTATGACCTTTACTGTCAGAGTTGTATTAGAACTACTATATGAAGACATATCTCTGAAAAAAAATCAATGTCTCTTCACTATTCCTTTTATGTTATAATACTTTTCTCATCCTTCTATCACACTTATCCCACTTGTCTCTACATTGGTCTCAGCTGTTAACTTTTTATATCTCCTGCTGTGCACTCTTAGAAATCTAGGTATCTTTGAAAATCAGTCACGTCTTCAGGATATATGACTCAGAGCTTAGATATTTTATTCAAATGTTTATTAAGTCTACTTTTCTACTGGCTAACTGAAGTTCTGTAGAACCAACTTTTATATGTGTGCGTGTGTGTGTGTGTGTATGTGCATGCACAGGCATGTATTGGTCACTCTAAAAAGTAATGACTCCTGTTTCTGTGGAAATTGCAGTAGATACAAATATACCAATAACACTGTTTGACAGAGCAAACTCTAAGCTACAAAACACATTTTTTCAGTATAGCCTCCACCTTTTTCTATTAGCAATGAACCAGAGCCTACTACACTGTAATCATCTGCCTCAGAAAAGGTGGCACACTGTCACTATTAACACTGCTGAAAGACTGCACCGACTACATCACTGTGTTCACATCCACTGTTTGGTCTCCATAAACATTCAGCAGTTGTCGATCATTTTTGGTTGCCATATCTTCTGCATGGATGGATTCAGTTCCACACCTTTGCTTCATACACATTTCTATGTCAGATGCTGTTTTGTAATACTGTCCTTCTGCTGCCATCTGTTGCAAAGCAACAAAACTGAATGAAATATTGGCAGGAGCATTCAACTTCCACTGCCGTAACACCACCATGTACTTCTGATGTCATGAGCCAACATAATAAAATAGGAGGCATTACTTTCAGAGCAGGTTTCACGTGTATATGTATATTGTTTTGTCTCATTTTCTTTATACTCTCCTATATGGGAACTGTTGAATCACGGCCAGAACCTCTGATTGACCACCTGAGGCGAGCACTGAGTCAGCTGCAGGGGCACAGGTGAACGCAATTTCACCTGAGTGACCAGAAGGGGTGGAGCCAGGCTCCACTCCTCCTAGACCCCATTTAAGGGCTGACTCCCAAGGAGGAAGAATCTCTATCTAGAGATCCCTCCTCTTGGAGCCCTTTTGCAAGCTCAGGACACAGGTAAGCTCTTTATTTAATTTCTCCTTTGAAATGCAATAATGTCTCTGGTCCTATACCTATTTGCCACACATCTCCCTAGTTCCTTCATCTGATCACAGTAAAAGCCCTTACAGTAAAAGCAGTAGAATGTCAGGAAACAATGCTATTTCAATGAGTGAAGGGAAAATCAGAACTAAACCAACAGTTAGGAGTACAGGAATGTTAGAATGACAGGGGAAAAATGTCAGCACAACCTGATTTAAAAAAAAAAAAAAAGTAGTTGTATAGTTTTCATTTATGCACTGTTTCTCACTAGGCTTTATGTGCTTATAGTAAGTAGAAAGGTTTGCTACACTTGAGCAAAGAACTAGTGTATTCATAGATAGTAAAACAGCACATAGATCATTACACCTACATGAACTGACTCCTCATTAGTCTGACTGTGAGACTGTTATACAAGACTCCATAGTTCACTTTAGAAGGCCGTTCAGTTATGGAGGTTTCCTTTCACTAAATGTATTCTTAATATCTGAACTGCTGGCTCCTGGGCAAAGAAAAAAGTGTATCAAGTCATGAACTGACTTTCTGAATGTAAGATAAGTAACAACTCCCAAAGAACGACTTAAGTGAGTACAAGATTACAGATGCTGGAAGATTTAAGGTAATACTTGGTTTTTGAGTATTAGAGAGATCTTTTCAATTACTTAGTCATTTGGAGGCCTCTTCCTAAAAGAAATCCTCTAATTACATTACAAAAACACATTATTTGTAATTAAAAACTTAATTGTGCCTGGTATTCAGGACCAACACGAATGTTCCAGTGCATTTGTAAGGTTTAGAAGCAATTGGACTCACATTAGGAAAAATGTGATTTGACTGTGATGAGAATTAGAGAATTAGTTCAGGAACAGGAACTAGAACACTGACATTCCTACCTCATTAGTCTTAATATGAACTAGGTCTGGAGTGAAAGTAATTATTTTTTTAAAATTTTCATGATAATCAAGAACCTGTGTGTTTCATTTTCTGGAGGCTTGAATAAACAGTCCTGTGACTGCTCACTTACAAGCCAATTGAATAGATAGATAATGGAAATTATGATTAAATATGTCTAATAAATTTTTTGGAAAATTGATCTTAGATGCTCAGTATAATCCACCCCAAATTAGAGTGTATTTTTAATTTTATTCCTTTGTGTCTAAGTTTCTCATGTATAGACACACACATATCAGATTATTATTTAATCACGTTTTTACAAATAAACTGCAGTAATCACAAAGGGCAGTAACTTTATAAGAAAATAAAATTATTATTATTAGTTTTTACATAGTAGTAACAAAATCCTGAAAGGGAAGAGAAAAAAATAAGATAAATCTATACATCTCTTGGTTTTTATATTTCTTATCACAGTTGGAAGGGACCTCAAGAGATCATTGAGTACATCATCCCTGACAAAGCAGGTAAATAAATCACCCATTGGCTACCCTACTAAGACAATATAGATGTTCCCGGTTCCCAATAAATGTTTATTTAAAACCGCTGTAAAGTCTCTACACTCATTATTTTAAAATGTTAGACAAAATGGAAAGTGAAATGAGAAGATTTTTATTCTCTGTCATTCTATAAGCCAAATCAGCTATAGGATAGTCATTGAAGAATTTACATAATAGGAATTCGTAAACATCATCAGTGCTTCAACAGCTATTTAAGCAATTAAGGATGAATAGTGTATGCAAGTTTTTCTTAAGAAAAAAGTGTATCTTCTGCAAGAAATTGCAAAGAAGACATCTAAGTGAAAGAGTGTTGGTGAATCAGACTTGCATTTTGGATTTTAAGCATTTCTGCAGTTATTTAGCATTTCTGGTGCCGCTTTAAGATGCTTTATAAATATTAAAAAAGATTCTTTCCAGACAAGTTTTAAATATTAACCTCTTTATTATTTTTTTTTCCCAAGCCTCCCAGCCCTTCTTCAGATTAGAGACTTGGTGTTTATTTCGATCTTTCTATGCTCTGGAAAAGAACTTATAGACCAGATATATCAGTTGCTCTATTTTTCATTAGGAACTGCAGATAAATTGATATTGAATAGTCCAACCTCTGATATAAAGACTGAAAAGTTACTTTCTTCCTCTTGGCTTTGCTGAATGTCAGGTTATGGTGTTGTGTGTGTGTGCATGCGGACTATCAGAATCCTTTGAAATGGGAAGTGTTATGCCACTATAAAATATGTAGCATTAAATACTAGTTTCATCATAAAACTATGGTTTTCTTGTCCTGCAGCAGTCTTGATTTACAACGCATTGTTCTTTCTGCCCCCAAGCAATGTGTAGTCAACAAAGTTTAAGTAAAAATCTAGATATGTATAGCTCTAATTAATATCACTCTGCTGTCACTTTCCCCAGTAAATACTTTGATGGGGAATATAATTCAGAATAATACCAGGGAGCCTGAGCTAAGTTATACCAGAGTGGTTTTTTTTTTGTTGCTGTTGTTCGGTGGTTTTTGTGTTTTATTTGTTTGTTTTTGTTGTTTTATTATTATTGGTACTATGGAGCATTTAGGAATGGACATAAATAGGGGGATTTTGAGTCTGAAGAAAGAATATCTTGAAGGCCACCTATTAGAGAGCAGCAGCATAGTTAACCATACCTTACATTCTTCACAGACTCTACAACTATATATAAGAAGCAGATCAAACAACAAGTTTAGTCAGGCTGTCAGTTGAAATAATTTTACAATCCTCTATGCAAAATCATGAGTCTGATCCTTCAGAGGTCATCTATAGCAAATCAGGATTGATTTCCCCAAGGTTACAACTGTAGTCTAGGTAAACTTATTTCAAACCTGGGGTCATTGCAAACCTTTGAATACAACATTTAACTTGTGATATCTTTCAGAATTTCTGGTGGGCTTTAGCTGACTATGCTTCAGTTAAACTGTTTCAGTTAGTCCATTTGTTTCTTTTTTGGTTTTTGTTTTGTTTTAACAGATCTGAAGACCTTCTGAAGTTACCAATTTATTCCTCAGTCCTTTCTATGTGTTCTAGGTTGTTCTCCTGAAGTTTAATTTGCAAACTTTGTTTAATAATGCTTAAAATTAGGGCATGCTAAGTGTCAATCCTTTTGAAGACATAATCCAATTAATTAACTAGAGCATGAGAACTCTCCTTTTAATACAATGTGTACAAGTTACAACATCTAACAAAGTTGTTAATCTGTGCTGCTTCATGAAGTCTTATTCATAAGATTACCCTGAGCTGTGTATCTGGGACTTCGATTACAGAAAGATGCCACTTTTACCTCCTTTCCTTCAGTCATCTGAAAATTAAATCTGGACTAAGTTATGTTTACTTTAATAGAGAGCAATAAATATATCGTAGTCCCCTATGATAGTGAGCTGACTAGCAATTAGCCAGGAGACTAAAAAATAGAACCCTGATGCTTCTGTTTGTGTGTACTCAGTATTTCAGAACTTGACTCACTTTGGAAGACTGCCAATAGTGCAAACTTGGAATGAGGAGAAGATCCCTCACTGCAAACTTTCAACCCATGGTAAGGGCAAAATTCTAGCCAAGGTGCCAGCAGGATCTACACTGCACTGGGGAAAGCTCATGTGAAAGCAAAAGCCCACCAGAAGCCAACAACTCCCAGGAGAGCAGCGGACAAGACACAGACAGAGCCAGGAGTAACAGTGACCCCCCTCCACTCTACCACTTCCAACACATAACACACTTGCAAGAGTTCCAGTCATGTTATCCACCCAAAAGAAAGCTATGTCCTCTGCATCTCCTGTGGCCTTTCCAGCATCTGGAACTGACCGAGTTACCCAGACAGAGCCCCCAAGTGAACATGCTTCCATTGAGATCTCAGTTTTTGAGGTGTGCCCAGGTTTTCTGTCAGGAGATGGATTGGTGGGATCACAATCTACTATCCCTGAAACAGAAGCATCAGCCAATTGTAACACAGGAAATGAAATATTCCCTACTCTCTTGCCATAAAGGAGAAGGAGGGAACCTAAGATTCAGGGTTGAGTGGAAGCAGATTTCTGCTCAGAAAAAGGCAAATCACCTCTCCTGCCTACCTCACGTTCCAAGATGTCTTTATAAAAGTTGTATGAAACTCTGGAATGTAATGGACAGACAAACGATAATGCAGATGGTCTGTCCAGGTTGGAGGGGTTGCCTAGGGCAAGTCAACCTAGTCCCTGTGTCACTGCCACCTCTGTCAAGAAAAAACAGAAGGGTTTTTCTCACAAGTATTTCCCTTCTGAGGGGAATAGAGGGCCCAATATGTCAACCAGACCCAATCCATTGGGGTGCATCAGGCCCAGCACTGCCAGCTGAGCAAGAAAAAGGATTGTTCTACTGTATGGGGATTGGTAGGTCATGGCCTAACCAGAGATTCAGTAACGGCTGAGAAGGCTAACTCAGGGCACACACATAGAAGCAATGCACCTGGACCAAAGGTCTATCTCTCCTCCCTCTCATTTAAGGGTTAATAGCCAAGAGAGGAAGATCTCTGTTCAGAGATTGCCCCTTCTGGAGACTTCGCTGACCTTTGGAATGGGTAGGTTATTTGTCTCTATTTCGTCTTCTGAACTATATCTTGACAAAGAACTTCACAAGTGTGTTCATATCCTAGTAGAAGGTAATATCAACACATTCCCCTGCTCCACACCCACCCTGGGTGTGGAAGAAAGTAAATTAAAAAGAAGAGTTCCTGCTATATTATTTGTTACTAAATTGTAGTGTAATAACTAATTATGCATACAAGATTTGTATTATAAAGAAATCTAAATTAAAATGTATGAATTTACTGATTTGGAGTAAGCCCCATGGAATCCAGATTAGGTTCTGTGAATAAAAAAGAGCTGAAGAACATTTGAGGGGCTTACTGAATGTAGATAAACAGGATGTTGACTGTTTTAGAGTAAAGTGTCAACACATAGTTCAGTTCTTCTTTCAGAAGAAAAATAAATTGGATGAAAACAGAAATACCATGTTGTTTACTCCATCCTACCTGTTTTGTATATTTCTACTGCCCAGCTCCTCCTATAATCTTTGCAATCTTTATTTCCTATTTAAAACAAGAATTGCCAACAATTTTACTGTATGTATAAAATCTTTTTAATTCAGTGTATTTCATAGAAAACATTTTTCCTGACAGGTTACAATGAGTCTATTAATGCCATAGCAATTACAAGCAAAAAATTTTATTAATCATCATTATTAATCATATTAATACTCTCACATTTTTTAGTAAAATATGTATGTATCCAAATGTCCTAAACCAAATGTAGAATGAAAATGAAGCCAAATTTCAGTAGATTATTATTTTAAAACTTAAAAATCTTTGTCATGTTCCATTAAAATACAAGTCTTGAGTGAGTGAACAGAAGAAATAAGACTGCAAGGTCAAAAACTACTTCCATCAAGACACTGACCTATTCACACCAAGTCACCAAAATGATGTTAGTTGTTACTGGTTTATTTCTGCTTGAACACTATTTGTCTGTCAATAAGTTTTATAAAAATATTTTCCAAATATAACTCAAAGAAGATTTCTATTTATTTCAGAATGATTTAGATTTCTCCCATAAATACATAAATTATCTCTGTCAGATACACTGCTCAACAACAGCTTCTCATTAGCTCTTTCATTACAATGATCTGTTTCAGAGTTGGTAATTATAGCATCTAATACAGTAAAGCATGTCTAAGATCTAACAAATGTGGAGTGGCCTTTCTGTAGTAATTTGGTATATCCTTTCTGTTATTTGTTATAACTATGGGGGTGGTAGGGGAAAAAGGGTAAGGGCCAGAGACACCTCAGATCCTATCTGTGTTGATACTGAAGAGAACACACCTTCTAAAAAGTCAGGTTCTTTTGACAGCTACTGGATCATTACTGAGCTAATTAATTTTGGAGAAAAAGAAGTATGGAAAGATATCAGAAAAAGATACACTTTCTCACAATAGATATTCGAAGTAAACTGATAGATAACTTACAATGTGCACGTGCCATTATTAAAACCATGGCAGATACCATTTTAGCCCACTTCTACAGGAAAGCATAACATTTAAGAGTTTCTGGAGGTATCAGAGCAATTCTGTCTTCTGGTAAGCTCATATTTAATCATTTATCAATAGCTTTAACTAAAATAAAACCAACACAGAAAACTATCAGAACAGTGTTCCTGATCATGGTTTCTCCTTACATTCATGCAAGCTGTTGAAAGGAGTATTTTTTTCCACATTTAATTTTTCTGTACTGTAACAGAAACCCATCAGGATTCATCAAATGATTAAAATGGGACATGTTTAAACTCTGGTCAGTAAAGTTTTCAAATATGTGTGTTTTGCTATTAAGTGCTGTAATAACCAATTATAGAAATAAAGATGTCTGCTTTCAGAGCATACCACCATTATATATACAACTTTAGTGAACTTTGGAAGGCCAAAGTACACTAAATCAAAGTACATAGGATCCAGCTGAGATGGTGTTAATAGTACACAGATGTTTTAGTTGCTATTAAGTGATGGAGTGTGCTTGGGGGTGGGTCACTTGACAGTGAAGGGCCACCACCATTATGATGCTGTGGTAAGGATAGAGTCAAGACAGCTGGCCTGAATTAGGCAAGGAATTATTCCTTTCTATGTGACCTAATGTGGAAGATCATACAGCTGTGTAAACTGTTGCTTAGGGGCTGGTTTGGTGGCAGCTAGTGGTGGTGAGCTGTTGCATTGCTAGCAGAACATCAGTTGGTATGTTGTTAGCTTAGTGTTTGTTGGCAGGTAATTTTATTGCAAATGCATATTTACATTGTTTCCATTACATTTTTGTTTCTATTTTCCTTTCTTGTCTTAGTAAATAGCTTTTATCTTAGCCTATGTGTTCTGTTTTGTTTTTTTATTCTCTCCCTTACTCCACACGGAGTGAAGTGAGCTGATGGCTGTGTGGTTCTTTGATTCTTTGCTGCCTGCCAGGTTAATCCACAACAAGGATTCACATAGTTGTGGAGGACTAAGGTACTTAAAATCAGTAAGTAAATCACAATGTGGTTATTTGTGACTGAAATTCAAAAGACTTTGTAATGTTTTGAAAATGACTGACAACCCCTATATGTGACAGCTGTTCCAGAAAAGAGACCACAAAACTCTGAATTAATAGTGTATTCATTTCTAAACCTTGATTTATTTTCTGCTTCTTACTCACGTGCATTATGTTTCAAATATTCAACTAAGTCTAGAAAGGAAGGAAAAAACCAACAGATTTGTAATAGCAAAGCAGAAAATGTAGTGCAGTACTAGTATCAACATCAAACAACAATATCCTATTAAAATACTTCAGAGTATTGAGTGAATCTATTGGTTTTTCAGTGTGTACTACAGAAGGAACCTATTTGGGGTACAAAATGAGTTCAGTCTTAGACTTTGCGTACTTAGTAAAGGTTGTATTTTTGCAGTGTACGGCATACTATGTCAGAACAGAACTGGAGGAGTTATTAATGATATTAACACAGCGTACACAATAATTCTTGTTTCAGTTTTGAAATCTGAAGTTATTATAATTAGCTTATTAGGACTTCATAAAGATTCAGCTGGACTGTAATCTTACCAAAATATACCTTATCTGCCTTGCATATTCTTTCAGTATGTCTATGGACCACAGTTATACAGAAAATTCATCACTGATATATTACTAGAGGTTCATGAGGTTTGTTTGTATGAGGTGCTGACCTACTTTTCCTTTATCTCTTAAGGGATTAATTTATTTTTTTAATCAAACATTGCTGGAATGAGCCATGTAGTCAAAAATAAAAAAAATAAAATGCTGAGTGACAGTTCTCTAGTATTAAAATTCTGTAGGCCATCTCTTTGTTGGTCACATTTACGATTTTCAGACAGAAAATGTTATCACTTTGTCAGCTTCAGATGTTGTCAGTTAGTTTGTCAAATGGCTGAGATGACAGGCTGTTATTTTCCACTTGTAAGCAGAGAAGATGTTGCAAATACTTCTCCTGTATCCAGTCAATACTTTTGCAGTTCTTAATTAGACTTCTGCAGTGTGCTCACCCTGAGACCATATCTACAAGCAAACTACAGAAAAATGCCATTAATTCATGGTAAGTGAAATCAATCTTCCTCAAGCACTAAGGTCACTGACTGAACTGCACAGGGGTCTTTCATCCTCAAGTTCATTTTGAAGTTAGTTGAACTGCTAACCTACATTTCTGGATAACAGACCCAGTTTATAAAACATTTACAGGCAACTTACATGATAAAAACAAGAAACCAAAAAACTGGCAAGATTTCCTTAGGCATCTGAAAAACACTGCTTGCTTAAAGGAACTATTAGAAGTGCCCTCAAAAATTAATGAGTTATCATGTAGCCAGCGAATTGTGAATCATCAAAACAGTCTCAGCTTGCTTATGTTTTTGACTGGAAGTTGAGACAATCTAATAGTTCAGTACTTCCCACTTCAATCTGTAGTCCAATGTGTTCTACTACTGTTTCTCTGTACATTGCAGTTCTTTTGCAATCCTCTTACAAAAGTAAGAGTTAATCAGGTTAACAAATAGGATCTGCATGTGGAAAAAGTTTGATAATATGGCTACCAAGATAGCATGCACATTTCTTCTTTAAAAACTGTAAATGCTGTTAATTGAAGGTAACTTCTATTTTGTTCTTATCTTTTGTTACCTTAGTATTTTTATTCCCCTGCAATTTCATGTAGCCAAACTTAGAACTGTGCTCATGAGACTGAGGAAAACTTAGTGCCACAGTCTCACAAATGCATTCCAACAGTTGGTACATATCCTGGTTTCAGATAGGAAAGAGCTGATTATCTTCATAGTATCTGGTATAATACTGTGTTTTGGCTTTAGGAAAAAAAAATGCTGTTGATAACACATTGGTGTTCCAGTTGTTGCTGAAGAGTGCTGTACAGAGCCAAGGATACTTCACCTTTCTGCTTCTCCTACTGTTCTGCTAGCAAGGGAGCTGACCTAAGCCAGCCAAATGGATATTCCATAGCACGTGACATCATGTGGGGAAAAAAAAAAAGCTATAAAACTGAGGGGAGTTGATTGAGGAAGCCACCACTGCTCAAGGACTGGCTGGGCATCGGTCAGAGGATGGTGAGCAGTTGCTTTGTGCCTCACTTATTTTAAGTAACAATAAAATATATTTATAGAACATTATTACTGTTATTTCTCTTCCTTATCTTAGTAAATAGTATTTTTTTTTTTTATCTCAGCCTATGAGTTTCACTTCTTTTATTCTCTCCTACCCCACTGGGAAGATGGGAAATGAGGGAAAGAACATATGTTGTTCAGCTGCTTGCCAGGTTAACCACAACTGCACATATTTATGCATGTTTTTTTCTGTAAAACATATTAATTCTTGAGTTTTCTCAATTCCCTTCTATTTTCTTTCTGTCTCCAGCTGAGATGAATTAGTGAGAGGCTGTGAGGGTGTTGTCTGGTATTAAGCCACTGCAGGCATGAATCCTAAAATGTGAGGAAGAAATTAAAGAGCACAAAAGCAGGCACTGTTGTGAGTTACATTACCTGCTTATGATCTGTTTCTTTGTTATTTAAAAGTATATATAATTTGTTGGATACATTCAGAATCTTAGTGTTAACTTATCAATGAAACAGGAAATACTAGTTTTCTTTTGAAAAGCATCTTTTTTAATCTGTGACATTTCTATGAACATATGCAGAAATTAGGATATTGTCGCTGATCTCTTTCTAGTCAGTCATATTCATATTTAAATTAATATGATCTTACATCAAGAAGGCATGTGAAGAATTTTTTTCTCTCTTAAAACAAAAACCTACCTAAGTAATCCAGTATTACTACTTGAGATATGGGTTTAACTTTGTAAATCATAGTTCCTTTGAAGTGTGCATTTGCTAGATCTGAGCTTTATATCTGCTATGCATGATAGGCATAACTCTTGACCTCACTTGCTACTTACTCCATTACTACTAGTTTTCCTAAAAGATCACAAATGCTCTTTCAAAACACGACTGTTTCTGAAAGCATACAGCATTTGATAGGGCAGGATTGAGATAATGGAGAACAAAAGTAGTAGATGAAATTGAGTCTTAATTAAGTTACATCCCTGGGAATAAATTTAACTTACCAAATTTATTCTGCTCATTCTGGAAAAAATGAGAGAAAGGAAAAAAGAATGACATTAAATGAACATGTAAAATATAATATTTCAGGGAATCTCAGGAACATTCTAGAGTTAACGTTTTCTTTGGCTGTAAAAATACCTTCCAAGTATACTTAGTAACATAAACAGAATATATCTACTTATAAGGAGTAATATACACCCTCATGTTAGTGTCACGTACTATTGCAAGATGAAAGTTTTTACCAGTGCATGAGTCAATAACCTGTTACTGAAATGTACAGCTTTACTGAAATCAATTTCAGCTTGCATCTTAGAACATTTTCTCAAAAACCTATGACTCCTTTCTCAATTTTGTCACACTAATTGTAACTATTTTTTAAAATATCGAACAACATTTTTAAGCTCATATACAATACAGACCCTTGACCATTTATTATTTGATACTAAAATCAAGTTGCCATACTGCTTATTAAACAAGTATCATAGGCTGGTATACCTGTATCTGGGATACTTGGAGGAACTGTGAAACTCGTGATGGATGGGTTAGATATAAATGCTGACCCAAGAGGCACTAGCATGGGTTGAAATACTAGGTTTTGGTTCTATCAGTGCTCATAGAAAAAATATTTCAGAAAAAAAAACAGTCAAACACAATATTACTTATTACAGAACTATACTGTGAATTTATTGGGACAGAATTGTTCAAATGGATTCAAGAGAAAAATACTCTTCTGTATGTTTCATGGTTGCTTTTTAACATGAAATAGGTATAATTACATGGTATAACCCTCCCTCCCCAAGAATTCAATCAGTGAATTTATGGTCAATTGCTTCTAGATGACATGAATGTTATTTTCCCCTTAAACTTCAATTTCAGGCTTCAGGGTACTTAAACAGAGAGCTTAGATTTTTTGACAGCGTTTCAGGCTTCTGTAAACAATTGTGAATTCCTTATGGAGAGTAAGAAAATAATGGGTTTATTTCAATTAGATCTCTTACCTCAAGGAAATCAGTGCGTGAGAGTTTCTCATTTAAAGAGAAAGATGCACTATCTTTCAGCAGTCCTGAATTACTAAGCTCAATATGAGATAGTTTAGTGGACTGAAATGGCTTTTGACATGCATAGGTCAGAGGGGATGATCCTTAATCATTTGAATGGATTTGAACTTTATGAATGAATCATTGTACAAGAGGGCATGAAAAAACTGCCATACACCCTCTTCTCTTGCTGTCTATGCACAGCAGCAAAATTAAAAGTGCCAGCTACTCTTAGCAATATTACTTGATATTCCCCCCTCAAATTTTAATTATAGAAAAAGTCATTCACACAATAATAATTCCTGAAATTGCTTATGTACTTCAGATACCTGATGTCACAGTATGACAAAACCAACTTTACATGTATAATTCTTTCCCTTATCAATGTCTTTCATTTGAATTTAATGATCATGCTTTAAAAAGCCATTTCAGATATGCTAGTATATGAAAACTTTATTGCTAGAATCTCAATAAGGTTTGAATACAAACCATAATCTGACAAAAACAGTAGTGTTGAGAATTACAAGCAGATGTGGAAAGAATAAAACAGAAAAAACATTTTATTACTTGGATGTTGTATATTGTTAAAAGTTTAGAATAAATTAGGTTCTTTGTCAGGATCGGTACAAAAATTTTAAACATAAGAAATAACATTTGGGTTATAATAAAAAGCATATGATATTCTGTGTTTTGCAATAGTAAATAATCAGTTCGGAAATATAAAAGTGAAATCTGCTAAGCTGGGACTCCAGTCAAACAAACAAGGTCTTACCATATGGAATTCAAATTTTCATGTTTGATCATGTGAAAAATGAGGGAAAACACTATCCATTTATTAAAATTTTAAGTTACCCGTGTCTGTACTATAGCATATACAGAATATGCTATATGTGGCAAATACATCATAATTAGTATGATTTATCTAACAAACCTATGCGTCTGCTTTACTGCTCACAGAATCACAGAACTGTAAGGGTTGGGAGTAACCTCTAGAGACTGAGTCCAAGCCAAAGGTAAAGCAGATTCCCTAGAGCAGGTTACACAGAAAGGCATCCAAATGAGTCTTAAATATCTCCAAAGGAGGAAACTCCACAACCTCTCTGGGCAGCCTGTTCTAGTGTTCTGTAACCCTCAAAGTAACAATTTTTTTCCTCATGTTTGTGTGGAACTACCTGTGTTCCTTCACAAGTAAAGTATAATCTCACATTCTGTGGTCTAGATAGGGCACTCATCTGTTTAATCTCAAATATAGCTAAGGAGAAAAAGTACTTAGGCATTTTCTGTCCTAAGAAATTTCTCACCGGTTTCCTCCAGATTCTAGGACCACTGAGTTGTCAGTGTTGCATATATGCTGGTTCAGAAGAAGATGAAGACACACTGTCTTCTTCTAAAAGTGATCCTGACTGAATGAATATTTTGCTTTGGAATTCAGTTCAGATACATGATTTATGGATATGCATTGTGCTAGGTGTTACACGTAGGAACGTTTCTCTAACAACTGTCTGAGCAAACTTTTTGATCCTACATGCTTTCATTCTACACTTCAAGAAGGACAAAACATGTCCTCTCAGCCTCTCACAAAATATTTTTGCAATTTTTGATCTGAGTTGATTTTTTTAGATGCCTTGAAATGGAAATTACATACACAGAGTTAAGTCATGAGGCTATAAGGTCAAAACATTATCCTGCTGAAAAATCTGCACCAAGCATTCTTCAGTGTGGATTCAGATAGTCCACTCCAAATAGTAATCACTTCAAGTTGAGAGAATTATTTTTTTAATGGGTTTGGAGGTTCATCACTGTCCTTTTTGGTACACAAAACCTGTATAAACAGTGAGAAGAATGATATTACACAGCTCAGTTGTTTAATTTACTAACATTTTTCAGGAAGTTATTGACACATAGGACTTTAAGAAAGCTTCATGCTGGGGCACCTGGGAGACTAAAAGTCAGCAAAGTTCAGTACAGTTTCTTCACTGTGGTGACCAGATTAAAGTATGTATTTTTACAATAAAGATTCTTAAAAAGAATACTCTTAGCAATGATCCTAGATTAAGTGACTTTAGATGTAAAGGTCATGACAGGATTTACTTTCAATTTGTTCACTGTTTGTTACTCAATGCAGTACACAAAATGCAATGACAATTGTCTGTCAGCTCTGGACTAGCTGTCAGTGTAAGGATGTGTATTCGTTTTTTTTGGATGAAGAATGTACATGTACTCTACTGATACAAAGCCTACCTTAACAGACTGCTTGACAGAAATGAACTTTTTTTTTTTTTTTTTTTTTTTTCCTGAATTGAATATCATTGTCTTGGGGAGAAAAATGAACATGAACATTATATGAGTCATGCTCTCTTTCTGACTGAAGGTATAAAAGATGAAGAAATAACAGCAATTAAACTGTAACAGACAGGGACAAACTGAAAAGACACATTTAATAACTGAGGATATTCCTCAGCACATGCATTTTTACCTTTCTCTAATTTAAACTAACCAACAAAATAAAGGGCAGATAATGCACATATAAACATATACAGTGTTCCTGTTCAAAATATATTTTCAAATGGCAACACATTTTGTTTATAGAGATGAGCAATTAATTAATCCGAACTAAGAACAGTGTGGAATAAACTATGATTACCTATGAAACTGTTTGGAGAACATCTTTATAGCTTACTTGCCTACATGTTACCAAGCAGCTCTCACAGTGGAACACATAATCTGCAAATAGAAAGCAGATTTATCATGATGAGTGGAGGTGTAACCCTCTCTCATTAGAAGTTCTCATTATTGCTCTAGAATCAGCAACGTGAGTAGCAGACCACTTCAACTATCAGTGCTGTGGAAGGTGCAGTACTTTTTCCTCTTAGCTAGGTCTGATCTAAGATTTTCTTATCAATCTGAAGTCATCAGCTTCTATTTTCTGGTACTAACCACAATGATAGGCATCTAAAGTCTAAATTAGAAAGATGCTGAACAGTATTACAGTATACAGAGAGAGGGCAGTCAAAATCCCTGAAGAAGGGAAGAAATGGGAAATGTTCTTTCCCCCACTTACAGATGGAGATGAAATACAGAAAAGTTATTTGATTAAAATCCTCAGTGACAGTAGATTTTAGTGGAGAATTGAACTGAAATTCTTAAACTAATAACTAAAACTCTAGCACTTCTCCAATGGGCTGAAAACCCTACTTTCACTCAAATAATTGTTTGTCTTAGTAAATTAGCTTTTCATAGAGACATGAAATGTGTTTCACAGAGCCACATACAACCATACATTAGTCACACATGTACACAAAAAGTAAATCTTAGGAGGAACAGAAGCATGGAAAATCAAAATCCCAAATCCTTTCAAAAAGTATGCAAACCTAATAAATTACCATCCAATAACGTTGCACCTTTCACATCTTGAACGAAATAGACAATAGAGATCATGGCTGAAATATTAATATTTTATTTTCATTACTCAGAGTCAGACTAAAAATGCATTTGTATTTCCCATAATCCAGTGTCTGTCTTGTAGCCAAGAACAACCTTGCTTTACACTTCTTTCTATTTGTTGTTTTTTTAATCTCTAATTCAGACTTCTCACTTAGTTTTCTTGTCATAATTATCTATGACATTTTGTATGGTCACCCTCCTCTTTGAAATCTACAATCTATGATTAGATAGTTTTGTTCTGTTTTACTAAGAAGTTGCCTTCTGATTTCATTAAAATAAATTTACAAATAATAAGAATAAGATATATATTTTTTTTAAAAGTAAGCCTAAAATTTCTTTTGTAAAGTTTACTATGATTTTTTTAACCTTCTGACTTCTGTCAGATCTCACATACTGATGAAAAACAAGCAATCTGAAACTCAGGACAGATCCTTTCGGAGGTTAAATGTTGAACTTAATTCTCAGCTATTTCTGGACAAGATTTCCATTGGTAACCACATTTGCCTTTGAACTTGCTACGGTTTTTTTTACAATTACATCTTTCCTCACTTTGTATTAATGTAGCATTCATTTTTTAAATTAGCTTTTTTTTTTTTTTTTTTTTTAAAGGATCATGAAGTAGGTGAAAGGATTATTTAATCTTGTTTGCTCAGAAATTCCTTGCTGCTCTTTTCATGCATAGTTTCCTCCTTCATCGTCTGAAACACTAGGTTTGTTTCGTTAACTGATGCTGTTCTACAAAATTAACTTGAAAGATAATGGATTATGGTGTCATGTACTGACTTGTTCATATAAACACATCTGTCTGTCAGGTTGTTTACATGATACATTTCTATTTTTAACGAATAGTATATGTACACAAAAGATCTTATCCAAAGTCAAATAAATCAATGGAAAGAATCCAGCTGACTTCAGAGGTCCTTGGATGAAGTCATAGCTCATGATAGACATCTAATATTCCACTGTCAAAGCAAATTATAATCAGACAAATTAATGTATTTATGATTTAAAAGAGACAACTTAATGACATGGTGTTTAGGTTTTCAGTGAGAAATGTGTATCTAGCAACCAGAATTTTAATAATTGTCAGCTTAAATTAAAGTGGCAATAATTTTCAAAGAAGAATTCTATCTGCAGGTTTGTTAAGATGTGTAATAATTTTAATTTCATATATTTCGTATTGTGACATTTCTCAAAGCTTTATGCAGATAAATAGGTTTCTTTATCCTCTTTTCCTCTGAAGCATTTGCTGGTAAAACAAAAATAGAAGTTAATGTTTTCCAGATATTTTTGTGAACATATCTGTCTATTCATTGTAGCAAAGATATAAAAATTCCAGAATAATAGAAGCATAGAATAGTTTGGGTTGGAAGGGATCATTTAGTTTCAACCTCCCTGCTAACACAGGCACACCTCCCACTAGACCTGATCTTGAGCAACTCCAGAGAGGAGTCTGGAGTTATCAGCCTCACAGTAAAGAATTTCTTCCCAATATCTAGTCTAAATCTACTCTCTTCCAATTTAATGCCATTTCCCCCCATCCTGTCAATACATGTCCTTATAAAAAGTCCCTCCCCAACTTTCTTGTAGTAACCCTTCAGATACTGGAAGGCCACTATAAAGTCTCCTTGGAGCCTTCTCTTCTCCAGGTTGAAGAGCCCCAGCTCTCATAGCCTGTTCTCGTAGAGGAGGTGCTCCAGCCCTCTGATCATCTTCATGGCCCTCCTCTGGACCTGCTTCTACAACTCCATGTCCTTCTTGTGTTGGAGTCTCCAGAACTGGATGTAGTACTCCAGGTGGGGTCTCATGAGAGCCGAGTAGAGGGGAAAAATCATTTCCCCTCAACCTGTTGGTCATGCTTCTCTTGATGCAACCCAGGATACAGTTGGCCTTCTGGGCTGCAAGTACACATTACAGGCTCTCACTGAATCTTTCATCAACTGACACTCCCAAATCCTTCTCCTCAGGGCTGCTCTCAAGCCACTCTCCACCCAACCTGCATCTGTGCTTGGGATTGCCCCAACCCAGGTGCAAAACCTACTACTGGCCCTGTTGAACTTCGTGGGCACAGGCCCACCTCTCAAGCCTGTCCAGATCCCTCTGGATGGCATCCCTTCCCTCTAGTGTGTCAGCTTCACCACTGAGCTTGGTGTCATCTGCATACTTGCTGAGGGTGCGCTCAATCCCACTGTCCACGTCACCTACAAAGATACTAAATATCACTGGTCCCAACACTGATCTCTGAGGAATGCCTCTCATCATTGATCTCTACTTGGATATTGGGTTGTTGACCACAAGTCTCTGAGTGCAAGCATCCAGCCAATTCCCTATCCAGTGAGTGGTCCATCCATCGAATCCATTTTTTTCCTATTTGGCAACCAAGATGTCATGTGGGACAGCGTCAAATGCTTTGCATGAGTCCAGGTATATGACATCAGTTGCTCTTCCTTTGTCTACTGATGCTGTAACTCCACCATAAAAGGCCACCATGACTTGCCCTTGGTGAAGCCATGTTGTTTACAACTAATCACCTCATCTTTATTTTCCATGTGTCTTGAGAAAGCCTTCAGGAAGATCTGCTCCATGATCTTGCGAGGCACAGAGGTGAGATTGACTGGCCTGTAGTTTCCTGGATCTCACTTGTTTCCCTTCAAGAGAATGGAGGTTATGTTTCCCCTTTTCCAATCAGTGGGAACTTCACCAGACTGCCATGACCTTTCAAATATGGTGGATAGCGGTTTGACAACTTCATCCCCCAGTTCCCTCAGAACGTGTGGATGGATCTTGTTGGGTCCCATGGAATTGTGCACCTTCAAGTACTGTAGATGGTCTCAAACCTGATTTTCACTTACAGCAGGTAGAGTTTCCTTCTCCCAGTCCTTACCTTTGCTTTCTGCAGCTTGGGCAGTGCATCTAGAGCCTTGGATGGTGAAGTTTGTGGAGAAAAAGACATTGAGCATCTCAGCTTTCTTTCTATCCCTTGTGACCAGGTCTCCTGCTTCTTTCTATAGAGGGCCCACATCTTCCCTGACATTCCTTTTATCGCAGACATATATGTAGAATTTCTTCTTATTCACCTTTATGTCCCTGGCTAGATTTAATTCTATCTGGATTTTAGCTTTCCTAACCTGATCCCTGGCTTCTTGGACAACTTCTTTGCAATTAAATCATTGCAGATTTAACAGAGACATCAATGACACTAGAATTATACAATGTATTCTTAAATCATCCTCAGACATTTCATTTTAAAACATATTGTAATTAATAGCAGACACAGAGAATAAGGAGAGAACTCAAACAGCTTCCAATATATGGCATGATTCACTCTTTTGTTTGAAGGCACATCTGAAGCAACTGAAACATGTCAATCTGCTGAATTTGCATAATGTAAAATTTAGTGTCCATAAATGCTGGTTAATATCAAGGCCATTCTTTTCTCCAAGTTTACTTACTATCTTAACTATCTGCAAAGCAGGATAAATACTTTACTGGAATGATAATGAATTTTAATGAAATTTTCACAAGGAACTAAAAAGATGGAGGAAAGAAAGAAGGGTAAAAAGCATGAAGAAATTCTAAAGTGCAAACACAATGAAACTGAGATATGTGTCTACTAGGAAAAAAGCCTGCTTTGATGGCTGTTATATGATTAAAAGGCACACAATATATACAGAGCTGCATCTGAGAGTTGTGATCATAAATACAAGCAAAAATTCAATTTTTTTTTTCTGCATTTGCATGGAACTTGTATCATAAACCACTGTTTATAGTTCCATTTTCTAGAGGATTCTGATGGTGTAATATTATACACCAAAGTCTCTTCAGCCTGGCCTGAGCTAGCCTACAGTCAAGGATGACTGTTTGTCTATCATGGGAAAATGTTCCTACTATTATTCGAGAAAAGCCTAGTTATGCTAACAGAAAATAACAACAGCAACAAACAAACAAACATACCCCCCTCCTTTCCATTCTCCTTAATTCACCTGCAAAGAAAAACAGAAAATTATGTATAGAAAAAATGAAGGATGTTTTTAAGAAATAATGGAATTAAGGTGTCTTGTTTCACAGTGGCATAGAATAAAGTAGCAAAGATAGCATATGCTTGGCAATTGCTATCTACATAACTCTCTGAAACATTACTAAACAAGAGTGAAGATCACATTGCTGATTTTCTATTTTTCCTTATGTCTCATTCTCATGGCTAACAGCTAACAGGAAA
The DNA here is from genome assembly GCF_016699485.2 of Gallus gallus. Lineage (NCBI taxonomy): Eukaryota > Metazoa > Chordata > Aves > Galliformes > Phasianidae > Gallus > Gallus gallus. The sequence goes on along the minus strand of NC_052534.1, from coordinate 90,171,397 downwards.
GAACTGAGAGAGCAGTAGCAGAATTGATAAACAGTTTTGAAGTGTTAGCTTGTGATAATAGCCATGCAGCTCACTGTAAATTTGTTAAACCAGAAGATTCAAAAGTGAAGGGCAGAATTATCCAACAAAATTAACCAATCCTTTAGGACAGACTGTGGGAATCAGCACAGACAGTACCAAAGAGAGAATTCAGAGTCAAAGCATAGAAAACTAGCTCCCCCTCTCCACGGAGACAGGTTGGTAGGCAAGATGGCCTAGACAAATGAAGCATGGAAGAAATATATTGAGAAACCTCTAACTACATTTCATTAACTACATTTCATTAGGTGTAGAAATTAGAAGCTTTGTGAGCATGAAAGATTAGGAAATATTCTAATTTAAAAGTTAAGAAAGCAAGAAGTGATAAAAATCAATGAAAGTCTATTCAGATTTGTTCTTAAATAGACAATTCATAACATTCTGTTTCTATAGATCCTGCAGATACAGCTAGTTCAAAATTTCTTTTCAAAGAATTATGCCAGAAAAAAAATGTATTTTTTAAAGAAGATGTGTTGAGAATGTAAATCTAGTTGGTCTCAAGATAATATTAAATAAAATTTAATTATGGTTTTTATTGTGCAAATTTAAACATAATCAAAGACCAATTGATTTGAGAACAATGAGTAGGCAATTAGTTGTAGATTAATTTAAAAATAAAAAATAATATTTTGTCCCCTCTCTCCAACTTTGGAACTTAGCAACATATTCTGATACTTATATGGTACATACGCACTAAATCTAAGCAAAAATTCTTTCTTAATGAGACAAGGGCATTATCTATCAATTTTCAAAGGATATATTAACTTAGTTAATGATCCCACATTTGATAGATATTCTGAGAAATCAAATTATCTGCTTGCTCTTAGACTCAATTACTTGTATTATGGAAAATGAGTATTATTAAGATCTATAGTAGAAAATTATATTTGTAAACACAGAATTAATTTTTAATCTGCCATTTTATTTTCATTTTTTTTTAGACATAAATTTTGCAAAATAGGCTGCAGAGTGATTGCAGGAAAGAAATTCTGTAATAGTAGAATATGCACAAATATTTTACATAAGCCAGAACGTTACTGTATATAGTTTAGGTAGCAGCTTAACGAGACTGCATTCTGAAAAATAGGCATCTTCCTTTATACCACTGCCATTAGTAAAATAGCAATTGTAGATTTTTAGAATTAAATACAACAGAAACTGCCCACCAAATATTTTCTGAATTCTAGATTACTCACCTTTTCTATCATTGTTTTCTCTCATTAATTTCCTACAACTTGGTTTTAGGTGTCTAACTGAAGCTGTTGATAGATTTCTAAAAATCTCTACCTAACTCCGCTACCTCAGTTAGTATCTGACGAATTATGTTCAAAACCCGTAGTATTTCATCAAAGTCTATGTCCACAAAGGGATCTGTAGTCTAAGTAACACTCTATCTCCCATTTTGGTGCTTAATTCCCAGAAATAGGGCTGGACATCTAAGTTTACTGTATTATATGAACAGTATTGAGACCTTCAAGATCTAGAACAGCAGCCAATAGCACAATGCCAATGTGGACTACCAGGGAAAGTATCATAAAAAAATGTCTTTCTAACTTGGTTTGATATATATGTGAGTGGGAAATGTCTGAAGTTTTTCCCAGAATCTGGAAATTGAGAAGTGAAGCAATAAAGAAGAATAAAAAATAAAATATGCAAGAGCAGAAGAAAAAAATTGTTATAATTAAAAGCTATATTTGAGGTAATTACAGCAAAAAACTTAGAGATTCTTCTTATTTCATCCTGGTTTTGAGCTCAAGGTAAACTAATAATTTCTTTCATTTATGAAGAAGAAATTGCAGTTATTTGTTGCCCCATTATTGGAATATGTGAGTGTGGATGGAACACATAGCTTATTCCAGGCAATCCATAATTCACTGTTTTCTAGGCATATGTTTTCCTATTTTTCTAGATGCAGAAATGCAGTGGTGTCTATTAAAGTACAGTGATCCCCCTGTTCCACAGGTGGTTGCTGTACAGGCATTGTGTGCACAGCACAGTGTACCTCCTTTCCTGATGCGTTGTGGTGTTTTGTTTTATGTCAGCACATAATGTGCTGGCCATGCTTAGCATAGTGGGGAAACAGAACTTCCACGGTCAGAGGGCTACAAGAGACTGGTCAGGATGGAGGTCACTGATTCCATAAAAAGGGCCACCCCTGCATGAATGTATGACAAAAACATATTCAAGCTCTGTTAGGTGCATTAAAATACATCAATCCTACTTCTGATTTTATTTATGGGGTAGAATTTAAAATCTGGTCTGAAAGAAAATGAAATCCTATAGAACAATTACATCTTTTCTCTTTTACAAATAACTAAATTGATATATATATGTATATACTTTTTTCCAACAAAACTCATTATGGAGAATTCTCATTCTGACTGAAGATTATGTTTCATGCCATTCCATATATCATTATCAATGATTATAAACTATTGATGACACATTTAAATAATCCTCTAGCTGTGCAGACTTTACCTACATACTCCAACCTGTGTAGAAAAGACAAATCTTATTAATATATGATGAAAGTTCAATATTTGCCTTTGTTGAAGTTTTATATGCCTCACATATTCAGTATTTTTCACTTCAGAGTATACATTTTTCACATTGACTATAAATGAATTTTCCTTTGATATTTTCACCTGAAACAATATCTTCAATTTTGTTCATATCAGACTCTCATAACAATATCTTTTGCCATCTTCACACATTTTATAGCTGATAGTTTCTGCAAATAAACATTTTACATCACTTTATCCTTAAATATATACCAGAGACAATTCTAGCTGCAGTAAACAAACTGTTACAGAATGGATAACCATAATAATCATTTCAGTGCTAACACTGAGATAATTTTCACTCAGAGTATATGAGATCAGAATAATTAACATTCTCCACATTCTCTGACCTTAGATAATTCTCTTCTCTGAAAGGATTCAGAAAAGGAATTAAAAATACCTCATATATTCCTGAGGTACCAAAGGTGTCTGCCCAACTGAAACAATTAATTTGTGTGTGTGTGTGTATGCGTGTGTGTGTTTCCCCATTATCTATCACTATCTAATTGGTCAACAGTTCTACAGCTTTTGAAAGACAATTGAGCACTTGAGGTCTCGGCCTCAATGAGTTTGAATTGAAATTCCAATGAATTCCAGTAGAAATTATGGCCTTATTTCTTAAATTTTCAAAGTCTTCTAATTTGATTACTTAAAAAAGCTTTTTCTTTTTTTTAATTTTTATTTTATTTTATTTTTTCTTTTTCTCACCTCACAAGCTTAAGAAATTTGGTGATAGGAAATGGTTTGAAAGGACTGAAACCAACAAAAACTTTATAGAATGATTTCTGGATGTTCATTTTCATTACCTTTTTTTTTTTTTTCCTCACTGAATGATGCCTTTGGATGCTGTGAGCTGTATATGAGTTGTGTATGAGTTGTATATAAGTTGTATTCCCATTGGCTGCTATTCTGCAACAGACAAAGCAAATAATATTTTCAGACAGCTCTCTCCTCTAATTCATGCCAACTACTTAACAGTTTGAAGTATATAGAACATATACATTCATATTTGTTCTGTGAATATGAATTGCAAATGCCTGCATTTGTCACATAACCCTTAAAGCTGTCTGAGCCTATACAATAATTACAGTACCAACATAATTTTTTTTATATAATGATTATAAATTTTTTGGAATTTCTTTTGATAAATACAGATACACGCGTATTTAAGGACTGATGGATTATAATAATTCACTTATCTTTTTAGAATTATGAAAATATTTTACAAGTACATTGTTATTTTTACCAAGCATTCATTATTTATATTTATTTTTGACTGGAAGATGATAATAAGGGCAATTGATTGATGAAACTTTGGGACATTAGAGTTTTAATGTTTTGAAACATGAAATGTTCTATATTTCTATTTTAGTATTAGCACATTATACAGAGTAAGGAGTAGTAAAATCCCAATTTGTTTCACTGTTACTTCCAAATTATCTATTAAAGATAAGTTGAGGTTCAGCAGTAGAAATACTGATTTTGATTGGTTTGAAATTCTTTTTCATGGAAATACTGTGGGTTTTTGTTGTTGTATAAATCAGAAAAGAATCAAACACAAATACTTTAAAATTTATAAAATCAAGTCTAGTTTAATGAAATAGATGTACACTTGTGATAAGTTCATTTTTGTGCAGCTGGCATGGTATGTAAAAAAATAATTAAAAAAATTCTGTCTTACAGACAAACTCAGACACTTCATCTGACTTATCTTTGTGATACTTTCATATGGGTAATTTAACCAATGCTATCTTAAATGGCTTAATGTTTTATTTCAGCTTTGAATTTTTTCTCCAACTGTAATAAGTTATGTGTTCCTGTAAAGTGCCATAAGTTTGATTGATGTCACTCCGAGAGCAGTGCATATCAATGTCTTTTTCACATACATTAAAGCAATCATGTGACATCCCATTCCTATCAACACAAAAATATTGCAGTTTTTATGTAATAGTATTGGTAAGTCATTTTGCAAAACTGTCTCAACGCTTATATTACATGTTCACTCTAGAAAGAATATTCTGGAGATGTAGATTTAAAGTAACATGGTTACCATTCTAATGGTAACGGACAGAAATTCTTTTCAACATGTTAGATGGAGTGTGTTAATTGAGTGTGCTAATGTTTGGGCTCTTTTTCGTCAAAGTCCTGCAATTACAATCTATATAGTTTTAGAACACTTTACTGGAATTAAAATTGATATATGTATATATTTTTTTAATCACAGCTAGCCTCTAAAGAAAATAAAACAGCTTAAAAAATATTAGATAATTCTTTCTGGCATTACTGGCTTCCTGCTACTGAGTAACATATACACTCATACTGCCTTTTTCTTGCTCTCATATCTGTTTCAGCAGGTACTGAGTCCCTTTTTAAATAGTATAACAGCTGGAGTGGGAATGTGCACTACTTAACTTACTGATAAACAAGTAGCATATTGTCCATTTTTTGCCTTTTTAATACTATCGTTGTGCTAGTAGTCCATCAACATCATACAGAATACAAAACAGATCTGTGATATTAAAAAAGGCATTTTGAATTCATATAGTCCTTTTCCAACTACAGTAGCAATAATTAGTCTTGTAGAGTAATTCTGAGAATGCACTAGGGATACTGCTAGAACTCCCAGGCAAGCAGCTACCACAGCATGGTATCTGCTCATATACATATCTGTATGTTTGTGGGTCTTCTGTTATATTGCTGCTTTTGTAGAATTAACTATTACTGAAATATCTTTATCTATCTGTGCTGTGTTAATAAACAGTTTGATTATCAGGAAAACATAGGATGAGGGCTGCTGAGAAATGAAAGGAATCTATTAGAGTTCTGCAAAAGTACAAACACAAAATAGTGACAAAAGCCTCTTAAACACAGAATGAAGCCAGAAGACCAGTTACTATTCATTAAAGAAATGCAGCCTTGATAGTGGGGTATAATTTGCTTTAATGATAATGATATCCTACCTAGGTAACCGCACCATGTGTTGTCTATTTGGATTTAAAAATGGAGTGCTGGACTCGTGAAGGAGTTGTAGGTGTCAAATATATTACAAAACATAAAAAAAAAGAAATACCCCAAGAATAATCTAGACCTCTGGAGATCACCAACCCCCTCTGCTATAGAAGATGTTCTACAGTAGGTAGCAAAGGAAAGCATCCAGGCAGGTTTTAAATATCTCCGTAGAAGGATACTCCACAAACTCTCTGGGCAGCCTGTTTCAGTGCTCTGTCACCCCATAGTAAAAAAATTCTTTCTCACGTTCATATGGAACTTGCTGTGTTCCAGTGTGTGTTGCATTTTTATATCTTCCATTAACGTTGAATACAATCTCTCAACCAGTTTTCTACTACTTTTACAGCAGAATTACGTACAAAATGTGCTAATAGTTTCACAAATAATCTTGTCCATAAAACTTTAGTATGAGACATGTAAATAAACAATCACTAAAAATATGTCTTAATTCTAAGCTGTCACAAAGATAGGCAAATGGTCATATCAGCTTCAATAGCTACATTTTTGTAGGTCATAATATCCAAGCTTTAGAATAATCTCCACTTTCACAAACTGACAGTATCTTTGATTTTTCCAGAGAGAACACAAAGAAACATATTAGCAAATCTAACAAAATCATTATTATGCACTCACTTACTGAGAAATGTTTTAAAATCATTAACTAGTTCTCTACAATTAATATCTTAGGTGACAATTACACTCATGTTGTACTGAAGGACTGTATAAGTTAAATCCCTGCAAATAGAACGATGGCAAATATTTTGTCATGCCAGCTGTTTTAATGTAACATGGCAATTTAGTAAAGAACATTCCAAATAAGATATTGGTTCAGGCTGGACTTTAGGAAATATTTCTTCTCTGAAAGGGTGGTCAGGCACTGGAATGGGCTGCCCAGGGAGGTGGTGGAGTCACGTTCAAGGAATGTTTGGACGCTGTGTTGAGGGACATGGCTTAGTGAGAACTATTGGTGATGCGTGGATGGTTGGACTGGGTGATTCTGTGGGTCTTTTCCAACCTTGGTGATTCTATGATTCTATGATTCTATGATAATATAAACAAAAGAAAATTAAAATGCATTTTAAAGCTACTTCTGCCTTCTCCCAAACATTGTCTAATTTTTTCTAGATTAAATAGTCCTCTTTGAAAGAAGTAAAATACCTGTGTTTCTACTGAGATGTCAGCTTTTTCATTTGCTTTATGCCAGCTATATAGCTTGACTATCGTAGACTGAGGTCAGCTAGTTAATAATGATTGTGTACTTTGGATGATATTAAAATTTTGGAAGAAAATCTAGTCCCATAATAATAATAATAATAATAATAATAATAATAATAATAATAATAATAAAATTCAACTAGAAACAAAAAAGAAAGACCACAGGATCACACAATGACAGAATGGTTGAGGTTGGATGCGACCAGAGGAAGCTATCTTTCCAAACACTGCTCAATTACGGACATATAGCATGTTCAGGTTGCCCAGCTTTCAGAGATCTCCAAGGAAGGAAATGCTGCAACTTCTCTGGGCAATTTGTTCCAGTGCACAGTCAACCACATGGTAAAAAAGTGCATCCTGATGCTTAGGTGGAATGTTTTGTGTCCAGTTTGTGCCCGTTGCCTCTTGTACTGGCACTGGACATCACTGAAAGGAGCCTGGCTCAGCTTATTTTGCACCCACCTTTCAGATATAAATTTATAATGTTCATGCTGAGCCTTCTCCTCTCTATGCTAAGCAGTGGCAACTGTCTCAGCCTTTCACAGAATCACAGAATCAGGTGCTTCAGTCCCTTAATAATTTTATCAACCCTTTGCTGGACTCTTCCCTATATGTCCAAGTCTCTCTTGTAGCAAGGAGCCCTGAACTGGACACAGTAATCCAGGTGAAGCCTCACCACTCTAGAAGGATTGCATCCCTCAACTTGCTAGCAATATCTTGCTGAATGCAGCCCAGGATAACATTAGCTTTCTTTACTTTTCTAAGTACTAAACTTCAGTTACTAGGGAAAACAGTCTCAGGGTCTTCCTGAGATACAGGACAGCCAGGGGTTTGGGCCCAGACGGCATGGGTTCATGAAAAGCAGGTCCTGCCTGACCAATGTGATCTCCTTCTATGATCTAGTGACCCATCTGTTGAATGAGGGAAATGCTGTTGACATAGTCTACCTAGACTTCAGCAGAGCCTTTTCTTGCCTCAGACTCTTCTCACACTGATATTGTTCAAATGCTTAATAATAATTCATCTTATTGTTTGTATCACAATTCTTTTAATAACAAATCTTGTCTGGTTTATAATTGCCTAGTGCCCTTTTCTCCTCATTTTCCTACAGATAGATATTGTCTGCCTTTCTCCAGTCTTAAGTACATATCTTAGTGGCTTCTGAAGTCAGCTTAGATAACTCAATACAACATTTAGAATTTTTTTCTAAAACACTGAAATTTCTTCATGATGAAATAACCAGACTTATCTACTTGCTGATGAGTCTTGCATTTTTGCTAGCATATGTATATCTTGAAGGTACCATTTTCAAGTACGTTTACTTAGTCTAGAAAGGTTTTGCTACAGTACAACTGTGGTGATATTGCCCTTAATTTCTCTCAGTTGTACTTTTGAGTTAGTAGCATTTATCCGTTTCTGAGATATTTCAGTTCCTGTCTTCCTGAATTTTCTTCTAGAAACCTCTGTTGTACCTTCACCAGTTTTACTTTTATGCTTAACAAGAACATTTCATTCCTCTTTATATTTATTCTCTGAACTTGATAATTACTGCTGAGCTTTTCCCAGCTTAATATCTATGATCACTAAGGCGAAAAGAAAATGAACATTAAAATGTCTTCCTTTTAAAAATGTTTCCTTTCTTGTAAAGCACACTCATCTTTTTAGTAGAATTAACTGCCTGCACATTTGAGTCTCACAGTACTTTTTTCCTTATTTATGGAGATTTGAGGGAAGGGGTATTGTTTTACTTCCCTGGTAGTGAACGTGCTATTTTTATATTCAAAAATCTTTTAAATAAGAAAGTAATTTTAATTAAGAAAACATTCTTGTAGTGTAGTCAATATATTTTTTTTGTTTGTTTTTGTCTAATTATGTTTTACCACAGCAGCTATACTTCATGCACACAAACTTCCTCTTGTTCTCACCCTTCATGTCCTCATCTCTCATTAGCTGTCAGTAATCTCACTCTGAAGGATATTGTTTTCATGGGATTAAAGATCTTCTCTTTGTACTAAAGTTAGGGAGTATGATTCAGAAAATCACATTCAAGCATTTACTTCAGAGAAAGAATAAATTTTCTAGAAATGAATAACAAGCCATTTTTTTTTTCCTTCACTGATATGCCTGCCTATTCCTGACTGAAATGGATGAAAAAAGAAAGCTACTTCAACACCTTGGACACTGAATGCTATTTTATGTTATAACAACAATTTTACCACCCAACAGTAAAATCCAAAGAGAAGATTTACAGAGGAGCAAATGCCGAGGATACTTTAAACTTCAGGTGACAGTGCAGAATTCATGAGCTCTAGTGTCTTCTGCTCTCTCTCTCCCAGCTGTCGCAAGCTGAGGGTGGGATTGGAAATGTGTAAAACAAGTCACATGGGAAAAGAAGGGAAAATTAAAAGTCTTATAAATGTCTTAGAAAGATAAATGTTAACAATTCTGCATTTCAGTATTGTTTCCATACAGATTTATGGCTTGCCAAAAAAATCAATGTCAAATGACATCCAAAGTAAAATAAAAAATGTGAACTTATGCTAGAAAATTGCAGTAGACAGAAAACTGATGAAGTGACATTTTGACATAGGTTAAAATAAAAGTTGTTCAGATAAAAAAAAAAAATCCATTATCCTTCAAGGATTATATTCAAAATATTTCATCAAGTTGTCTTGAATGGTATTGACATCCTATCTTTTTCTTTTGAAGTATAGTGTAGTTTATTTCTTCATAGGGTATGTCTATTTTCTTACAATATTTAGAGTCTTTGTATGAGTTTTATTTCATTTAAAAAGTAACAATGTAAAATTCATTCATGTTAAATGAACCTAAAATGACTTTGTGTGAAAATCTGTGTTGAATGAAACCTGTCAGCATTACCATAGTATCCTACAAAAGACATAGAATGAAGCTGAAGACAAACAAACAAACAAACAAAAAACACCTTTTCTGAAGAAGCTACTAGCAGTACAAATATGCATACTTCATGTAAACACTGAATTAGATAGGGAGACTTGTTAATCAATATTAATGAACTGTCCTTGACCTCTGCCAAAAATTAATCTATAAAAGCAGCAAGTTATTTTACATCTACATGAGTAACAAATACGAACTAGGTATTATTTTTAATGATATTAGATATCAATGCATATAAATTAAAATGTATCATTAATCAATTGGGTGGTTTCTTTGTTTCATTGTCTTGAACGATGTCTGTCATTCCTTAATACCTTCTGTTAGTATATTCCACTCATTTCCATCATTAAATATTCTATATATCCTGTGTTAAAAAGTAGTTAAAAGTTTAAAAATATAATTCAGCTTTATAGAATGCAACATCACCTGCAAAACAAAAGCCAAAGTCCTTCAGTTGTAGCAAAAAAATCTGAAATAAAGAACTATACAATGAATAGGAATGGGAATCCAAAGAGAAAGCAGAGGGAAAGAATGCTCCCATAAATTTACAGTGGGAGCAGGCCTGAAAGGGCATGTGATGCACAAGTTTGGAATGATAAACTGGAGAAGTAAGAACCAAGAGAAGGTGAATAACTAGAGTAAGGCTGCTTGAGAAAAGATCATGGTCAAACTCAACAAAGGTTTCTGAAAAATAAAGGAAGACAGGGAATGACTAGTGACCATGGGACTTGGCGAGGAAAAGATGTTTTTCATCTAAAGTAAAACATGGTTAAGATAGCTGGAACGACTGCTGTTTTGTACAGTGGAGCAAATTATACTCCTTCCTTCAGAGCAAGATGTCAAGCAGTAGATTCACAGCTTCCAATTGTGCTTAGAATATATACGTTATGGCAAAACAGGACAACATGAATGGAAGATATATCCCTAAATGTGCCTTGGAAAGAAAAAGGTCAGCTATACTGAAATTGCTTCTGAAATAAATGTGTTTCTAAATCATAACCAGCAGTAACATCAGAAAGAAGAGAATGGGGGCAAGCATTAGGAACTACTGAATCTGGTAGCATAATAGAGACAAGGCTGGGCTGCCATAGCTTCATGACATTCATGAGCTCACACAGGGATACAAACACACAGCTAATGCTCTCAGGGACCTTAGTCTATCCTTTCACTGGCCCCTGGATCTCTGGGTCTCTCATTTGCCTCACACACACTCTTTATTGGGTATCCATGGTAAGACTCTGGTAGCAGTGGGTCTGCAGGGGCATTATCTATGAGAAGAAACCAGGGCCGCTCTATGCCAGACACAGTCACTTTCAGCTCCAGCATGCCCCCTTGCTGACCAAAGCTGAGCCAAGGAACAAAACTGGTGGCACCTCTGTCATAACTTATTTAAGAAAGAATGAAAAATGTCACATTGCAGCTGTGAGAGAGAGGAGTGAGAAAAATTGTGAGGGAAACAAACCTGCAGGCTCCAAGGTCAATGAAGAAGGATGGGGAGGAGGTGAATCAGGCCCCAGATCCAAGACTTCTCCCTCAGCCTGTGGAAAAGACCAAACTGGAGTAGACAGATATGCCCTGAAGGAAGCTGCAGCCCACTGAGAGGAGCCCAGATAGGATAAGGCTCCTGCTATTAACTGCAGCCTGTGAGGGACCTGTGCTGGAATAGTAAATTCCTGAAGGACTGCAGGACCGCACCCTGTGGAAAAGATCTATGTTCAAGAAGTTACAGCTACACCCACATAAACAGTCTCCTGTAACTCATAGCCTGACTCCATATGCTGACTCATGCAATCTTACACAGATATGCAATCCATTGTACAGGAAAATCTTCAGCAGTGAGCCTCATATCTTTAAGGCAGGGTGTATGAATCCTTCCTTGTTTTTTGGCTCAAACCTTGCTTTCTGAGGCATTTCTTGCAATAAGACTCTGACTTAGATGAGAGGTGGCTGTTGTGGTGTGGCAATCAACATCACTGAGTGGACAATTTTACATTTGAAAGCATTTCTTTGGAGCTGTTTCCTTCCAGAAGAGAGTGCTCAGGAGTGGTTACTGGTGGAAGATCTGGCCTGTGACTAAATAGCCCCAGCTTGGTGTGGAAAACTGTGAAAAACAGGATGCAGATGGACATCCCTGCTCCCTATTATCTGCTGGCAAGTCCTGGAAGATGGTAACAAAACAGTTTCTTCTGAGATCCCAGAGCCAGTAGCTGCCACTCCAAGGAGAGCTGACTCAACCACTTTGGATTTGAGCTGTCACTCAAAAGAGAGCTGACTTGACCACTTTGGACTTATAAATAAGTTTGTACTGCCATTGCAGTCGTTGTCGTCATCGCCGTGGACCCGTTGTCAACAGAACAACAACGTCTGACGACCCACCACTACTGAACATCAATCACTGAACTACGAACCACGTTGGACCATGGTGGTGAATATCTCCCTCTTGCTTCCTATAAGGACTCCTTGCTTCTATTTCCTATCTTTTCTATCACCCTTCTCCTCTTCCCCATCTCCCTGAAGACTAGGATTTGTAATAAACTGGTCAGACCAACATTTGAACCATTGTTTCTTAATCTCACGCCGGGTATACATATATCAAAGAACCTCCTCTCCCTTCTATAAATTGGAGCGAGACATAAGGTGATATGAGGAGCCTTCGAGGTGCCCTTGATGACTTCTGCTTTGGCCTGTCCCCAAGGTCCCTGGGGCTGAAGCTCACCTGTAACAGACTAGTGAGTGGAGTAGACACATATCTGCTAAGCATATTAGGCTGTTCACATCTACCTTAGGGTCTCTATGCTCCTTTCTGTTAACGTGACTTTAATCAAATAGCCTAACAGTATATGTAATTAGATACCATGAAAAAAATATATATATATTTTCTGAATATGTTGATATAACAAGTATATCTGAGCTAGAGATGGAAGGATAACACAATCATCTCAATTTTATTTTTATATTTATTTGTTTGTTTAGTGGTTGTTTTTGTTTGTTTTAAAAAGTCTAGGTAGCAAACATGGAAAGGGAGAGAGAAATGGATTCTCTTCAGCTTGAAATGGAGCAAGATTTTTTTCTTTTCAGGGAAACAAGAAAACCAAAATAATCAATTTCTGGCCATCATGAAGCATTTCTGTGGAAAAAAAAATGTTTAATGCAAAGCAAATTATTTTGTTTCACTGTCATATCAAATAACTCTTTCAGCCTTTATTTTAATTCATGTGACTTTTTAAATGCAAATGTAAATTCTTTCCAATGGTGCATTAAATAAGAGAAAACACCTTAGCTCCATAAATATTTTCTCATTTTCCATTGGAATAAAAGGAGCACGAAGTATAATGCACAGTAGTTTTAATACACTATATGTATATGCACATATACGCTTCCATATGTTTTTTTAGGAAAAGTCAAGGTTGAAGATACAGGTTTTCATGATCAGAGTCTATATGCATTCTCCTGATGTTGGACAACAAAGTCAGTTCCAGTTTAATGGCTCATTAAGCAACTGCCTCAGACTATGAATCAAAGCTAAGAAAAGTGATGTTCATGGAAGCATCCAGAATCAAAATTTATCAAGCATGTCCTTCTGGAAGGAAATATAACTATTTTTCAGCATTTGCCTATGTCTTTCCATTTCCCTCATCAGTGCTATCACGCTACATTTTTTATTTCAAGGCTGGAGAAAACAGCAACTGGATAAAAGTATGTGTACTCAGAATAAAGGAAAAGACGTATTACCATCTGACTTCTAACATCTGATGCCTTTACTTTTACCAGTTTACAAAGTAACAGGAAAAATTGTGTCCCAAAGAACTACTGGTTCTTTACAACAGGTCTCCAGCTCCTAGACTAACAGTTTTGATCATATTCAGTCCAGATGGTCTCAGGAGTTTATCTGTAGATAAATAAAACAGAGATTTTGCAAATCTCTATTGAGAACATTGAGAATCTATATTCCATTTATGGTAGATTTGTGTAAGAATTTCTGCTATCTAAGGAAATCCATACATCAAAATTATGTATATCCCTTTTCTCTGATTAGAAAAAAAAATATCAAATATTTTTTCCAACCTTCCTTTTGCAGACACTTTCACATCATTAAAAAAAAAAAAAAAAGAAATCAAGATACAATATAAAAACAATAAAGAAACAGGAACAGATCATTGAAATCAAGAGAAATTAAATCTGTATTAATGTTGGTTGCATGTACATTCTGAAATACAAAGTTTCTGTTCCAAAGAGCATTTCAATTTAGTATATTTTCTTAATGTATGGTATTTGCCCAAAATATTTGTGAGACATGCTACCACTGCATTAACATGAATGATTTTACAAATAGAAAAACTGAAAAATTATACTTTTTCAAAATCAAAATGAAAGTTATAAATGATTCCTTCAAGAATATTCCTATATTTTTGATATTTTTAATGTTAATGCTTGCTCATGAGGTGTTTTGACATCATCTAATTTAATGGCAAAATTGTTCCATCTAAGAATTTCTGCTGCTCCGAAAGTAGTGCCTCCCATTTCATTATGAGGGGCTGTGAAGTCAGAGGTGGATGCTGGTCATATGGCAGTAGAGGCTGAACCTTCCCACTAATATTCTTCTACATTTTTTTGCTGTATGGCAGATGGCAGCAGAGGGACAATCTGACCAAATAGTGTCTGACATGAAAATGTGAATGAAGCAAAGTGTATGGGAACTGTTGAATCAAGGCCGGAACATCTGATTGACCACCTGATGTGAGCGCTGAGTCAGCCACAGGGGCACAGGTGAATGCAATTTCACCTGAGTGACCAGAGCCAGGCTCCACCCCTCCTAGACCCCATTTAAGGGCTGACTCCCAAGAAGGAAGGTTCTCTATCTGAAGATCACTCCTCTTGGAGTGCTTCTGCAAGCCTGGGATACAGGTAAGCTCTTTATTTCATTGTTCCTTTGTAATATGATAATTTTTATGAATGTGGTATTGTTCAGTGCTGCCATAATGAATAACTAATGGGGGTGACTATTATGAAAAATAGTGTTTCATGGCTGAGAATTTGCTATATCAGTGTTATTGTGCTCACTGCATTGTCATTTCAATGGAAATAAATAGGAGGTGCTACTTTCAAAGTAAACTATGTTTATGAGATTTTTTTCAATAAAAATAGCATTCCTAGCATTATATATGTTTTTTATTTTTAATAAATATTTGTCTTATTTTTATGAAATAGCTTACAGTTAAGTATGAGTTAATTTCTCTCTAAAAAGTAATGTTTTTGATAAATTTGAGAGGTATGCAAAATGCTATGCTCAAAATCCCTGATGCTTAATGAAATAGTAAAAATGTATTTTTCTTGTTTATTATTTATAATATTGTTCTGTACATTGTAGGAAGTTATTTAGTTTAATAAACATGTTTTTGTTAGTGGATTAATAATGAACAAGAAATAGTTTGTTATAAAACAAATATGGTTTTTAAGATATGTACTTCCTAACTTACAGCATTTCAACTTCACTTTCCCCAGAGGATTCCACTGTTTTAGAATTGTCTTAAAATAATCTAAATATTATAAGAATTCATATTATGTAAATACGACCTGCAATCATCATAGCCTTATATCCAGAAGTCTTAAAACAGCTTTATAAACCACCTTACTATTTCTTAAAAAATCACTCTTTGCCTCTAAAAAATGTATAATGAGTATTCATAGACTTCCCATAAATTCCATATCAAATAAAAGTGATTTAAAAGTGAACATCTTGTTAGCTATAGCCAACTGCGTTGAATTATCATCAAGGATTCCTAAATGTAATCCTTAAAAAAAGAAAAAAAGTCTTCCAGTTGCCCACATTACAGAAACAAGAATTCAGTTATCTGAAGCTCAGCATCCTTAAGAATCTTACATTAATTTGTGCACATAAAACCTTAATCTGAAATAACTGGCTTTATTGGAGTACAATAAATTTGACCAATCATGTAAGAACTAGAACTTGTTTAATAAAGCTATGATGATAGGCATCCTTGAGGAAAGTCCAGTGTGTTGACTTAACAATTGTAAATAGAGAGAAATATAACTAAATGAACACCTTCCTTTCTTCTGTTTGTTAACATAAGCAAATATAACAGAAGAAGACTGTGAAATTCAAGCTTGCACAGATAATTAGCAAAAATAAAGGCATTCCTTAGCAACCTCTCAAATCTTACTTAAGCTTAGCTCTGAGATTTACTCCACTCTCTGAACAGCGGTGATTTCCTTTACAAGCATAAATATGAGTTTGAGTTAATGAAAAAAAAGTAATGAGTGTTTTCTTGCAATCTAAATTAAATATGTGGAATAACTTTGGTTCTCTTTAAGAGTTATTCTTTTGGTC
This sequence comes from Gallus gallus, assembly GCF_016699485.2. NCBI lineage: Eukaryota > Metazoa > Chordata > Aves > Galliformes > Phasianidae > Gallus > Gallus gallus. Next base: position 90,155,269 of record NC_052534.1, on the reverse strand, counting down.
TGTTATAATACATAGTTTGATTCAACTTAATGGTGAAAATCATGTTTTCAGAAACTTCAGAAAGTTACAAAAAAAATGGAGAAGGGAAACCTAAAATAGTTTTCTGAAGAACATTTGGCAAATTTTTGTATGCCTTTAAATGGTCAGTTTATGCATAGCTCTCCTTTTGTCTTGTCTGGTACCGGCATTTCTAGGACTACCAAAAAAGACAACAGTTCAAAACTGTGCATCAGGGGTTTCAAAGTTGCTACTTAAAGTTTAAGCAATTAATTTCCAGATATATGTCTGTCCTTAAAGCCTTTTTCCTTCAATTCTTTGCATTTCACTTATTTGTTTTTATCTATTTGCTTCTTTGATTTGCTTTTCTGTAGTCAGATATATAAATTTAAGTTAGAAAGGATGATTTATAGCTGTCTCATTAGTTTCATTCCCCATAGCATTGTTCATAGTGATGACACCTTTTGCTGGCTATATAGGTCTTTAAAACTTTATTTTGTATGTCATTTTTAGTAGCCTTTTATTCCTTTACAGTGTGAATTCACAGTAGCTGTATTTTAGATTCCTGTTAAAGTATTTTTTGTCCAAGAGTAATACCTACATAAAGGGCACGACTGAATTATTATGACAATCTCCTTTATGAGAAGGATAAAGAAAATGAATGAACTTGTAATTAGATTACTATTATGTCCTGTATCTTACATATTTTTCTCAAAGATTCTTAGTTTCAAATGGCTTTAGCAACTTGATTTCCATAAAGTCAGTTGGAGTCATGTGGTTTACATACCACACAGCACCATGTAATGCCAGGGAAACAATTATGGACAGTGTAATTGCATAATAAAACTCATATAATTTCTAGTAGATAACTCAGATATATTATTTGCACACATTAATGTTTATTTAAAATCTTCATTTTGGAACATCTGGGCAAGTGTGGACGCTTTTTTAGTTGTTGGAAGAGTAGTGGTTACAGAAGTCCAATGAAACTACAATAGACATGTACTCCATAATGGCTATGTTCTGGGTTTTGTTTTTTAATAAATGATGATAATATTGCTCTCTGTGAGATTATAATCCTGTTCCCCAAACTATGAAGCAAAAGGATGAACATTCTAGTTCAAGACTGGAACTACAGTATTGTTTTGTTAAACTGTGCAATAAGTCATTATAGGTATCATGTGTCTAGCATCATTGTTACTGGTTTTGTATGCTTTTAAACTCTTTAGATATTCTAGTGGAAATAGTCATTTATGAAATACAGAGAGATTAAATTGGAATTGGAGAAGTCATAGATGAAACCAATGAGTATTTAGCAAATATATTCGCATTGCTTTGAAAAAACAAAAAACCCAAACAACTACAACAAAAACAAGAAAAAACACACATGAATAATAATGCAGATTTTCAGACTGCATACAGCTGAATGACTTTGGTCACTGTGCCTTTAGGCACTCAATGAAGTAAAATTCATAAAGATGATGCTGTCTTAGGGCTGATTTGCAAGCATCTATGACTTTCATTACTTATGATTATATGCATCTACTTAGATATGTAACTTTACCCATGTAGTAATATTCAGGGTCAGTTGCAATATCTTGTTGATTTTGCTTTCATAATCCTGATAGTACCAACTAAGCACTAATTCTTCTTTTTGCCAGTGTAAAGGAAGATGACTATTTGTGGAATGCAGCCACTAGTTGAATGCTGTCCACTGGAGTGAAGGAGAGTCTCCTAGCTAACAATTGTCAGCAGGCTACAATTTACTCTCAGTCCAAGCCTTTTCCATTTCTTTGATTGTGACAAAACTGTAATTCCTGTCTCTGATAAAATCTTTATTGTTATATTCCATGGATGCTCTCACCTTACTCATTGGATTGGATTTGTCCAGTTTTTGACAATGAAATATCCCAGAAATTCCCAGTTTCTTCTACAGCTGCTTTCTTCTAACTGTTTAAGGAGGAATAGTAAAAGTCTGTTCCCAGCTGCAGTGAAATGTAAATAATAAATTTCCAGAGCATGGAATGAGTAATACAATCTATTGAAGAAACCTGGAAATAAAACCAAGGGAGAGGTTTCTCCTTCTACTTTCTGTTGTGGCTCTGTCCATTTCTGATTTCCAATTATCCCTGAAGTATGAATCTAATCCATACAGAGACTGTGATGATGAATTAAAATAGTTTGATTTTTTTTAACTAATACAAAAGTTAAAATACAGTATTCAAAATCACAGAAGTTTAAATGTTTTTGTTAGAACTGCTAGCAAATATTTCCTACAGTCTTCCAATTGCAACTGGAACTTAAGGGCACACTGCAGTCTTGAATTCTTCTTTTAAAGTAAATTCCCTCAAATAATCTTGATACTAAAACCATATATTTGATTTAATTCCAAATTTATTACCAAAATGTAGAAACATCCAAATGAGAAATATAAGATAGAGAAAAATTAGAAAATATTTTAATTTTTAAAATTTCTATTTTTAAATATATAATCCTTACCTTTTTAGTGTTTGATCAAGATTATGTTGTACATTATAATATGTAAAAGCTAAAAGGTTCTTAGAAAACGAAGATAAAAGAAACATTTACTGTGCTTGTCTGCAGGTTAAAGCATCTTATTCCCATTTTCACATGGATATACTCAGTCTGTATTTTATTACTAGGTTATATTCAAAGTGGTTTAATTAGTGTATCTCTGCTCTTTTTTACAGGCTCTACCTTATTTTCTTCTTTGTAGGTCATTACTGTTTTACACACCTATTAATTTAAGATTTCAAAATATAATTTTGTTCATGTTCAAAACTTCACATTGTATAAGATTACAATACTGTTTTGACTTTGACAGTTCCTTAAATCAAATTGCATGGAAAAAATGCCTCTTCAATATTTCTAGGATATGATGTGGATTCAAAAAATTATAGTCCTCTATAGTCTTTTACAGGACTTTTTATTGAAAAATTATTTCCTTACTACAAGGGTGTATATTAACTACCAGTCCTCCCTGTGCCAGTAAACTTTTAAGTATTTATTTTCAGCATTGTGACATTCATATGTATTGCAATCTAGAAAGATTCAACTACTGTATGGGATCTGTTGAGTCATGGCCTGAACCACTGATTGATCACCTGAGGCAAGGACTGGGTCAGCTGTGGGAGCACAGGAAGGCAGTTCACCTGTGTGACTGGAAGGGGTGGAGCCAGGCTAGATCCCATTTAAGGGCTAACTACCACTGAGGAAGAATCTCTTTCTGGAAATCCCCCTCTTTTTGGAGTTTTCTGTCGTGAGCCTAGCTCTCTGGGTATGGGTAAGCATTTCTTCCTTGATTGTTTCTTTTCCATCATGGTAGTCTTTTCAACTATAACAACTGTAAAGTACCATCCAAACTGCGCTACTCTTCCAAGTGTACAACTATGAAAAACTCTTTGGTGTAAAAGCAAATGAAGGAGATGATGTATCTTATATATATTTCCTTTGACATTTGGATCTAGGCAAAAGCAAGTGGTGTTTTTTTCAACTATTTTATCCTTGTTGTCTTTCACAGAAAACTCACTGTAAGAATGAAGATGAATCTGCAAGTCTCCCAAATTGATTTATTTTTAATTATGACATTCACTAGCCACTATGACCTGGCTCCCTAGCTACTATTTTAGCTTCCTTCCATTTTTTTCTCCACTACCAGCTTACTACTCAAAGCGTGCTTCAAAGTAGGGTTAAACTACTGCTGTGGAAATGTATTTTTTGCTTCAGCAAGCACAAAATGTTGCAGTTTTTCATACAAGTTACTGCAGATAAGTAACAGATGTGCTTTCCACCTTCATCTGGATACAAGAAGAAACTGGTAGTATCATGGTTCAGTATTTAGGAAGGAAGTAGCAGAGTTTTGCCTTTTACCTCACTGTATAATTATGAGGTAACTAATCCTTTGCCATCCCTGAAAGGTTGATAAGTATTATCCCTCTCTTACTGATGAGACAGTAAACACTGAAGTCTAAATTCTATTGACGTCAGCAGAGTGTTATTAAGGACTTTGTAGAAAATCATGGAGTTAAAGAGTCTCTAGTTCCTAATTCTGTAGCCAGTCCAATGACCTAAACTGTCTAATTAACAAACACATTTTAGTACTTTTCTTACAGAGTCACAGATCATCCCCAAATATGTTACCTACAGAAGGATACCATTTATCAACTGCATTTAATGTTCTCTAGAAAGCTACAGAGACATGAAATGCAGAATACTTTCTTCACTTACAGCGATATTTTCCAGTTTGTTCCTTTTTTACCTTTGAGAGAAAAAGCAACACAGCCATAAGTCCATTCATTATTTAGGAAAAGTGAGAAACTATTTAATCTTTCTGATTAATCCTTTTGAGGGTTTATTACTCAAGTACTTGTATGCTATGCAGCATCTGCCTATGATAAATGTAATACATGCAATTTGGCAAGGAGTAAATGCAGGGAAATAATAGGATTCTTAGTATTTTAGCATGTTATTCAAAATTAAGCAATGCAAGCTGAATGCCAGCTGCTAAACATACCATAAAAGCAAACAAGACAATGATATATATATAGGGATAGAGTAGTGTGGATTGGTCTACATTCAGTTCAACACACTGAATTTCAATGGATCATTATAACAACTCTTAAAATCTAAAAGAGGGGTAAGGGGGAACATGCTATCCTCTTCTTTATCATGCTCTTTCAAAAAACTACTATTCATGGACTACTGAGAAGAGATGGCATGGACAGTCAACATCAAGTCAGTTCTTAAGATGCCTAAGAACTGTTTGAAGAAGAATTCTTCTGTGGTCACACAAACTGCTTACTGATCACTGTCCCTGTCTTAGAATTATTGTGGAGGATCCTATTTGGCAGAGATCAAAAGAATGCCAAGGACCATCCCGAGTATTTTTTTTTACATCAGCTGTAGTCTATAACCTAGCAACATTCCCTTGAACTTTAGCCTACTTGATTAAACAAGACTTTGTTTTACCTGCTTTCCTAATCTTAACCTGATAAGTAAATATAAGTTGAGACATGATGACTTGGATAAAAGATTTTACAGCAGTAGATCTACAGAGATTTGCAGACTAGCTCTACATCTCTGCATGTGTGTTTAGAATCAAACTAGCCAAAATGTTATGAACATTAAACAAATTTGTAATTACTCAGGTGACTACTCAGCTTTTGGGTGCTGTCATCTTATGATTATTGACCATTATAGCTGAGATTTTCCAGTTGTCCCCAGTGACTACAAAGAAGGTATCTATGCATGTTAATTAAAAGATTACCAATATATAGGTAGATGTGAATAGCACAGTGCCTTGGACAGTAGAAGGTGTTGCTATTCTTCCTTTCCCAGTACTTAAAGTTGATTTGTGTGTGTGGTGGTGCTCAAGCCTTGTCACAGAATCTACTTCAAAGAAAATGTTGTAGCAAGATATTTACAGATTAAGTACAATTTATCTGTCCAGTTTATAAAGCTACTTAGACATGCCTTTCAGCAGTGTGATTCTATAAGTATTCTCTGTTTTAGCCAGTAATAACATTACCTTTCCTTAGTTTGTCTCATATACATAAGTACTTGTATTATGGATTCTGTTTTGCCCACACATTTTCATAATCAGATTTCATATGTCTTCAGAACTATTTTTGAGTATTTCACAATTTGGAGACTTTGATTTGTTATGATCACATCTGTGTGTATTTTGTAGGGGAATTCTGGGGAAAGTTAGTCCATTAAATCACAAAGCAGGAGAAAAACTACATGGCAGACTATGAGCAGTCAGCAGACTATATTCCAGTTCCATTTTCAGATGCAGTTTTACTGTAACTACTTGCTGTTAACTGAGTATTTCTTACAACCTAGGCACACAATTGACTTACTGATACTTCAGGCATTACCAGATATGAACATAGTTATAGTGATGTGTGTGAACACAATTCCTTCATAGTCAAGGTAGGGCAAAATGAAAAATTTCATTCTCAGTAGCATGTTTTAACCAATATGTTTTTCTTTGTTCTTTCTTGGTTAGCAAATTACACACAGTTAATTTATTGCAGCTTTATGAACATGCAAAAATAAAAAAACTAGACAATGTAATTCTATTTCACATCTATGGCCCTGGACACTTAATTAGGAGAGGGGTTATCTTTATTGTTTGGTAAGCTGAGAGACAGAGTCTTGAGTATAGACTTACAAAGGAAAAAAAGTATTGCAGTATTTGACTAGAAAATGTACTACAATGACACATGCAAACAAACACACAATCAATGTTGCTTAATACATGTGAAAAAGAGGTCTGTGGTACAGACTTAAGTTCTACAAAATTGCTTAGGAGTTCTGTTGGTCCAGTTGTCCAGAAGACATCAGTTTCCAATTTGGGGAATCTTTCTCATGCTTTTTCTGCATGGAGAACAATCACTTTTTCAGATGCTTAATATTATGAAGGAAGACAATATTTAGAGTATTTCAGGAAATAAGCTAGTATTATGAAGCCTAATTCAAGGATACTAAAAGGAGTAGTGACTTTGAAGAGGTGCTAAATGAAGAAGCAGAAATGTTGATTGGATAGGAAGGAGGACATAGCATCTGATGTAAATTTGACAGACATGATAAATCAACAGATATTTGAATTACAGAAGGTATAGATTAACTTTACAAATACAAGGCTAAAAGGATAAAACTTGATTCCGTATAATGCCAAATAAGTCAGTCAATAGAGCTCAGAGGGAGATTTAGCTTGCCTTAAAGTTGATGTTCCTATGATAGCAAACTGAATTGTGCTGCAGGCATCCTTCTTTTTCTTGATTAGATTTTCGGTAACTACAGTAGGCAGTCTCATGATGAATTTCATCCCATTATGCCAAAAACAACATTTGCATTAAGGTCCCACCTAGATTAAGGATCTTTGTAATGCTCATCCTGGCTCCATTCTTTCCTAGATACCTTTTTTTTTGTCTAGCAAATGTCAAGATATGTTAAGGAATGGTGCATACTCCACAGACAGGACTGCAGGACTTCCCATCAAAGAGCTCCATCCCAATGTTTAATGCCACAACTGCAAGTGTGAAAAGCTTCTGCTTTATCTAAACAAAAGACAGATGCTGAAGTAAGGAGGCTCACTTATGGGATCAGGCTGGTACTGAATTTCAATAGATATACTTAATCTCCTGGACAAAAAGAATACAGACTTGTTACCAGTCCCTACAGGGTTATTGGCTATTGACACAAACAGTGCTGAAGTACAGGCAGACATTAAATATAGTAGTCCTGATGTAACTGTCAGCAAATGATTAAAGCACCACACTAAGGGGGGGAAAAAAAACCCAAACAAAAAAACAAAGTAGAAAATGTTAGGTACAAATTAACTTCTGAATGTTCTCATTATATTTTGTATAGAGTTGCTTCATATTTAACTGCATTTACCTTCACCTTATTCTGACCTGTCTTTCAATTTGGGAAATTCTTTGTGAAGTCCATGAGAATTAACTGAAAATATTAAGTGGCTGTTTTCAACTATGACAGGCTTCTTCCTAAAAGAAAAGAGATAGTACCAAGAATCTATCTGGAGTAAAATTTGTATGATCTTTCAGTTAATATGATTTTGTTCCCATTAATGCTCCAAAACTATAAATGGTGGGTTTTTTAGTAATAATACATTTAATTGTTCCATTAATACATTTGAATGACATACATTATTCCAATTCAAAGTGTATGCAAACTGTTTGGAAGTATTCAAAAATATTTCAGGAAGAATTCAATAAGGCAGAAGTGTCAGTAAGGATCAGATCATTCTCAAATAAAAATATTTTTTTAAAGGAGGAGTTAGTGGGGGAAAATACTGAATCCAAAGTCTAAACATAAAGAAATTAAAACTGGATTTTCATCTAACTTAGTAATTTATTTTATTTATCTATTTCCCTTTTACTCTTTTCTTTTTTATTCCACTTACTCTAGAGAAAAATGTGTTTAGGTGAGGAGGAAACACAGATGAACCACATTATTCATATTCTCTTTGTGTTAGGAGCTATTGTTCAGAACAGTAGAAGAACAGGGGAAAAGAAAACAGAACTTCAGAATGCTTAGAGGTTATTTGGTCATTATCTGCTAGAAAAAAAGAGGAGGATGTAAAAACTACCTGTCATATCTCCTGTGAAAATGAAAATCATGTTTCACATGGTCGGACAAGGACATCTACTCATTTCATTTTCAAATGTATTTTTTAAAGATTTTGAAAAAGTAAGTAAAGTTGTATTACACCTATATAAGTATTAATAATCCATTTGGGGGTTTTATGACTTCTTAATCAAATGCATGTCTTAAATACAGATTTGATGGCATATAAGCAAAATATTTTAAAGGATTTTTAAATCCTTTGCCATTAACTGACAAAGGATTGAGGTGAGCTCTAATAAAGACTTCAAATTTGTTCTACCTTTCTGCATTACATTTCAGAAGCAACACAAATTACTATTTAAAGTGCAAATATATTTTTAACATCTCAGGTGCTTTATCTCACTGGTAATTATTTCCATGCAAGAAAGATGTGGGGAAACTTTACTGTTACACAAGGTAAGAATTTAAAAGACATATACAGTGGAGAATTTTTATTAACTAAATATAAATCATTTAAAAGTAGAATCTGGGCTTAGAAAGAGTGTTATTTTTTGTTTTAGTGTTACTTGATGCAGGGACTTATTTTACAGTCTTTGGGTTTGTAGTTCTTTTTTGTTTCCTATGAGGGAACAATACAAGTGAAATTTCCAAAATAGCTGATGAGCAAGATGTCAATAAAATGTAACTTTTTGATGAATATCAAAATAATCTGAATCCCTGGGAAATGAACATATTGAAATATTTGATCCTTGAAAGGAAAGAATCTTTCCAATTAAGGAACATCCTGATTCCATAATTGAAAGTGCTATCATCCAGCTATGTACAGTTCAAATACTAATATTATTTAGCCCTATCTTCTCATATTACTTAAAATGAATTACTTCTTTCATCTACTTAAAAATGAATGTACTTGCACTCATCGACAAAGTAAATTCATTCTCTTTTGAAATATGAGAATAAAGACACTAATGAGGACTTTCCTAGTAGTGATGAGACAGAAGTTTAGAGGCAGTAGTTTTTTTGTTATGAAAAGGATACTGCAGGAAAGAAGTATAACTCCTGACTTTGACTTTTCCATAAAAATAAAAGATTAGAAATTTCTGATTTTCAAAATATTTTCTAAATTTCTTAATGGAGGTGTAATAAAAAGTTACATATACATATTCATTTAATCAATGCTACATGAACATATATATATAACAAATACAATTCCCTGTCTAACAAAACATGGATGCATGCTGCTAACCTATAGAATGCAGCCCTTCCTACATAGAAGAAGGCTGTAACTGAGCTCATAAAAAATATACCATATTTTTAAAAAAGTTGTTTGCAATTTTGTGAATATGAAAATCCATTTTTTGACTTTGAATATCACTGTAGTACAGTGATGTGTTCAGTTCTTTAAAAGTGCACCACCATAATGATCCATGCTTTTTATTCCCCTCTAATTGCAATTAGAGTTCATAGTTCTGCTATGATCAGCCTTTGATTATTAGAGTGCTTTGTGAATAATAAAATAATAGCTTCACTTAATTGGTGGTAGCAAACCTTAGACAAAAGCATCACTTCTTTAAATATGCTAAAGCATTGGTGTTACCTATAAAAATATATCACAAATACATTAAATGTAATTCTTATCCTATGTGTTACTGTGAATCAGATGAACAACTTCCACAAAGAGCTGAAGCACTTACTCCTCCCTCAGTAAAAGTCCATATAGTCCCACTTATAAAAGATATAAAAAACAAAAAAGGAACTGTAATGCATGTAAAGTGCTTACTGAACAATGTATAAGCCATTATTTCAGTAAGCACTTGAAATCCATAGAAGTATTTTTTCATGACTGAGTATTGAGATCAGTAGAATAATAAATTAAAAAAAAAACAAATAATGCTTTTATATGCCCTTTTACCTTCATTTAGTACTCAAATATACTTTCACTTGCTTGACATTTCCATCCTGCGTGCTGATCTACTTATATTTTGTTCATGATACTGAAGTAAAATATCATGTTTTACTCTATATATGCTGAATGTATTACTGCATGATTTTGTTGAAATGAGTTGAAGAATGAACTCCCTTAGCTATAGAATTCCATACAGGAAACTGTAATCCATAATAAGTAAATAGTAAGCAAATTTACAAAAAGCTAACTCAGTAGTTACCTTGTTATGAGCAACAAGATTGCTTATGCATCAGTGAGAAACTTGGGCAAAGCATATTTATTTTTGTTAAAATATAAATATCCAACAAATGTGGAATCTGTGCAACGGCTCTAAACTGTTGAGGTTAGAGTCACAACTTCTAGTTATCATCATCCTACTGACCCAGATGTATCGCATTCTGAATATCTGAATGCGGGGCTGAACTGGGGAACTTCCCAGAAACAATTTTCTTCAAAGATTCAGAATGAAAATGCTATTAAGCATTTTTAAGAACTAAAGTTACAGAAGTAGATTCACAGTAAAGTATGTGTTTAAAAAAAAAAAAAGGAAATTGAAGAAATAAACATATAAATTTTCTTTTTTGTATATCTCTTCTTTCCCTTTACTGAGAGGATAGTTGCTTCTGTGGTTTAACCAAGCAGGCTGACAAGCGCTACACTTGCTCAGTCAGTTGGATGGGGAGAGAACTGGAGGGAAAAAAATAACAAAATAACATTTGTAATAAGATAAAAAGCTATTTACTAAAACAGAAAAGGAGAATAAAAACATTAACAATTATAACTACATATATGTATGTACAATATCTAGTTATCTACAGTATACAGTTATCTACAATATTTAACTACAAAACAAGTGATGCAAGTGATTGCTCACCACTTGCTGTTTTTTTTTCCTCCTATAGCAAAAGCATAGCATTGTGCCAGACATTATGAAGAAAAATCAACTCTGTTGCAGCTGAAACCATGACTGCTGCTGTTTTAATAAACAAGTAAAATAAAAGAATGTAGAAGAAAAAAAAATAGCATATTGTCCATGCTGCTTCTTGTGAGTTGAAACTTGTGTAGAGTAGCCTAACAATCAGTTGTATCTAATGTAATCGTCACCGGTCTGCTGCTGAGCCAAGGGATATGTTTTGAGAATATTGGATTTCATGATCTTGTCATGTTTATTTGCTCAGGAGCAAGGGGTTTTGATTTTACTAGCCATTGAAAGGTCCAAAATTTTTTCTAATTTAGTAAGCTGTAAATTGTGTGGAGAAGTTGGAATGGAAACAAGTGCTCAGTCAATTGCATGAGCAATTAATTAATTGTTCACCTGTCTGGAAATACCCGATTCTAATTATGCTCAAACAACTATGTAAATATTAACATCACTCATAAATAAATAAGTATAAATGTAATTTACATCACTCTTCATTTGCATAGCAGTTTCCACAACAGTAACTCTGTCCTTACCCATGCAATAAATAACTCTACATACTCTTCTGGACTGCCTTTCTGCTTGGCTTGTAAATATGTAAATAATTATGAAGGAAAGCTGTGAAGACTGAACTTCAGATGTCCCAATACAAAAGTATAAAAAGTATAAAGAATTTAAAAATGAATCCTAAGTTTTTTATTTTTCTTTTTGTTTCTATCTTAACTCAGAAAGTTAATCAAAAAACACTATTTTCTCTACCTTCTATAATGACTGTGGTGTTACCACAAGGAAGAACTGTCATATATGTCTCTTAGAACTGTCATATATGTCTCTTCCTCCTCTGCTCAGATATGGCCTCACAATAATGTGGAAACAATTTTCTCCATAAAATTATTCTCTCCATATAGCTACCATTCTGGATTATCCCAAATCATGATTATTCAGGCCAGTCTCAGTACTGTGTTTTGTTGTTGGTGGTGGTTTTTGTTTTTTTTTTTAACAGTGAGGGAGCTGCAACAGTTTTTTAAAACTTTTCAGATTTTCTTCAGCTATGTGATAGCAAATACTCTCAGCAGAATCTTAGGTACTGCAAGTTTTAGCACTGCACAGGATAATCAAAATTCTTTCTCATTATAACTGTGCTTCTAAATACTGCATTCTTGTTCTCACTGTACCTCAATGTATTTTGCACTGAAAATAACTAATGCTACTCTAGTCAATGTGTGTTTCATGGTAAATTATAATAATCTTTATAAAATATTAATACCTAATGCTAAGTGAGAGAAAAACCATTAGTGTTCTCAAATGTCTAAAACTTTCTATACAGAGTATTGCTCCAGCTTTCAATAAATCACTTTGATTTCCAGTTAGCAAGACCAGCAGAAAAGAACATAGTGCCTTCAGATAATGGACTAATTTTAAACATGCACAAATATATACACACACCAACTGACACTTAGGAAGAAGAAAAAAAACAAACAAAAAAAAGCGCCCATCAAAAATCTAAATCCTTCATTCACTTTACATTTCACAATCTCTACCTCTATTATATTTAAGCTAGCATCTTCATCCTTAAGGTGCTTTACTTACCGCAAGATGAAAGCCAGAACAGTTTTTGAAGCTACAGTTGCAAAAACAAATGTCTCAAATATGTTATTTGCAAAGGCAGAAAGCAGCAGAAGAGTGACTTCTAAGCATCAGTAACCTGAAAGTTTACATGTAATTAATGGTGTGTCTTATCAGTAAAAACTGGTGTCTCCTGTGTCCAGGAAACAGTACCCTGCTCTTCTAAGTCTGAGGTCCTAGCCTCTCACTCCAGAATTTCTTCTCACTGATCATTATACTAGCCCTCTAATGGGGTGGAACATTTCTCTTTTTCAAAACACATTTACAGATAATATCTGTAACAATGGATGTTGATGAAATGTCCTTCCTTTGATATGGAAGAAATCAAGCTCAATTTCGTCAACAGACAAAATTCATTGTGGTCATATGTCTAAATTCTCTATGTACAATCCCACTGGGGAAGGAAGGCACTAAACCTTAGAAAAATCAAAGCATTTAATTTCAAACAAAATTATACAGATTATTTTTTTTTTCTGCTATAACAGTGAAGGTAGGTACCAATACTTATGTTATCTGAGAATGTTTTTCTTTGATGGTTTATGCTGGTTTTTTTTAAGAGTTGGAATTAGAATTAGAAATGAATTAATCCATGTAATGTATTGGTTATTATTGCTTTAACTCAGATTTTTCTGTATAACCATAGCAAGTTGATTGTATCTACATTTAATTACCAGCTTTCATTCTCTTTTAGGCTCTGAATAAAATTGGAACAAGTACAAGAAGAGACATCGAAAGAACTTGTCTCTATAAATGTTTTCCTTATCAAACTAAGATACTTCAACTTACACTACTGTGGAATATTTACTAGAGGTGACTTATTGAAAAGTCCACCTCTTTAGAGAGAGAAACCTTCATAGTGGAATGTGTTGGATAATCTGTTCCTTGATAGTTCTCTAAGCAATGTGACCTGTCACATTAGCTGTAAGCAAACACCAGGGGAACTTTGTATGCAAACTCTAAAAATAAAAAACAGCATGGAGTGTGGAGCAGGATGGAAGTCCCATAGCCAAATTCTGTGATCATCCTGCAGGGATGGGAACTTGATTATAATATTGAAACTGACAAATGAACTGAAAATGAGAAAATAGTATAAAATAGCTTAAGAGAGAAGGAAAGCTGGAGGTGTGGAAGGATACCATCACAGATAAGTGGCAAAGACATCATCCCAGACTAACCAGGACTGGTCAGTGAGCTGAGTATCTCTCTCCCTTCCAACCCTCAATAGGAATTTGCATACTTAGATATGCTGAATGCTTCCCAGAGAAACTTAGAGAATTAGAGAAATCTCTATAAAGTTATTTTATGATTTAACATGATTTTAGTTGACTGCTTTGTTTACATTCTTGGTTAACCTCCCATGCATTGTAGGTAATGCATTTATCAAAAAGAATCTGTAATCTGTTGCTTTAATAAATTTCATTATTCACTAATCTAGCTGTGACAGTTCTCACTGGCCATGGCCAAAACTCCTTAAGAGTGATTGTGAAAGACCATTTGAGTGTGTCTAGATGCATTGGGCAGTGCATTATTTGTGAATCTGTAACTGTGATTGTTCGTATACTGAGTGCAACCAGTCTTATAATGCAAAATCAGGCGTCACTCAGAATCTAAGCTCGGCTACCTCCAGCCCCTCTGATATCTGAAGACAAGTTGGAATGCAAGGGATTTACTTTCTGCCAAACTTCTCTGTACTTTTCTTGTGACAACTGCTGAAGTTAATGAAAGAAGTCATGAAACATCTCATCAGAGTTGGATTCCATTTCCCTTTTATGTTTTCTCTGCTGACTATGTAAGTATTTTCCTCCAGTGAGTCTTTTTCCATGAGATCCTACAGCTGCATCACATCTAACTAGAATTAATTACTGAAACAAGAAGATTGTGTTGGAAAACTAGGTCAGAAATGATATGACTACAAATATGTACATACTTGGATTTCTACATATCAGTTATGTAATTGAAATGTTTTTAGGAAGATTTACAGAGAAAGTAGAAGAAATTGCTTCAGGCAAGGGATGAAAAATCTACTGCAGAAAAGACGAAAATGTCAAATATCTGCAATTTAATCTTTTCTTTTCCTATCAGAAACTTACTCTGTGTTAGCAAACAATCCAATCCCAAAATTCGGGTTTAATAAATGATTCATACAAATTTGTGTCTAAGCACATATGCAGACATGCACATACAGATCCATCCAGAGATTTTCTGAGTGAGGTTTGGATGAACTACAGGAATGTTGAAAGAAGAAAAGAAAATAAGAGATAGTTCTCATACAGAGAATTAGAACTTGAATTTTTTTAGAAGGTAAGGAAAGGAAGGCAGACTTCTCCACCTCTTAGAGTCTTAAGCCTTCATTTCCCTTTTTATTGTAAAGAAGAATGCATTTATTGTTTGAACCACATACTCTGAAACAAGTGTTCAGGTGCAGGACAAGCAGGTTTCTACAGTAAGACTGTAGAGGAGGGAGAAAGGGCAATAATAAGTGACTTCTTATAAGACTTAGTTGCTGAACTCACCTGGAGTATAAACAATGTCTTGTGATGTTGGTCCTTTGATGTTTGTAAATCTGCTACAGGAACATGGTTACCCTCTGTCATCTAATGTACTTTCCCTCCACTTCCATTCATCAGGAAGAAGTAAAATGTCATGTCAGTGTATAACGTCTGAGTTTCCATCCAATGCCTCATACCAAACATAACATACATATTTGCATGAGGACATAAACATGCAGAGGCAGATGCACATAAAATACACCAATCAGCAGTTACCTAATGTTAGTCATAAAGGTCCTCAATGTGAGTCAGAAAATGTATATGGTATTGTGCACTGTGAAATATTATTTCACATCTAGAAGGTACAAAAGGCCAAATCCTTGTACATTTGGAGCAAATTGCACAAACATACTGAGAATGTGATTTACACATTACTGGATAATGAATGAATTCATGCTCTTAGTACATAGCAATTGGTGTCTTCACAATGAAGGTGAAAGTTTATCAGTGTTTAATGAAAAATTGCTCTTCTGCTCTATGTTTTACCGGTGTTGCTCATGATTAAAGAACAAGGCATACGCAGTTAAGTGATATGTGAAGGGCCACAGCCTGAAAGCAAAGCACTGATGTCATTTAAAGACTTAGTAATCAATTTCATATTGCACTGCTTCATGCAGACACTGTGAATCCTGAATAGCTATGCTCCAGTATTACACTGCAGCCTTACAGGTTAAGATTAAAAATAGCTTTGAAAACAGATCTATCATGCTTTGCAACAGAAAGGATGCATTGCAGTTTTGACAGAAATGCATATTTAAACTAAACACACGGAATTGGACAGTGTTCGGGTTTACAACAGCATTTTTTTCTCTGTATAATAAAGACCATGTTAGTGGTATAAAAATCTCAGAATTTTACAGATGTCCATAATTAGAAAAACTTTTGATCTTGATTATGAAATCAAACCAAAATTTTTATACTTAATTTTCCTAGGATTTTTAAAAACATAAATTCACAGAAAAACAAGCAATGTCATTCCATTCTTGTGGAACTTTTGGCATCACATTCATTGACTATCTCTTGCCTAGGAACCATTTTTAGTCTTAGTTTACTTATACATACTCCTGTAAATTTTATATAATAATATATTAATGTTTCAATTAAGAGATTTACAGTTGCAAATTTACTAGCTCACACAGAAGTATTTTATAATGGAAGACTTTGGTAAAAATGAAATTGAACAGAAAAACTAAAATAGTGTATATTTGGGATCACAATTTGTACTTAATGCCCTAGGAATGATGTGAGTTATTTTAAATTGCTGAATACCTTGGAAACGGGTTAGCATCTGTCACTCAGCCTTGTTTTATTTAGACACTAGTCTTAAGCCAGTCCTAAAAATTTATGTCTTTCATAAGACCCATCATTTTTAACTACCCCTTGCAGTGATTCATGAAATACTTCGCTTCTGATATTCTTTTGAAGATTAAAATGTTTTTGACTTACTGCTTGTTTACTTTATGTCTTTCCTCAATGTAATCCTTGTATGAATTACCGACAGATAAAGCCAGGATAGTGCAGTGCTAGATTTAGCCCACTATACAGAATAAATAGACACACATTACTTTTGAGAAAGCAGAGCATTTCTGTTGCAAATTCTAGACTTGGCACTGGGAATAAATGTGTACAGACAAGAAGAGAGCCACATATTAATCTTTGTAACTGAACATCAGGGAGTAGTATGTTGCAGCAATAATACCAGCATCTGCTTGAGTCCGTTAAATTATATGAGGAAAAATAAAAACATGCAAATGCTAATTGCTTCAAAAATCATGTTTAAGACAGTAAGGATATTGATATTTTCAATCCAGCTACGCCAACTGAGCTGTAATTGTTCTTATTAAGTTCGTTGTAAAAGGTTTTGGAAGAGAATTCACAGTAAAAATATTTTAAAATGGGTTTACAATCAAATGTAATGATTTTACTTTAAGACTTATTTTAATGTTTTAATGCATCTTTCATTAATATCCACAAAACAATGGTACATTTAAAAAATCTAGCAGCCTTCTGACAGTCAGAAAAATAAAAAATTAAAACATCAAACTTGATATTGGAAAAGCTTTATAACATTTAGAAGATAATGCATTAAATTCATTTGACATAAACTACTAATTCATTCCTCTTGTCTTATATTTGAATTTGGACCTGAACATATTTTTCAGATCTGTATGTAGTGTTGTGCTGTAAGGAAAGTTCCAAATAGCTATATCCACACAAGCATTGTAATTAAATATGCTTTGAAAACTACTTTTGAAATGGCATCTCTGAAATTGTACTGCTAATAAACATAAACATTTACTTTAGAGCAATTTTGCTTAAGTACCAAATCCTAAATTTCACTGATCTCATATTTACACTTTGCAGAAATAACTAGATTCTACTATTTAATAAGGATTGTACTGTTCTCCATCTTTAGTGCCCTCCTTGAAAGCCTTAATATTTCTTACTAAAATGAAGTTGACCCTTTTAAGAAGATTATTTTTAAAAATCAATTTTATCTTACATTTTCTCAGTTTCTCTGATCTGCTTACAATTGTGTATGAATAGCAAATGTTTCTTTCACATTTACTTTGACAATGAAAGAGACACATCTTTCATCATGCTATGACATTTGAAAACTTTGCTTATTTATATTTCTCAGCCCTGGCCTGTACACTGTACTCCAGATGTGGTCTTACTGGTACTGTGTAGAAAGGAAGGGCCACCTCCCTCGACCTGATGGCAGCATATTGTCTAATGCAGCCGAGGATGCAGCTAGACTTCTTTGTGGCAAGGTTTGGCTCATGTTCAAACTGGTACCTATCACGATACCAAGGTCCTTATCTGAAAATCTTCCTTCCAGCTGTGTTATTCCTCCCCAAGTGCAGGACTTCATAACTCCCCTTGCTGAACTTCTTAATTGTCCTGTCTGCCCATATTCCTCTAGCCTGCCCACATTCCCCTAGGTGGCTGTACAGCCACTCCCCCTAATTTTGTGTTTTCCACAATCTTGCTGACAGTACATTCTGTCCCACCATCCAGATTATTAATTAAGATGTTGTACAGGACTGAATTCAGTATAGGCTCCTGGGATCAATCATACATGATCAGTTTCACTTGCATTATACCCATCTTGTGAGTCCTTTGCAGATACCTTGGAGACAGCTTTTTAGGAACAATACTTTACTAGAAGCAGCGGTAGCACCATGAGACAGGCCATTTCCTGTGGAAGAGTAAAAAAGATGCTGAAGAGGTATGTTCCTAGCATTTACTGAAGTACGACTATGGAAGATGAGCCAGGGAGGGTGCTTGTTGAGAGCTGAAGTGCAAAGCATCCTGGGATAGTTTTCACGCTGTGATGTATTCCAATTGAGATGGAGGATGGATATGACTCATTTGCCCCAACTGATTCAAAGCTTTCCCAGAATAGAATCTGCACTAGCTGGTCTGAATTTCTAGGTCACTTTCTGAAAGATATAGAAATGTAAATCTAATGAAAAAATATGCAAGTTTTTCCCTTACCCTCTCCCAAGGCTAGATCTGTTTTACTTGATGTACAAGGCTATGTAAAGTAATTGTGGTAGAGTTTTGAAAGTCAGCTAAGAGATTTATTCCACAAAGCTTATTGGTTTCTGCAGACAAATCTCTTGAAATATCTTAGTCTCCACAAATCAGACTATCTTTGAAACTTTTTTCCTTTAGGTTATAGTGCCATGCAATCTAGAAATCCCAGTCCTGTTTAGGGGAGGTTCTGAAGCAAAACACAGTAATTCACTCTGGAGTTAACAGTGGTAATCTTAACTCCCTTAGCTGAAGTGAAACCACTTCAGATTTAAACAGATACAAATGAAATAAAAATCAGATCCTAAGTACTGAATTTACAGAATCACAGAATCATAGAATCATGAAATAATTGAGGTTGGCAGGGACCTCTGGATCCACGTGGTCCAACCCCTGCTCCAACAGGGATATGCACATATCCAACAGATAATAAATATATATAAATAAAGATATTAAAATCAGAAAAAACTCAGCCATGCGTACTGTACAGTAAGATGGATTAAATAACTTGCCACTGCATCTAGCACTGCATAAACAGACACAGTATGAGTGGAAGGACAAGTTTTCAAGTGTTCCTTGAAACAGCATATTGTGTCTTCTCAGTTTTGCTCTGATCTATGTTTCATGTGTCCTCACATCCTAGTTCTGAAGGTATTATATGAAATATATCCTAGCATAAAAATCCAAATAATTACTGAGTTTTTTTTTTTTAAATCCATCTTTGTTCCGCTCTTAGTCACAGATCATCCACTTTCATGCTTTATTGTTATACCATTATTATTTTACAGTGAAGTAAATTAATGGCAATAAAGAGAAAAAAATCAAGAATACTTGCAGTGATAATGCAAGATCTAACCTTTAAGGACTATCTTAAAAGAGGATACTATTCTTTGTCATGCATATGATATAACCATGAATTTCAACTTTTGTGTCCAGACCAATCTAAATGGAACGTGAACATATATGATACCAAATAGATCAGACGTGAATTTTCCTACATACACAAGTAAGGTTTCACTGAAGGCAAAATCAGCAGATGGCAGGAAACAAGTAAAGCTCCCTCTTTGTGAAATGACAAGAACTGGAAAAAGTGAGAATGCTTATTTGCTTTTGACATATTCTTCATAAAATAATGTGTTAATTTCACCAGAACATCTATGAACTAGGAATATACTGTTGCAAGATAAGAAGCCAAATGGATTCCCCAAATACAGAATAAAGATTCTCTCTTTCAGTGAAATATTTTTCATTTGGTATAAAAACTAGTTCAAGAACTCTTTGCTTTGATCCACTGGTGCAATATTTCAGTCCCTTTATGCTGACCTGCAGGAGCGCTGGAAATAGATCCAATGGACTGATACGTCATAAAGAGGGTTTCAGACTAAATATAGCATTGAAAATTCCTTGCAAAGAAAGATCTTTTCTGTTGATCAGTAGATGGCAAGCTTGCTACACCTAACTTTCAGAAAGTGTTCTGTTAACATTTACACTACAAGTGTTGTGCTGTATTATTATTTCTGATATCTATAAATTCATCGTATTTGATTTATTACATAAATGTCATGAATAATTGCTGTATAAGAAGTTCTATATAGATGATATACACTTAAAAATCCTCAACTGTAATAAATTTTAGTATGTATTCACTTCTTTCACATAGTTCTCATCTTACTTTATCTTACCTGACTACATGCTATGATTCTTTAAAATTTTTATTTGCAAAAACAGCTGCTTTATTCGTGTTAGCGTATTTGTTAGTCTGTGTATAGTTTCTTTACCTTAGCTAGTCTTCTTGTCCACAGCTCCTTATAGGGATTGCAGCAGACACCTAATAATCAGACTTATCTTTAGTACTTGCAAGCATAAACTACAAAATAGCAATACTAAGATGTTTAGTTTACTGTAAATCAACAATTATGCCTTGATGTTCTTGGCATCTATTTTTACTAATATCACAATAATCATATTTCTCTGTCTGAGTTGGTTAGGTACTATTAATATTGCTAACAGGGTGAAAGTAAGTAAGTAAAATACACAATATTAATACAAGGAAATGCAAAAAAAAAAAAAAAAAAAGAATTAATTAGTAGGATTAAGGGAGATGATAGGCAAACTGAGAAATTATATTTTTTTATTCTCTAGGGCCAAAAAGTACATCAGGTTAGTTCTTCCCATGTCTTAGTAGCTAGTTTTTCTGTTGTCTTGAATATTCCAGAGTGTGCATATTAACTGTACATAATGAAAATTGTTCCCTAATATTAGCAGGAGGTTGCTGCAAGATTGGCACTGAAGTTCATTTGTACAATTTTAATAACAGACCTACACATAATTACTACCTGACCTTGGAATTTGTTGTAGCTCTGTAGCAGAAAAGTAAATCTGTTTTTGTTGTTGTTGTTATAGTTGTCATTTTTTTACATGGGAGAAATCTCACTAAATATTAAATATTAAGAAATTAACTACAGTTGCTTTAAGGAGAAAATGAAAAATAAATAAATAAATAACATGTTACTTGCAGTAACACTATAACCCAATCATAAAGTCTACTCTCATGTACATATTATGCACAAGGATGAAAAGGGAAACCATTAGGGAAATCAGTGGCTAGAAATCATAACGGCCATGAGAGGGAGATTGGGGATTCAGCATTTTAGCTTACTAGATCCTGCAAGCCAGTGGAAGAACCCAAAACCTTGTGGATTTAGTACCAGATAACTAGCAAAATCATTCTGATTAACAAATTTGTTTACAAGTATATTTCTTACATTAAAAATATGAATTTTAAAATATCATACTGATTCTTTAGTTGAAGTAATCTGAAGCAGTTCACTATATTGCTGCAAGACTGCTTCCAGTTCAAGAGCCTCTGCTAGATCATTTTTTTTGGATAATGCAGTCTGAGACTGAGCTACCATAGCTCCGTGTTTTTTTAAGTATCTCCTCAAAGAGACAGGCATTGCTGACATATCTAATCTCTGTGCCTCAAAATTGGCAAACACTGCATAAGACTTTTCATTTTAACATGAAATACTTTACTATTAAAAAGTCAAACACTGAACTGAAAAACAGTCATGTGCAAGGAAAACTGAAAAATACACAAAACCACATGCAAACAAGTTTGAAAATCCATAAGATCTGAACATAAAAGACAGTTCGCAATAAAGAACTCCTACTTACAGCTTGTTAATATGCCTTTGGGAAGACAACAGCAGGTCTGAAATAGATTGCTTTTTATTTTCAAGAACATTTTTTTTTTTTTTTTTTAGTGTATTACAAAATAAACGTTCCTGGTATTGAAGCTGTAGAACAGCAGTAATCAGTGTATCAGGGAGAAATTGTCACTTCTATTGAGGGGGTGGAAATAAAATAATGGCTTCAGTGACCTTTTGAGGGTCTTTCTTGTTACTTTCACATTAGTCTTCTCCACTGCAATAGGATTATGTAATTTTTTTTTAACGTAAAATTTATACTAAGAGAAATTTAGAGACTTAGTTTTTCCATCAATATATGCTCCATTGTATACAATTCACAAAAGTCATTTTAATAACAATCTTTTTCATCCCTCCTTTGCTTATAAAATGCAAACTCTTAAAAGTGAAATTCCAAAGATGCTATATAAACAATTTTCACAAAAGACATTTTTGTTTTCAAAGCCATCTGTTAAAAATATTTCTTATAAAAGTAATGAAGATTATTATACTATATTGATTGTTTTTAAAGAATCCTTTCTAAGAAAAGTACTATATAAAATAAGCAAATTTGTACACATTTGCATGCAAACACATACAGCTCCTGAGATGAAAATTTGTCTAAATCTACCTAGATATTCCATGTCTTAATATACATTGGATTCACTGGGAGAAAATCACTGATTAGTTTATGCTTGTTTAGCTCCAGTAATTTCTGAGTAGCTCCAGATTTCTTCTGACCCATGCAAATTATAAAAGCTATTGTATAACACAATTAAACAAGACTGGGAAATGTTTCATAGGACAGATTTAGAAAAAAAAAAGTAATCTTTTACAGACATAGTTTTGAATTTTTGTTGCTATAGTAACAACACATTTCTCCTTTGCTGTACATTTCTTTACAGTATACTCAGAGCTCTACGTGACAAAACAACAATTTTATAGTCTACAATTTACTCTCAAGAAGATTTTCCCCCTCTAGGAGAACATGATTAGACTTATACTTACAGAGCTTCTAAAAGTTTGGGGTCTGTCAGCACTTTGGACTGAATTCCAGGGGTTTATGACCTACTTAGAAAACTTCTTTTAGGAAGGAATCGTAGCATAGTTTTCTCCTCCTGGAAATAATCTGCAGCATTTTTAATCAAAATTTTAAAAATCCATTTCACAGCCTAATTTATAAAGAAATTAAAAAACAGTAGACTAAGATAGTGAGTTCTGATACCAGTTGCGCTGTTTCAAAATTTATTTTTCTAGCATGTCTGTGAACATGACAAAAAGCTATTTGTGTGAACAAGAATCACAGTGCTAATGAAATAAAGATATTGATGTAACTGAGCTGGTAAAAGCAATACCTTTCTCTGAGCCTCACAGATCTTTTCAAACCGTCATGTACACTTTAGAACACAACTGCCTATTTGTAACAATGGCAACATTATATATCAATATATATTTCATACTATATGAATCTGTAAGAGTTTAAGATTTGTTTTTGAAAGCAAATCAGGCATTTAATTCTTTCACAGGTAATTAGACTCTCAATTCCCATTCAAAATAATTAGGTTAAAATGCTAAAATATATTGCAGACTCTGGGCCAAAAATACATAGAAAAGCTAAACAATGTACACAGAGAATTGGAATTTCCATTGACAGCTACAAAAACCTGTGATCTCACCTGGTTTAATGGCTCGATATGTCTAACCAGATGTCTATCTACATCACTAAGGATACAGTTATTTTCCAAATCTGATCTAACAGGTCAATTGATGGTTAGCCATCTGATGCCTGAAGGTTTTTCAGTAGAAATAAGTTTTTTAAATCAAGAAAATCAAGCTAAATAGTCCATGTTCTGGGAGCTGTTCAAAGCCAATATGATATTTGCAGCTTTGAAGCATGGGTGCTGAAGGCCTTTGGGATCTAGCCACTAATTGCTGCCCAAGTCCCAGGAACAGCCTCCCGTTTTGGACAGAGACGATCAGCATGTCACTATAAATGGCAGGTTTCCTTGAGTAGTAAAAGCTGAGTACAACATGGCTATATCTGGGGTTCATAAATCACTTCTAAGCACTGGAAAATATACTTTTCATTCTCAATTCTTATTTTCTTTGTAAAGTGATAGGATATGCTTACATAAACAGAGTTACTCTGGCAGTTAATTTTTCATTGTAAAAATGATCTTGTTAAGAGATTTAAACGTTTTTGAAGAAAACCTCAGGGCCTACAGTCAGCTCATGTAACACACATTTCTTACTACACACTTTTCTTTACCAAGTGCGGAGACAGACTTCTTTTTCTGCAGCCTGTTTTTCACATTATCTGTGAAAATGTTTTTCAGTACTCAGCTAAATCCAAGCAAATCTGGCAGATAGACTTTACACAAAATAACTCTATCATTTGTGAGCATACATATTCACAGCCTCATATCAGGTAACTCACTGGTTAACCTTCACCACTCACAGGTAACCTTCACCTGGATCTTGCAGAATAATAACATGTACAGTAGCAGATATCTTAAACATTTGCATAGCAAAAAAAATTAAAAGACAAGAAACCAAGTTTTGAGGCAGGATTTTTTGTTTTCTGTATGACATTTCTGCTACTTCTCTCATCAATAACTTTGTTTTCAGTGAGGGTTTATATCTCACATTTCAGTGAAGTGAAAGGGGTATAGGAGATATGAGTTTCAAGCTTTGATGCTGTTGTTTGAATCGGAGGCTATTCATTAGTGCCTTACTAATGGTTGTGATGGCTGTGCCTTTGCAGTGGAAAAGGTCATCTTATTATAAAAACAGCAGGCACAGCATTTTCTGAACAGAGTTGCACACAGCCAAATCCACCATCAGAGAACTCACCACTTTTTTTCACCTGCTGTTTTCTTTTTTTTTTTCTGTTGTTTTTGTTCTTTTTTTTTTTTATGAAATCATAACTTTATTTTTTCCCATTATTGTGATGGAAGTTTCAACAAAACATTTACAAACTCTACAGCCTTCTTCCTGTTGTGGACCTCTGATCAGCTCACTAAAAGAAACATGCAAGAATTTCACAGCACTAAGCCTTTAATCTGAATGCTGATGGACACTGCCAGGTGCTTACAATGATTTTTAAAGAAAGTGCTGCTCAGTTAGCATCAGTTTAGCAGTTAGTATCTGCTGTGCTTTAGTCAAGCTAAAGGTAAATTAGCATAGCTTGACCCCATCTCATCCAGTAATCCTCTGAGGTTTTAACATTCCTGCAGAGGAGAGGAGGGTAACTTCTTCCCCATCTTCACACATAATGCTTGTTGCATTCTTGCAAATTCTACTCCTGCATGAAATCCATCACAATATAGCTCTTTCTTTGAGTTAGCAATTATATATTGAGGCAGGCTGTGTGAGGAAATCACCAGGCAGTGTAGTATTCAGGAATCAGAGAGAGAAATTGATGCATATAATGCAGTGACATGGGCAAACGATCAGTCCTGTCTTAAGTCCTTGCAAGGAGAAGAAGCTTAGGTAGTTTCCAACCTTGAGAAGGCAAATGTTCAAAACATGTAAGATGAGAGAGACTGGACCCTTGTTTCTGCTCAGAGAAGAAGGAAAAGCTCTCCCTTGCCCCTGAAATTCCCCTAACCATCCCCCAGGCATGAAGCTCTGGGGACAGGAAGAGAAGTGGGTATGAGCAGTGGTTCAGATGTAGGAAGAGATAACTGTATGAAGTTGGCCCAAAGAAGGACCCAAGTCAGAATTAGTATTAGTTATTAAATATTAATAACTGGGGACTCTACACTGACAGGCACTGAGGCACCCTTTTGTCACTCTGAGTTTCTCTGTAAACGTTCACAGCTGGCCAGGGGCATACATGTAGGGCAAGAAGTCTGGTAATGCCAGATGACTACTATCCATTCCTACTCTTTCAATTTGGAGCATAGGAGGCTGCAACAAGAAAATTACCAAATACTAAAAGAAAATTTATGTCCCTTGGGAAGGGATCAGGAGTACAGGAAGTATTCTCCTTCGTCTTCCTGGCTGGGGACTGGGACTCAGGTAGTGGGAGAAGACTGGATCAGTTGAATGAATGACTGAATGGATGGTGTCACACTCAGGGTTTTGGGTTCTATGATCTGGAGTGTGCTGAGCGTGAAAGGCTGGGCATGTTGACATTGCATGGGACACAACTGACCAGAAGGGGCAATAAGCTTTCTGGACCAATTAGCAGAGTTTTAAGCTAGAGTCTAAGGGGGAAGTAGCTGTACTTCTGAGTGATAGAAGAGAGCCAGAGAACACTGTTACTTTATGAAGTAGCAGAAGAAAACCTCTGATTTGTACCAGAGGGAAGGTTCCTGCAGGAAGGTAAAGGTCATCTAGCCCAACTCCCTTGAAATGAACAGAGACACCTACAGCTAGATCAGGTTGCTCAGAGCACCATTTAGCGTGACCTTGAATGTCCCTGGGGACAGAGCACCCACAACTTCTCTGGGCAACAAGTTCCAGTGCTTTAAGGCCACTATCAGGTCTCCACAGAGCCTTTTCTACTCCAAACTGAACAGCTCTCCAGCTCTATAATCTTTCCTTGTAGGAGTGGTATTCCATCTCTTGAGTCATTTTTGTTTCCCTCCTCTGGATATGCTCCAATAGATCCATATCTCTCCTGTACTGAGGACTCCACATTTGGACACTGTACTCTAGGTAAGGTCTCACCAACACAGAGTATTGGGGCAGAAACACCTCCCTTGACCTTCTGGCCATGTTTCATTTGATGCACCCCAGGACACGGTTGGCATTCTGGTCTGTAGGGACACATTGCTGGCCAACCACAGGTACCCCAAGTCCTTTTTGGCAGAGTTGTGCTCAAACCTTTCATTCTCCAGCTTCTGTTGATAATAGGGGTTGCCACAACCCAGGTGAAAAATCTTGCACTTGGCTTTTTTGAACTTTGTGAGGTTCTCCTGGCACCACTGCTCAAACCTGACTAGGTCTCCTTGGATGGTGCCCAGCCCCTCAGGCATGTTGACTGCACCACACAGCTTGGTATAATCCACAAACTTAATGAAAGTCCAGTCCATTTAATCTCACTATCAACATCACGGATGAATATGTTGAAGAGCTTCAGTCCCAATACAGGATGGAGACCAAGTTTTTTTCATAGAAAAAGATGGTGATAAGACAGAGAGGAATGGTTTTAAAATAGAAGAAGGGAGATTTAGTTAGGAATTAGGAAGAAATATTTTACTTAGAGTAAGGTGAGGCACTGGAACAGGTTGTCTATAGAAATTCTGAATGCCCCATCCCTGGAAGCCAGGTCAGATGGGGCCCTGGGCATCCTGATCCCATGGGTGGCAACTCTGCCTGTGGCAGGGGGTTAAAACTAGATGATTTTTAAGGTTCCTTCCAATCCAAGGCATTCTATGATTCTATTCTGTATTACTTAAGTTATGTAGAAATTTTCTTAACATTCTTGATTCAGTATCTCCCTTTATTCCTCTCTTACTAATTCTTATTTTCTTTGTGTGTGTCTGTGTTTCATTAAGAAATTGAATTGGTGATTGAAAAAGAACTCTAAAAAATAAACACTAAACTAGTCACAGAAAACCAAAGGGTGAAAGGAAGGCATTTGTCCTCATTCCCATAAGATACCCTGGTTATTGGCTGTTCTCTTAAGGCTGTTCTGCTCTGGAAAGTGATTAAAATAAGCATCTTGGGATTCTCTGTCAAAGATTTCTTTCAGCATTACATTTGCTCAGCATTCTTTTATTTCATTATTTACATTTTTTTTTTTCAGAGTATCACTTTCAATAACTACATTGCCATTATGTCTTCTACAGGCAATTTGAAGTTTTGCTTGGTCACACATTAACACCTGCACATGCAATTTTGTAGTCTAAAGGGTAGCCTTTACAGTCGGGTAGTCTCACTGGAGGCTGATATCAATAGCTAGGCTGCATAAATGCACATGAGGTCACCATTTAGCCTGGAGGACCTCAAACTCTAGTGTAACACACCAATAGCATAAATCAGGAATCATCAAATAATATTACACTGTTACAAAACTTTAGTAAGAAGAAAGACTCTGGTCTTATATGCTTGACAGCTGGTACAACAAGAAAAGAACCTGACCCCAGGCTATGTTTGTTGAAATGACAGTTAGGAAAAAAAGGATCCTGCTTTTATAGAAGAATGATAATAAACTGTAAATCAGATCATCTAGAAATCTTTTCTGAATAAAACTCTTAATCTTTGAAGTCATTCTCAGGGAATGTCTGTTTCACTCACCTGTAGCTAAGGGAATAACCTTCTCTCACTCATCCAGTACGTTCCAGGCTGTAGCACAGCTACCAGCATTATAATGTTTTTCTTCAAGGAGTGACTCATATCTATTAGTGAGGAATGCACCGCAACCTTCCAAAAAAGTTCTGCCAAAAAGGTTAGACAGTCAAGGGCCCAAACAAAACGCCTCTACACAAATTTGTACATATACAGCACAGCAATCACACAGGAGAAATCGTAGAATCATAGAATCATAGAATCACAAGGTTGGAAAGGACCTGCAAGATCATCTAGTCCAACTGTCCTCCCATTACCATTGCTACCACAAACCACTAAACCATATCTCATAGCTCCTCATCCAGACGCCTCTTGAACACTGCCAGGGACGGTGACTCCACCACCTCCCTGGGCAGGCCATTCCAGCACCTGACCACTCTCGGAGAGAAGATGTTTTTCACTATGTCTAATCTAAGCCTCTTCTGGTACAACTTGTGGCCATTTCCTCAGGTCCTGTTTGTTGCCTGAGAGAAAAGGCCAAACCCCTCCTCATCACACCCTCCCTTTAGGAAGTTGTAGAGTGAATGAGCTCTCCCCTGAGCCTCCTCTTCTCCAGACTAAACAATACCAGCTCCCTCAGCTGCTTCTCATAAGACTTGTGCTCCAGACACCTCACCAGTTTTGTTGCCCTTCTCTGGACACGTTCCAGGGCCTCAATGTCTTTCCTGTAGTGAGGGGCCCAAAACTTAACACAGTACTCGAGGTGCAGCCTCACCAGTGCTGATTACAGGGGATGATTACCTCCCTGCTTCTGCTGGCCACACTATTTCTAATGCAGGCCAGGATGGCATTGGCCCTCTTGGCCACCTGGGCACACTGTTGGCTCATGTTCAGCTGAGCATCACCCAACACCCCCAGGTCCCTTTCCTCTTCAGTCGTACTAGGAGCTAGTAGTCACTGTCCATATGGGAAACTGTGAATCATGAAAACTTGACGGGATGTATCACACAACTGGAGTGCTGCAACTGATGTCCACAAACCATTCAGAATGGACAGGCAATGTATGAAAGATGGAGGAGATGCCATCTATGCAAACAATGGGATTGATTGCACGGAGCCTTCTTTGTAGAACAGCAGTACGTAGGTTGACAGCATGGGTTAAAAATGTAGAGTAGGTCAACGGAGAAAACTTCATGGTTGGTGTCTACCACAGGCCATCTTATCAAGAGGAGGAGGTTGATGTTCTTTTTTTACAGGATGCATCATGCTCACAAGCTCTGATCTGGATAGATTTCTTCAGTCACCCTGACACCTTTTGGAAAAGCAGCACAACAAACTGCAAGCAGTCCAGGAAACTACTGGAGTGCATTGGGGATAACTTCCTAGTATATGTGATAGAAAGATTAACTATAGGAGATGGGTTACTGGATCAGCTGCTCACAAATGCAGGAGAACATATCAGAGAACTCAAGATTGTAGGTAGCCTTGGCTACAGTGATAGCATTCTAGTAGATTTCTCAGTCTAGCAGAACTCAGTATAGACAAAAAGTAGAGACAAGTTAATAAATCTCAGAAAGATAAACTTTCAGCTGTTTTGGGCACTAGTGCATGGGTCCCTTGGGAAGTTGCTCTCAGAGATAAAGGAGTGAATGAATGAGAGCTGGGAGACAAAGGTATTTTTCTAAGAGCACACAAGCTCTCAATCTCAACATGAAAGAAGTCAGACAGGGAAGACAGGAGAACAGCTTGGCTAATTCAAGACCTTTAGCCAAAATAAAACACAAAATCAAATGCATAGGCAGTGGAGGCAGGGATATACATTCAGAAAGCCCATAGGGATGTGGCTGGGGAGTTCAGAAAGCAGATCAGCAAAGACAAGGCAAAGCTGGAGCTGAATGTGGCAGGAGAGACATAAAATGGAAGTTAGATTTCTTCAAATACAGAGGATAACAAAGGAAGATAAAAGAAACTGTACTACTGGTCAGAAGCTTAGAAAAAGATCATTAGGGAAAAGTTTTCTATTCCTCTATATAAACATCAGTCAGTGCCCTATTTTTGCTGCTGTTTTCTCATAGCACTTTATCCTAATCTACATTAACTAAGTATACAACTGTATTGTGAGAGCAATATAGAAGTACTATATTTAGTATTGTAATTAAAATTCAGTATATTGCAGAAATGGTTGAATGTGTTTTCCATACTTTACATTTTATTCTGTTCTTA
The DNA here is from genome assembly GCF_016699485.2 of Gallus gallus. Taxonomy (NCBI): domain Eukaryota; kingdom Metazoa; phylum Chordata; class Aves; order Galliformes; family Phasianidae; genus Gallus; species Gallus gallus. Next base: position 90,124,927 of record NC_052534.1, on the reverse strand, counting down.
TTTCAGCCATCTATTTGAGAAAAACATACAAGTTCCCTCCGAAAGCATACAGATTGAAAGATAGAAAGTTTTATACAAGGTCATCAGTGTTGAAAGTTCAGTGGTTGTATGGAACTGCTAATTGAATAATATAATGCTGCAAAACTAGTTAATTTTCTTAATGAATGCCATATACTGTTTTTTAAAAAGAATCAAACCAGAACCCTTGTTTAAAAATCACTTCTAAAGCAAGCTGGAAATATATGTAAAGACATGGTATCGGATTCTTCAAACAGCTTTATGCAAGTCAGAATTTCCACTGGGAAAGAAAAAGTGATTGTCGGGTGATCTGGTGTGAAGCGTAGCCACAGTGGTGTGCACTTCCATCTTTCACATTTCCTTTCTTTGGTGAGAAAAGAAGAAAATATGACTCTAGTTTTCAATGGATTTGCTGAAAATTGTTATAGAAAAACAAATTCAAATTGTCTAGGTAAGGTATTTCACTGAATATTATCTAATTACAGAAGTGATTTCTCTTCCCTTGGTCCTCTCCTCTCCTCTCCTCTAATTAAAACTCATTCAGAATGCACTGAAGGAAAGGAGAATTTTATAAGGCAAACTACAATCTGGTGAAGTTCAAGATTTATGTCAGGAATGAAATTAGATAAATAGATTGAACAGGTAACGCAACTGAAATACAGATTCTTCTGAAATATAAACATGCCATACAGAAGAGGAGAAAGCTTGTGTTTCAGCCTGTGAATCTGAAGTGCTCCTGAGTAAGAGGTAACAAATTTTGCAGCAGAGATTGAGGGATCATTGTTCCTATTACTTTTTCAACCACTGTCCCACATTAATATGGTGCCTTCAAGTTTATTTCGCCTCATTTAAAAAAAAAAAAAAAAAAAGTTTAATATTTCTTTTCAGATGGTTATTATTATGACTGTAACTCAGGCATAGCTTTTTCAATACTTCTTTTGACCTCTACTTCAACATTTGCTCTTAATGCTTTGGCATAAGAATTATGCCAAACATATGAATGCTTCCTATTCTTATAACACTACTTGTGCAGATGTTCATATTCTTCAGTATAAAATCATGCAACTCTATTTATTCCTCAAACACCACAGTGTTAGCTGTCAGCATAACTAACGTGTAAATAACAAATATAGGTACGTTTGAAATTATTTAAATGACATAGCTATGTGAAGGAATAGAATACTCCAGGTATGTAGAAATTGCAAAACCACGTGTGCTGGAATGAGAACCATTATTTTTGTAAATGAATGACCTGCAGCAGCTGGAGTATTAGGGAACTAGGAGAAGTCAATACCATCTTCTAAGCTTCAGTTTACTATACCTTGAGGAAGATGCAACTAAATGCCACAAAAGCTACAGAAGCCAGATATAAGGAATATAGTGAAATTGAAGTGGATCTGAAGAACCTTTTTAATTTGATTTTTGTGGTCTTTGCATTTAGCTTGAATACTTGTATATTTTATCCAGTACAGAAAAAAACAGCTGAAAATCCAACTGAGCTATATAAAGCTCCCTCAATTGTGTTAGGTTCCTTAAAAGGTCATAATAGCTGACATCTTCAGGAGGATTATTCTACAGTAAAGCTTTACAAGTTCAGTCATGAAACTAGTGTCTGAAAAAAAAAAAAAAAATTAAATGCCACCTACAGAGAGCAAAAGTTCCTCAGAGATTTGATTAAAATGCCCAAAAGCTCAGCTGTTTTCAAACACAAAATTACTACTGTCCTATGTAGAATCTCATTTTATTAACAAAAGGTTACAGACCTGTAAAAGTCATTCTTCAAGTAAGAATTCTATGGAAAGGGAAAAAAAAAATATTTTTGGTTCATCAAGAACGATGTTTTACAGATACCAGGAGGAGAACGGTACCTGGGGGCAGGGGAAAGAGCAGCAAGGCAGAAACAGAATCATTTAATTATTTCATTTCCTGCCACAAACAAAACTGGGAGCTGTTAGGTTTAGATCCTTGTTTGAAAATGTCTTGACTCAAGCATGTCTCATCTGGTTGAAAACAGCATTGTAGATTTTGTAAAATAAATCAGTTGTTTAATTATAGTGCTTGTATTTTGAATCACTGTTTTTTCTCCAGACTGCCTTATGCACCTGAAAAGTTTTACCATCCCATCCTATCCCTTATTGCATCTAATCTAGTTTTGCACTGGGAGTACTGTGTGGAAGACCTGCAGAAATAACATTTCCTCTTATTACCCAGATGGGTAGTTCAATAAGTTCAGCACAAGAGACCTTGTCACTCCCATATTTTGAAATGTTCTTTTCATCTGAACACTGATCAAAAGACTTGCTGTTCTTCCAAAGATAATAAAGATGTCTTTTCCTTTACTATGATCGCAAACCAGATGATAATAAGGTAACTATATTTTGATTGTTTATTCCAGCAACTAGTTTTGGAATTTGAACTCATGCATATCTAAGATCAATAAGTTTCAGTAAAGTGCTGCAGTGAGAAGAACAAGCAACTCTGTGTAGCAGTGACAGATGATTTTGTGTCTCAGATAAACCCTCTTGTAAGAAATAGAGAAAGAAAAAAAGGTCCACAGTAATTAAGCAGGCAATGTCACTGACAGATCAGTTCTGCTTAGTCTTACTTCAGGAATTTAAATTGTTGCCCCGTCCGTCTGTTTCAGGGTTTTGGATCTACAATATAAACAGCAGAAGAGAGCGTTTCCTCATCTCTCAGACAATCTCTCAACAGTGTAGGAATAGCTTCCTTTTTGCTGATTCCAGAGTTCCAAAACACCCCAGTCACTTAATTTACAAGTGTGTACGTGAAGGATACTATGTCTGCTGAAGATTAATTAATAAGACTTCTTTGTGTTTTTAAGGCCAGAAATCAACATTCCCTATGATCTGGCAAATTTTCTGTTGCTACAACTGATTCCAGATTATACTTAAAACTTTTAAAATTGAAAGGCTGTAAGGACATACTTATTAAAAAGTACATAATGGTACTGCCCGTCTTTACCTCCCATTCAGCAGTAAGTTACTATAATGTGTGATATTTTTTCAAGTATTTTCTGAAGAACCAAAAACCCAGTAAAATAGTGATTGTTCTCTAACATTTAATTTAATATATTAACAGTGTATTATCTTTATATTGTCTAAAATGCTTTAGGTTTCAAACCAATGGAAATGCACTGATGGGATGTGCAGTGGAAACGCTAAGTCACAGCTTGAACCAGTGATTGAGCACCTAGTGGGAAGGCAGGGCCAACTCAAAGGACCTCAGGTGCGTGCAATGTACCGCAGTGACTGGAAGGGGTGGAGCCAGGATTCACCGCCTCCCAGACCTCATTTAAGGGTTGGCAGTGGAAGTGAGGATATTTTGCTGGAGATCCCTGCCTACCTGAGCCTATCTGAAGGTGAGTAGCTTTTTTTTTTTTCTTTTTTCTTTTTTTTTTTTTTTCTTCCTCTCCCTTCCCCTTTGTTTTTGCATCCATGGCTGCTGCACTTGGTCTTATCCTTGCTGGCTGCAGCCTGGGCTTCTGCTACACTGCTGTTGTTGCTGTGTTTTCTATCACTTTATAGTGTTACAGGGTGCTACAGTAAGGGCAGGCCTGGTGCACTGGTACTTAGTGAAGTAATTGCACTGGCTGATTATCATATATATTTGTTTGAATAAGGATGATGTTATTCACATTCTTAATTCACATTCTTAAGGAACATTTAAGTGTTTCTAGTTAAGAAGTGAGCTGGATCTCTAACCAGTGAAATGTGTCAACGTCTTAGTGGCTCTTGTTGGACTGTTCAGAGTTCCACAAATTATTTGTCCTCAGGACTATATTTTCCTTTCTTATGTACTTTTTAATTTTTCAGACTTTGTCTGTAAAGTTGTCTTACTCAGACTGTTTCATTCATTATGGTTTTCTGAACTGCGTTGCAACTCCTTTTATGCAAGTCTTTCCTCCCTTTTTCTCTTGTATATTGGTCATAACTAGATTTTTGTCAGTAAGTTGTGCCTTTCAAGTCTAACATTCTGTTTCAGAACACCCTTCAATCACTACTTCATGGTTTCCTTATATTGTTTATTATGATTAATTCAATACTGACTAGTTTGACATCTCCAAAGGTGCTTAGCTGACACTGTACGAGAAAGAGGTTATTAATATAGTATTTACATGTCTTAGTCATGTCTGTAAAGTTATTTCTACATAAGATGATAAACATGCATATCTGTTTTTAGAACATGTGTTGTCTGTTTAAATGAACTCTCTCTGGTTAAGGACTGGTATGGATCAGAAGGATAATACAGATCTGTCTCCTCCCAGCAGAAATTCAATTCAAATTCATGCTCTTCTAACTGCTTTGTTTTGAGTCATACTTCAGCTTAGACCCATGTGTCTGTATTCTCTGGCCTGGCTAACTTTTTCAAAGATGAATCACTGACTGTGTTTCATTTTAATGTATCTGTTTTTATGTTTGCAAAACAAACAAACAAAAAACAAATAACAAACCAAAACCAACAATAATAGAAAACAACAATTAAAACAAACAAAACCCTTCACTTTTTCATTTAGCACTTGAAAGATCAGTTTAAAGAAAATTCAGTGCAATTGTGAGTTTGTGTAATTTACCAGAAACATATTTATAAGATCCCTACTAATTTAATGCGCTACAGTGTCGTATTGATAATGCAAGGTAAATCAAATAAATGATGAAATAATACAAGCATATTTTCACTCTTGCATTTTGGATTACAGTATAGTTTCAAAAAGGCATATCTCAGTTTGCAAGGTTATAGAGTGACTACATTTACTTCAGAGTTGACTTATGGTATTACTGAGAAGGATTTCCAGTAGATGATGCAAGTCAAAAGTATGTGCTTGCAGCCTGGAAGGCACACTGTATACTGGGCTGCATCAAAAGTGGGGTGGCCAGCAGGGTGAGGGAGGTAACTGTCACCCTCTGCTCTGTCCCTGGAGAAATGAGACCAGGTCTGGTGTCCCCAAAACAAGAAAGGCATAGAGCTGTTGGAGTGGGTGCAGAGGAGGGCCACAAGGGTAATCAAATGCTGGAGCATCTCCCATGTGAAGGAAGGCTGAGAGAGCTGGGCTTGTTCAGCCTGTGAAAGAAAAGGAGAGACCATGTTGGAAGGGACCCTTAAGATCATCTAGTTCCAACTAGAGGCAGGGACACCTCACTCTAGACCAGATTGCTCAAAGCCCCATCCAGCATGGCCTTGAGTGCTTCCAGAGCGGGGGCATTGACAACCTCATTGGGAAACATGTTCCAGTGTCTCACCATCCTCACAGTAAAGAACTTCTTCCCCATGTCTAGTCTAAATCTACCCTCTTTCAGTTTAAAACCATTTTTCCTTCTCCTGTCACTACATGCCCTTATAAAAAGTCCCTCCTCAGCTTTCCTGTAGGTCCCCTTCAGATACTGGAAGGCCACTATAAGGTGTCTCTGGAGTCTTCTCCAGGCTCAAGAGTCCCAGCATTCTCAGCCTGTTCTCATAGAAAAGGTGCTCTAGCCCTCTCATAATCTTTGTAACCCTCCTCTAAACGTGATCCAACAACTTCTTGTGTTGAGGGCTTCAGAATTGGATGCAGTAGTCCCGGTGGGTTTTTTCTAAGAGGTCAAATAACACATCTTCATTATCCATAGGGACTATAATGTTACTTATTTCTCAATAAGCGGAAAGATGTACACTGAGGGAGGAGGAGGTAAACGTATTCAAAAGCTCAAGTAGCTCCTTACCCAACCCCAGGGAAGCACACACACCCTGCAATCACACCTCCCTTTCTTTGAGGGGGCACGCAAAAGACAAAGAGGCTAAAACAAAACCTTTTAGCTTTCAATATGAGGACTGCCTCCCCTTCACGGGGAGGCCTATGTCAAAAGGAATGCTAATGCTTAAATCACTCCTCACTTCCCTGCGAAGCCATACAGAAAAACCTCACAAACACCACACCTAAGTTATAAGACACCCTTCAGTTCCAAAATGCGCAGTTAAGTTTCAGTATATAAAATTAATCTCCTTGGGGAGGTGCTCATGTCTAAGTTATCAAAATTATTACTCCTTGCAACTCCAGGAGGTGCACACAGAAAAGTTTCAAATTAATGGAAATGCTCGAATCACTCCTCCCTTTCTTTGAGGGAAGCACACAAAAGACAAAGAAACTAAAACAACGCTTTCTAGGTTTCAATAAAGTGAATAAACTTGTTGCAGAGATACACGTGTTTTTTTTTTTTTCAGTCAAAAATATCACTTCCTCACTTCCCGAAGAACTGCACATGAACTTAAATCACAAAATGCAGAGAGGTCTTCCCGAGGAAGTGCACACACATTCAAAATTAATTCGTACATCCACAAAAGGTATACACATAAACAGTAAAGTTTCAGAGTATGGAGTGGTCTTCCTGCAAAGGTGTTCATGTCTATTTCAATATTTTCAAAAATATCACTCCTTGCAACTCCAGGAGGCACACACAGAAAAGTTTCAGACTGTATCTGGAAGGACAACACTCTTACAGCTGGTATCCTGCTTTGACTATGCCAATAAATAAATGTCTCACTCCAATTTATCGGAGGGAGAGGAGGTTCTTTGATATATGTATACCTGGTGTGAGATTAAGAAACAACGGTTCAAATGTTGGTCTGACCAGTTTATTACAAATCCTAGCCCTTCAGGGAGAAGGAGAAGGGAAGAAGGGTGATAGAAAAGATAGGAAAACTTTTATATAATAGGAATTATAATAGGAATAGAAATAAGGACAAGGAGTCCTTATAGGAAGCAAGATGGAGATAGTCACCACCATGGGTCCAACATGGTTTGTAGTTCAGTGATTGATCTTCAGTAGTGGTGGGTCATTGGGCATTGTTGTTTTGTTAATGATGACAATGATGACAATGGTGACCACAGCGACAATTTCCAATGGCTGTACAAACTTATAAGTCCAAAGTGGTTGAGTCAGCTCTCTTTTGAGTGACAGCTCGAATCCAAAGTGGTTGAGTCAGCTCTCCTTGGAGTGGCAGCTACTGGCTCTGGGATCTCAGCAGAAACTGCTTTGTTACCATCTTCCGGGCCTTTCCAGCAGATAAGGGATTCTCACCTGCATCCTGTTTTTCACAGGACAGGATGGTATCATTCCCCAGTTTTCCCATACCAAGCTGGGGCTACTTAGCCACAGGCCAGATCTTTTGCCAGTAAATGTCCCTGAGCACTCTCTTCCAGAGGCAAACAGCTCCAAAGAAGTGCTTTCAAATGTAAAATTTTCCACACAGTGATGTTGATTGCCACACAGCAACTCCCACCTCTCATCTAAGTCAGAATCTTATTGCAAGAAATGCCTCAGAAAGGAGGCTTTGAGCCAAAAAACAAAGAAGGATTCATACAAACCCCAAATCCTTCTCCTTGGGGTCGCTCTCAAGCCATTCTCCCAGCCTCGATCTGTACTTGGAATTGCCCTGATTGAGGTGCAGGACCTTATGCTTGGCCTTGGTGAACTTTATGAGGCTGACATGGGCCTCTTGAGCCTGTCCAGGACCCTCTGGATAGGATCCTTTCCCTCTAGTGTGTCATCTGCACCACTCAGTTTGGTGTCATCTTAATACTTGCTGAGGGTGCACTCCATCCCACTGTCTGTGTTGCCTACAAAGATGTTAAATAACACCTGTTCTAACACCAATCCTGAGGAATGCCACTCATCGCTGGTCTCATCTCAAACACTGAGCCACGGACTGCAACTCTCTGAGTGTGATTTGCCTAGATATGGAGTGCAAAAGGCGTTTAGATAACCATAAATACCGACAATCAATGTAGGGACCTTTCAATTTCATCAGAAGAAACCTGTCTGTTATTTGTATTTAGTTTGGCACACTGATTTCCAATTAGTTTGGTATAAATTTTTATTCTTTAAGATTTTAAATTGTTCATAACAATTAGCACACATTTAAGAATGTGAATGAACAGCAAGGAATGTCGTGATAAAAATACATGGGACACAAGGCAGAAAAGTAGGGCCTAGATTAGTAGTATACGTGGAAGGAAAAGAAAGCATAAAAGAATGTGTTCTTTAAGATTTAGTTACACAGTTTTTCATCAAATTTGTTTTTACACATCAGGAAAGGCATCATACCTATTTTTAATGCATGTTCATGTGTGATATTATCCAATATTGGAAACAGTTCATTATGAAAGCATGAACAGTTACTATAGTTTGAAGATTTTGTTATCAAGCAAAATGTTTTAGTTATGTAAGATTTTCTTTAGGAATTACAAAAGCATAACGGGAACTTCTAAGCACGTTAGAGATGAGCCAGCTTGCCTGTGAAGACTTGGAATGATCATTTGTTTGACAGGCATATACTTGAAGCAAGAATGACGAAAAGACTCTTGGGTGATAATTTAGGTGTTCAGGCAGAGTGCAAAACCAGATAATCTTTAATTCATCTGTGATGGTTCTCAACAGTATAGTTAACTGAACTCCTATTTGGTATTGATTTTAAGACATGCATGATTTCTCTAAGGAAAAAGAAACTTTGTAACACAGTCTAAAGTTTGTAGAGGAAAAGTTTTAAAAGCTTTGAAAACCTTGTTCTGTGTATATAAATTAGACACTATATGTATTCCAGAAACTTTCTTTGCCATGTGTATTTATTGCACATATCACTAGTTCATAGAATCATAAAATGGCCTAGGTTGAGAAGGACCTCAAAGATCATCTAGTTTCAAGTCCCCTGCTATATGCAGGGTTGCCAGCCATTAGGCCAGGCTGCCCAGAACCACATCCAGCCTGGCCATGAATGCCTGGCCATGAATGTCTCCATGGATGGGGCATCCACAACCTCCTCGGGCAACCTTTTTCAGTGCTTCACCACTGTCACACTCCAATTTATAGGAGGGAGAAGAGGTTCTTTGAAATATGTATGCCCGGCGTGAGATTAAGAAACAACGGTTCAAATGTTGGTCCGACCAGTTTATTACAACTGTTAATAAGGGAGATGGGGAAAGGGGAGGACGGACACTATTAAGGATTGGGGTGATGGGGAAGGGAAGGCGAGCGATAGAAAAGATAGAAAGAGGCAAGAATTGCGTAAAGCGGGGATAGTCACCACCAGGATCCGGCAGCAGTCCCGTTGCACGATGTTCCGACGGTCCGAGGCCGAAGGGCAGGAGCAGCGGGGCCGGTCTTGGTCAATGAGAGGATGCAGGTCAGGGAGGAAGCAGCAGGTCTCAGGTAGCAGGCCCAGGGAAGTCCGTCAGCAAACGGTCCGTAGAGGAGGATCGGAAGGCAGGAAGCTCGTGTCGTGGTGAGAGATCAGTCTCCACGTAGAGATCCGTCTCCACATTGTGGTGAAGGATCAGATGGCAGAGAACCCCTCAAGTCTGTCGTGGTGAGAGATAAGCCTCTACCGTTGCCGTGGTTGTGGTGAAGGATCAGCTTCCACCGTTGTGGTTATTGGACCCTCTTTTATCCTCCATTTTCTGCTGCCTACGTGACATCCCTGGGTGCTTGAGCAAGAGTCCTGTGCATACCTCCTGAGATGGCCATTTTCCTTGAGATAAGTCCACACAAAAAGACCGTTTCCCGGCCATTAGCGGCAGCTTATCTCTCTCTCGATGCCCCTGGCCTTGTCCATCTGTGCTCCTTAGAGGATTTCACAATCCTTAGCCAGGACCTGTCCATCAGTGTCCTCAAGACAAAAGATTTCTCTGCCTTTGCCCAGGACTTGCCTGGACTTGTTCCTCAGCAAACTTTGAGTCAATGATATAAAAGAATAATCTCTTACAACCACCCTCTGTGTGGAAAAACTTCCTTCTGATATCTAACCTAAACCTTCTCTGTCTTAGTTTAAAACCATTCTCCTTATCCTATCACTATCCATCCCTGTAAACATCTCCTCCTGTTGATCTGCTCCCTACAATTATTGAAAGGCCATAATGAGGTCTCCCTGGAGCCTTCTCTTCTCCAAGCTAAACAAGCCCAGTTCCCTCAACCTTTCCTCACAGGAGAGGTGCTCCAGCCTTCTGATCATCTTAGTGGCCCTCCTCTGGACCCATTCCAAAAGCTCCACGTCCTTCCTGTACTGGGGGCCCCAGGCCTGGACGCAGTACTCCAGATGGGGCCTCACAAGAGCGAAGTAGAGGGGGGCAATCACCTCCCTCTCCCTGCTGGCCACCCCTTTTTTTAATGCAGCCCAGGACATAGTCGGCCTTCCGGACTGCAAGCACACACTGCTGGCTCATGTCCAGCTTCTCGCCCACCAGGACCCCTAAGTCCTTCTCTGCAGGGCTTCTCTCAAGGGGTTCTTTGCTCAGTCTGTATAAATATCTGGGATTGCCCTGGCCCAAGTGCAACACCTTGTTCTTGGCCTTGTTGAACCTCATTAGGTTCACATGGGCTCACTTTTCCAGCCTGTCTAGGTCCCTCTGGATGGCATCCCTTCTCTCCAATGTATCAACTGCACTGCTCAGTTTGGTGTCATCTGCAAACTTGCTGAGGGTGCATTTTGCTTGGTCGTGCATTTTAGATGTTCATGTTCCAAGCAGTGCATGTGAAAAGTTACATTCTTCAGAATAGGACCCAAGATAAATAGTAATTGACAATTGCATAGGTAACTAGACTTTATCATGACTAGAAAGTAATATTTTCATTCTCACTCTCAATCTGGTTCTTGCATATGTAGTTAAGTACCAGCTGGCACTATTTCCTTCTGTTGATGAAGCCACATCAGAAGGTAGTGATAAAATTATTTCCTTAAAATGATGGCATAATGGCTAACTGTGGTAGTTTAAAATAAATCTTTCAGGTTGCAGTTTCTTAAAGCCCATCTTTTCAGCCTACTCACTACACAGACTTTTTTTTTTTTTTTTTTTTTTGCACAGAAGTTCACTGTCCAAACCATAGATTTGTAGACTTTGAAGATAAAAGCAGACAGAAATGGAAGAATAAAAGGGGTTCAGGATCCATGGTTTTCTTCCTTTTTTGCTGTATGGGAACTGTTAAGTTGTGGCCTGAACCAGTGATTGAGTGCCTGGTGAAGAGGTGTGGCCATCTCTGGGAGCACAGTGGAAGCAATTCACCAGTGCAATCAGAAGGGGTGGACCTATCTGCCCTTCCCTAACCTCATTTAAGGGCTGGCAGCCAAAAGGGAAGCTTGTGACTGCGTCCTTTTGGGAGCTTTCTAGTGAGCTCTCATCTTTGGAACAGAGTAAGCAGTTCCTTCCTTATTAACACATTGTGAGTAATACCTTGCTTGGGTTGTCTGAAAACTGGTCAGAGGCAACTATATGCTTCTATTTCATACCCTACAGATGCTATTCCACAGTGGGAAAAAAATATTAATAATCCTCTGATCCGTACTTAATATGAGAGCCTGGGCTCAATTTTTTGTGCAGTAATTTTTGGTATATTTTGCATCCAGTGACACCTGCATTAAGGACTCCTACTGACATCCAATATAGATATTCAAACCAAAAATCCTACTATAACTAAAATTTCCTTCTGCAAAATAGAGCACTTTTTAAATGACAGCTGAACAAAACAATAACAAATAATCACATTTTACATTATGACAGATTAATTGCTCCTGTAAATAAGGGAGAAGCAACACGTCATGTTTATTAACTTTTATAAGACTTTGACATTTCATTGTTAAAATCATTAGGAAAACATTATCTAGGTGAAATAACCACATGCTGGGTGCAGAATGCATTAACATAGTCTGAAGGAACAAGTTAGGAGAAAGCTAGATTTACCTGCTGCCCTCTAAACATTCTTATTAGAAATATGCCTTTACTTGATAGCTATGTTGGTTGCACATTTCATAGTCGTGTTCTTTATGTCTACCAGTATAATTAAAGAAACAGATGAAGATAGCCTGGTAAGCGTGAATTTCATGTAGAACAAGTATTTTCTCAGTGTACAAAACCAAGCAGTTGAATTTTATAAAGGAAACAAAAATTTCAGTGTTGGCAGTAGGAATGTTTTATAATGTTCGATTTGAATCTGTTGGAATAGCTCCAGTAGATATAATTCAATAACAATCTTCTCTGTCATAGCTACCAGACACTGGTATAACTGAATAAGTATAACTTTAAAAAATATATATTAAAGATCTTAATTCTACAGGAATTGAGGTCTTCTGGTCTTGCAATTGTTAAAATCACTATCTCTGTCACGTTTAGCCTATCAATCATGCATGTTTAGCTCTTACAATGGATTTCATTGTTGTTTTTGTTGACTTTAATATGAATCTTTCTATAAAACGTTAAAGAAATACATTGGAGAGAAATAGAAATAAGTGCTGTATTAGTCCCTTTATCTTAAAGGTGTTTTTAAACTGAATATTTTAAAATTGTTGACAAATCTTGAGACTGATAACAGTCTGTTTTCTAGGTTTATTAGTATTTTATTTGAACATTTCTGTTATGCCGGAAGATGTTATTATCTGCCCTGTCTTTATTTCAGTACCATATGTCATTTGATTGTGTGCAGCCCAAGTAACAGTTGTAGCTGAAGGTGAAAAGGAGATGAAAAATTTGATTGGATGTTCTGGTTTGTATAGCAATCTGAAAGCAGGCTTCAGAAATCTGTTGCAGCCCATGCTGTTGGAGAAATATTCTGCTGTGTTTCAGTCCAGACAAAGGTTTCCAAATCATCATGCATGCTAAAATACATAGATTGCTCTGAAAATAATGTCTCATGTATGTTTCAATGGAAAATAAGAGTTAAAAAGAGCTCAATAACGCTATCTGATAGAGAAAATTTTCAGCTATGAAATGCTATTTCTCATCATAGTCACCACCATTAGTTATCATTTTTTGGCAGTGATGACCAAGAGTTATGGCTTTATGATTTTTGGTTATTGGTATTCCACATCATAACATCATGTAGTGCACTGGGAATTAAAGAGTAAATGCTCCAGGTCCGGGTGCCTGTCCGGAAGAGAAGAACTACATATCCCAGAAGACTTTGCATTCAGAGAGGAGATATAACCCCTGGCAAGGTCGCCAGACCTTCACTTTTTTGGTTTTCCTCCCTGCTGTTTGACCCGACTGAGTGTCTCACCTCAGCATTATGGTGAGGCCTTTCTATCTCTTGGACACTCTCTCTCATTATATTTGATTTATTAGCTTCAATTATAATTATATTGTATTATAGTGTGTTATCTTGCTTTCTGATACCATATTTAGTAAATTACTTTGTTTCTCCTCAGATTGTTGCTGCTGTTTTTAATTATTCAGGGTCCCCTGTTTCTCCCCTTTCCAGAGGCACAGGTTCACGAATCCCTCTGCCCCACTAGTCAGAGAACTGGGCTGAAACAGCCTGTAAACCAATGACACCAAGAGGCTGCATTCCATGCTAGTAAAAACCTGACCCACTGTCACCACTGCTGAAATGCAACACCCGTTGCCTCGTTATGCTTACGTCCACTGTTTGATCTTCATAGATGTTCAGTAAACATCAATGAATGGTTGCCATTTATTCCACATAAAGGAACTCAATGACACATCTTTACTTTATACTCACTTCTGTGTCAGACATCATTTTTGTCAGACTGCCCCTCTGCTGCCATCTGTCACATGACAACGAAATATACTGGAATACTGGTGGGAAGGTTCAACCTCTAATGCAATACCAACAACATCTGCCCTTACATTGTGTGTCGGCATACTAAAATAGGAGGCATTACTTCTGGAGCAGACCTCATACAACTGAAAAGTGTTGAGTACAACAGAGAATTTGTTGTTTAAGAACTACTCTGCATAACACTGAGATGACAAAAAACAAGTGCTACTGAACTGGTTTAAATGTTTTATGCTAATGCAAATCTAGATTACATTGCAGGTGGAAAATTAGTCTTAATTATGTTGATATATAGCCTTAGATCTAGCTTAACACTTAGTAAGCTTTTAAGAAATAGGAAGTTTGATTCTAGGCTAGTTTCCATGGTGGCCTTACAGTGAGCATATTTCATTTCATGAAGACAGTCGCGTCCTTAAAAGAAACTTGTATCCTATATTCTGAGCAGGAGTGATACTACTTATTCATATCTCTCTTTTAATAACCAGAAAGATCTCTGAGTCAGACTTATATCTTTTAAGCTGTGAATCCTGCAGGTTTTCAATATATTTTGATTAATGAATGTTCTGAGTGCTGGAAGTGCAGGTGAGTTGTTGCTTCAGGGGTTATAAACAGAACAGATCCATGATGTTGAAGAAGATAAAAATTCCCATTGCATTCAGTTCTCCGTTCTGCTGCAGACTGTAGGCAGTCAGGATCAATGAAGCAACGCACACCCCTCTGTAGCTCACTTGGGTTGGATTTGGCTGCTCTCGTGGAAGGGAGGCTCTTTTAGTTTGCAAAACCATTTTAATACAAGCTTTGAGGAATTCATTACAATTCATATTGTTTTGACTAGCTGTCACTATTTTTTCCCCAGTACTATTTGTATTTCCACTTATCCTTCTTTATCTTATAGTGTTCAAGAATAGTAGTGTATTGCACTGCTTTTGATATTGGGTTGGATGTGGAACAATTATGATGATTTATTGTATTGTCAGTTCTTCGTCCAGAAAGTGAAATATCTGAATCTGATACCAAATTGTGATGAAACTAGATTTTTGGAATGTTAAGAGTCCTTCAGATATCATTTGATGGAACTAGTATAAGCTGATGGAGCTCTCACTTCTTTGTAAGTGGCTCAGATTTGTTATTCTTTCTTCTGAGCACTGAGCTTTGCTATTGGTGTAACAGTAGTTCATTCAAGAAAGTCTATGGTTTGCAATATCTTTCATGTTAAAGTCTGGGATAATGCTTAGTCTTAAATATAGGTGATGCCCATTGAGATAAAGGAAGAGCTGAGTTTGGTATTTTTTCTTCTCACTTTTTCAGGGAAAAAAGGGGGAAAAAAATCTGTAATACTGCCACAAGAGTTTATCCATCAAGTTGTATGTATGATTGAGCTGAATGCATGGTAATGAAAGATATGCAGTTTAAACATAGCTATTTTTACATTCATTACTAGGTTGTAATAGATAAAATATGAATAAAATCAACTGTTCCAGCTGAAACCAAGGTGCTTCCACATTGCCTAGTAATTAAAAGAGAACATACATATGTAAATTATTTTTCTTCCTGGCTGGTGGGATAAACCGCATAATGCATTTTCAGCTTAACTTTCAATTAACACCTGCATTTACAGCCTGTTGGAAACAGACAAAGCAGGCGAGCTGTTAAGCACTGAAGAAACAATGAATTGTCTGAGGTGTAACATTGTGTCAAAAAATACGAACTAGTATTCTGTAAATAATCATTACATAGAAAACAATTCCTTTGTTTTCAACTAGTAGTCAACTAGTTCATACTCTATAGGTTTTGGCAAACACTACAGTTCCAGGACTTAGATTAAGATGGTGTTCAAAGAAAAGATCATTTTTCCACCATGGCTTCATGCCATCTTAACTGGACAGCTATTCATAAAATCTCTATCTGGAAGAATCCTACAGGAAAAAAAAACAAAACAAACAAACAACAACAACAACAAAAAAACTTTATGAAAATCATGACTATTTAAATAGTACAGTTTATTTGAAAGTTACCAGAATTACCCTTTCTATAAATCAAAACTTGAATAATCTTAATTTTTTTACTGGCATTACAGACTGGACTTTTTTCTGAGATTTGTAGGGATATATTGGATATTTCTTAATCATCTTGTTTCTTTCAGTGAATATGATTACATGATTGTGCATATATATACATATTTATATATACATATTACTTCTTACGTAATTGTATAGTAATAATGCAATAGCCTGAGGTAACACTAATCCATGAATGAATATGCTCCAGAAAAGGGAAAAGGATTGGATCAGCAGTGATTGAAGTACAAATAACTTCAAATGGGCAAACAACTTTAAGGTGCTGGCTCAGCTTCAGTCCTGATTGCACAAGTTGGAATACATTGACTAGGCTTCAGCTTCAGATTATTTACGTAACTATGTAAGAGCTGAGGTACATAACAATTAATGTCAAGTTAAGGACATACATAGTTGCAACTGAATTTCCTATACATCATTACAAAGAAGGTTAAAGTGAAAACTTTGATTCATTGCTTAATGAGAAGGGTGCAGTTGCTTCAATCTTCTCTGTTACAAATCATTAGTTCACATATTAGCTATCAAGGTTCAGCATAAAAGAACAACAAAGTAATAGAGACAACTGAGAAATCATTAAATGAAATATGTACTTAATCTAAATATTATAAAACAGTGCGACTAGTTTAAGTTCAATTTAAAGATCATAAGGAACTACCGGAAACAGTTTGATTTATTAATGATTTCAAGAATGCAAGGAGAATATACAGGATCACACAATGTAGAACAATTTTAGGAGAGAGAGGTGTACCAAAAAAAGAATAAATTAGTGGATTATTTACAGCATTAGGAAAAATACCAGAACAAGTATTTTTTAATAATGAATTTGTAATAAAATTCAAAATGGATATGTGGAAAATTATATCACAGTAAATTTTTTTTTTATTGACAGAATTGCCAGCCTTGTGGATGAGAAGCAAGCATTGGATGTGATACATCTTGACACAGCTTTTGAGACAAACTACTTGGTTATTCTCAAGAGCAAGATGAGAATACATGGTCTGGATAAAATTAGAAATAAATTTTAGACTTTATTAAAGACTATGTACCAATAACTCAATGTTAAACTAAGTACCTTAAGCAAGGTCTCACTGAGACTTTTCATGAGCACTGTTCAACAATTTCATTAATGGCTTGGATGATGAGAAACATAGTACACTTCTTTAATCTTTATGCACTGCTTCCTTGGGAAGAATTGCAAGGATGTTGGAAGACAGTATTATGTCTTATATCGATACAAAAAAAATTCAGTGAAGGTAATTTTGTTCTACATATATGGAAGAGAAGGCCTAAAGTACAAATATAAAATGTTTAAGTATCTAAGAAGCAGTACTACTAGAAAAGGATGATCTGAAGCTGTAGCGGGCCACAAATAGAAGAGGTGCCAGCAATCTGATGCTATTAAAAAGGGTAGATAAAATTCTGAAATGTATTAGGTAAGAATGTTATAAATAATGCTTGATGTAAGTATCCCACTCATTTTGAAAGTGAGAAATCCATATGGATAGTTTGATAACCACTTTTTGGGTCAAATACTTTAAGAAAGATGTAAAACAAAATGGAAAGGGAGAGAAACAAAAATACCTTATTGTGATTTTCAGCAAGACTGATAAAGGTGTCATATAAAATGCTTTAATTCCAAAGACGGTAGTACCAGAACTCACTAGATGGGGGCAGGGGGAGGGGTGGTGAGGGGGAAGCCTGTATACAATCTTTTTGTATTCATCTCTGCGTAATAATTTTGAGTTTTCTCTAAAGATTAGTTTAACAAAGAATCTAATTTCTGAAAGTTACAACAGATATATAAAAATAAAAGTAAGAATGTGAATGTCTGATACCTGTTACCTCCACTACCACCTCACATTCTCATTTAGGTAATTTATTGTTTGTGTACTCAGTTACCACTACCACTGGATCTCTTCTCTATATTATTATCCAGGCAACATTTGAAGCTTTACTTAAGAACATGAGGTACTAAAAAAAAAATCTTTTCACAAAAGAAGGTAGTTTCATTCACTGCCATCCTTTCATTTTGAAGTGGGCAACAAATTATTTCTGAATAGAGTACTGTTCTTGTTTTGCAGCTGATGTCATCTATTCCACATTGTAATGATGATTGTATTTTTAAATTGGAAATGAACTGCTTGCTGAAGCTACTGTAGAAATTTCAGAATTTCTCAGCAATGAAACAGATGAGTAGGCTAAACGTCTTCCCTTTCAGGGTGACTAAGTCTGGATCAAAGGAGAAGGGGACAGACTAACATCAGAAGAGAATGGCAAACTGCTCCTTCTCCACAGATGAAAGAGAAAAATAAGTCTGAATCCAAGGCATAACACCATTATAAACATCAAAAAACATATTATTCAGCTGTTTCTCTACTGTGAGTGGTATTAGCGGAGTCTCCCTTAAACTTCGGTATAGTACAGGGCATTGATTAAATGTCTTTCTGTCCTTACCTATCAAATTTTCATTGCATTTTTTCAATTATAGATTCCACATACGTTTCCTATACGTATTCCACATACGTTATCCTTTCCTAAATGCCTTTTAAAGCAGACTCCATATCTTTAGTATTTTTTGTGTTCTGAATTTGCAAACCAAATTGGATTTTCTCTGTAGAGATGTTTTCCTCTGTAATCCTGGAGATTTTTCCTTTTCAGCCTCCTTATAATGAAAGAGTAAAACTGAGTATCATTAGCTAAAATAGCACAAAATTTATATGAAAATATCACTATAATTGCCATCAGTTATAAAGGAAAAAAATAGTTTTTGTATTCTAGGAATGATAGTAAAAGTAAAGAAATTTTTGTTCTGTATCTGTATTACGTTCTTGTTTCCCATATTCTCCCTTTGTAGAAATAGATGGAAACATGATTTTCACCATAAAAGTATCCAGATTGACCATAGTATCACTGATAGTCTATGCCTTTCCTCAGAAGGAAAATTCTGAAACCTTGGGGTGTTATATATGAAGTACTGATTATATCAACAACAAAATTACCAGGTTTGTCATAGTGTCCATAACTTCTTTGAGAGCAACTGACTGTCCTTTCCTCTGTTTAGCTACATAGTGACAAATTTCACAGTTCCCCAATGAAATCCACTTTCTGTGTTTCTTTTTCCTGCAGTCTCCTTCCCTTCCTGAATGTATGCAAAATGGTTATTTTCTGGTTCTCACTTTCCTATCTCTTTGAACTGTACATACAACTAGCTAATTGCCTCTGTGTTCTCTTTCAGTTCTAGATCTTTTATGGGAGCTTGCTAGCCACCTAAAAATTTTATCTCCAGTATTAACATCGCCTACTATTCATCTTGCAGAATGTTCTTGAACGTTGTTAATTAGGTGTCTCTTATAAACATTTGTTTTAACTGATCAGTTAAATATTAACCTAGATTACTGTACAACTGCTCATGTATTCTCAGATTCTATAGCTACTATGTTCAAATGTTTCAGATTTGCCATTACTTGTTTTGTTTATGCCTGCAAACAAAAACAAAGCTTGCAGTATACAAGTTGCTATGATCTAAGATTGTCCTAAGGTCCCAGTGATAGTATGGTTCTACATCAATCTAATCGGGATCATGGGAACTGGTCTTATAAAAGACCTGCTCTGTTGACTATTCCTGTTGCCCTGATTTACAAGTATCGTTTGAAAGTTTTCCTTCATGTTTTCTGGACTATTTCCCATGAATACTCCTAAGTTTCCCTGATTGAGTTTCACTGTTGAAGACTACTTCTGGAGGTTTCTTCCAGCTTCCTATAATATGATGGGGCGCTTCCTATAATACGATGGGGCACTTCCTGCATTAAAATACAAAGTCTTATCTCACAATGATCAAATCAGACATAGATTTTGAAAAAATGAATCTCACTGGTCCACATGCACACATGCACACACAACAGAAAAAAAAAAAAAAAACTAGCAAAACTCCGGTGAACTTTTGAAATTAATTTCATAGATGAGGAAGATGCACAAGTTGATAGGAATAACCTAATTGTAAATTGGCTAATTGACCAAATGAATGACTGTTTACTGCTTTCCATTTCAAATATTGCTTTGATCATTGTGTGCGAAAATAGCACGATTTATTTTAGTATCCAAGTTTATCAGAATGGAATGTCTTGCTTTGAACAAAATTAAATGAAGATTTTATTTACTGAGATATCACAATTCCTGCCTTGAATTCACTTACAAATGTTCCATTCCATAAATAATGAAGATGGTGTGCCTTTAAGTTTTATTAAGTTACTAATAATAGATGGGATTGGCTTTGAACTGTGTGAAACAATCATGAGGCAGTGAAGATGATGAGGTCAGCACAATATTTCAGAACCCAGGGCTTTTATGTAGATGCATTGAGATTATTTCAGCATTAGTATTTTATAATAAAGTTGCTTCTGAAAACAAATATTTGTTTTCAGTGAAACATAAATTTCTAATAAAAACTTACTTGTTTTTTGTTCTGAGTGTGGTGCTATCTATTGTTCTTTTTCTTTTTCATATTGGATTACAGTGATAAAATATTCTGCAATCAATCTAAGACTATGAGAATAGAGCATTTTTCCATAAAAGGGAGAAGCATATGCATGAGTTCTATATGACTTAATTTTCAGATTGTTAATTTGATCCTTAAAACATTCTCTGAGCTTTAAGAATAAAAGACATAGCAATATTTACTGGTATTTGGATCTTTCAAAAAGGTGTGGTCTGCAGCCAGAGCCAGGGTGCAGCACAAGCCAGTAGCTCCTTGGAAATCAGGAAGAGGCTGGCAGGGCAGGTTCCTCTCCTGCCAGGTCTCATCCCATCAGCAAATGCTTGGATGTAAGGGAGGCTGCAGATGAGGCTGGAAAGTGCCTGTGAAGCTTATTAGAAGCCTCAGGGCTCAGGTGCTAACACGTTGCTGGAGTTTCAAGGTGGTACTTAGCTGTTCATCTGTAATGAGCCCAATGGGACACTTCATAATATTGGACGATAGTAATGATATTGCTGACAACTGTCTTGCAAAGAACCTTCCCCCAGGTTCACTATGATTTCACGTACAGGGACAATTGAACAAGCAGGCATTTTTTTTTTTTATATTATTACTGAAAAATTTTCTGTACTGAAAGTTGCTTTAAGATTCAAACTTTTCATGATACTTTAATTCTGATTCTTGAGTATCTCTAATGATACTTTCTGCATAATGTAGGTCAGTGTGGAAAGTAAACATATTAAAATGCTTTTGAGGTTTCTCAATCTCAAAAATGTTTTATCTTTAGTTCTGCTGTACTGTTATCTTCATCCATAACCATTCATCATAACAGCAACAATTTTCTTCAAAGGGCTACATATACATTAGATTTCTCTAAAGATCAATTGTAGGTTGATTTTGTCTTTGACGCTACTCATTTTACTGCATGTCTAATAGCTTCATTATTCAAAGTTAGCAAAGCTAACAAAACATACCTAAGGATGCATTTGCTGTAATGGAAAATTTTTACTCAAACCTATTCCTTTATAAAATGTACATATTCTTTTGTAATAATAAGGAGAGCTACAAAAT